>NW_006431288.1:3513742-3536210 GCF_000325575.1 Pteropus alecto
GCACATCTTTGTGGGCTCAGAACTAAGTGCTCAGCACTAAGAGAAAAATCTTATTCCATGATGACAAGAGAAAATTTATGGAAAAGAAGAAATTCTGCATGCAAGGGATTTCTCTTTCTCTCTCTCTCTCTCTCTCACTCACTACAGTGTGTATATTTCCTGTTCTATATACGCCAGAAAAAGAAGACATAGGTAAGAATATGGAGCATTCTCCCTCTCTCTCTCTCTAGCCCTGATTCTTAATTCATAATATGAAAGTCAAAGCAAACCTTTTAAATCATCACACACTTTCAAATGAATAGAACAATTTCTTTATTGACAGATACTATTTCACTGGTTGCAAATAGCTGCAAAACTTGGTTTCATCTATGAAGTGGAATAATAGTTCTATCAGTATTATCTGTTGACCATACTTAATGCTGAGAGGCTGTGGCCTGGATCATCAGCAGTCTATAGAAATTGACTGCTGCCTTACATTGTAGAATATTTCCACATGTTAATATTGTCTTCCCAACTATAAGTTTCTCCCTGCACAGGGCTCAAAAGTATATAAACCAAAAAACCTGAAAACATTTATCCACAAAGATATATGCACCCCAATGTTCATAGCAGCATTATTCATGGTGGCCAGGACAGGGAAGCAACCAAAGTGTCCTACGATAGATGATTGGCTAAAACAGATGTGGTACATATATACAAGGGAATATTACTCAGCCATAAGAAGAGATGAAGTACTGCCATTTTTGCAACAACGGATGGACCTTGACATAATCATACTAAGCAAAATAAGCCAGACAGAAAAGGTTGAAAATCACATTATATCACATATGTGGAATATAAAACTAAAAGTAACAAATGAACGGGACAAACAAACAGAGACTCATAGACATGGACAATGGACTAGTTACCAGAAGGGAGGTAGAGAGGGGAGAGGGAAAATAAAAAAATAAATAAAATGTTAAAAAAAATTATGTATATATAGTATGAAAAATAAAGTAAAAAAATAATAAAAAATGAAAGAAAATATACTAGACCACTATCACTGCAATAGATGCAAAGAAAAAAATGATAAAAAAAACTTGATACCCATTCTTGACTTTTTTAAAAAGAAAACCTATTCAAAAATTAAGAACAGAAGGAAAATTCCTTACATTTAACTCAATAGAAATAATTGCCTGAAGATGAAAACCAATCTAGTACTAAATGGTGGAACATCACAAGACTTCTCATTAAAGTAAAGAAGCTTTTAACACTTAAGCACTTACAACATTGCTAAACAGCATTGTAATTGGGGTCCTACACTGTGCAATAAAAAGAAATACAAGAGAAGGAAACTGTCATTATTTGTTAAATATGCAATGTCTGCTTAAAAAGTCTACAAGAAAAAATTTAAAACTATTAAAATTAGTTGACAACAGTTCACTGAGATAATATCAATGTCAAAAGCATTTGGATATCCAGCAATATTAAATTAGAAAATTTTAATAGTAACAGCCATATTAATAATAGGAAAAATTCCATGAAATAGTTATAACTAAACCTAACACAAAATGTGTCAGAACTATATGAACCAAACCATATATTTTCACTGTAGAAAACAGAAACCTGGTTAAGGGAGAGGCATGCCATTTTCCAGGACAGAAAGAAAACCTCATTGTTATAAAGATTCTCCCTGAATTAATCTAAACTCAGTAAATTCAGCCATCTAAAAAGTCCTTATAAATTTTGTCATGAAATTTATAGGTGAATTAAAAAAATTAACCAGGGTTATAAAAGTGTAAAAATAGCTGATAAAATATTGAAAATGGAGAATGATAAATGGATGCTTACTAGACAGGGCATACAAACATTTTTTGAACTTATAGTAATTAAAATAGTATGAAAATTCTATAAAAATATCCAAATAAATCAGTGGAACTTATATTCACATGAGAATTTAACATACAATAAAAGTTACATATCAAGTTAGTGAGAAAGGCATGAATTTTTTAACAGTATTAAAACCATTGACTATGAATGAGAAGGTATTTAAATTACATCTCTAATTAAAAATATATAGAAAAACATATCCAATAGACGAAAAAGCTAAATCTAGAAAGCAAATCATATGAATGTTAGAAATGATTATAGAATAATATGTTTGTAATTTTGCAATAAGTGAAACCCCTCCTCCCTTTGGAACTCAGAAGCAGAAAATTAAGCTAATCAAACTTTCCAGTGATGAACTATTATAATCATTGATCTATACAAGTTCTCTTCTTATTAGGTTTTCTCTGCTTTTATTCCTGATCACCAGTCCAATCCTCCACTCCTGACAGGCACCCACTCTAATGAATTTACATTACATTTGTTTATATAATGCTATAAATATGCACAAATAGTACTAAGCTATAGATCTTGTTTGTTCTGTCTTACATTCTGCTCTACACTCTGTGTGGATATGTATAGCTTCGTAACACCTATCACATTTGGCCTATCACATCATCTAGAGATGAATGCTTAGATTTCCTTAAGCCCTCTGCTACAAAGAAGACTGCAATGAGTGCTCTTTTATAAACTCATTCATGAGTTTCTCTAGGGTCCACACCAGTAGTGGGACCACCAAGTCCTAGACAATTACCAGAATGGCTGCAGCAGACTAGTAGATTACTTATACTGGCAATGCATGAGTTTTCTCTTTTTCTTACCTCCTTGACAACATTCAGTATTATTAAACTTTTCAATTTTTGCTAACCTAATAGGTATAACTTTATAGCCCATTGTTGTTTTTATTTGCATTTCTCTAACTCCTAGTAAGATTGAGCATCTTTTTGTTCAGATTGCTAGCCGCTTGGGTTCCCACATCTGGGAATTGCTATTCATATCTTTTGCTCATTTTTCTGTTAGATTTCCCAATATATTTTTCTGGTTGACTTGTAAGAATTTCTTGTGTGTATTATATAGTAATCTATTTCAATACTTTTATTTTGCAAATATCTGCTATCAGTCTTTCACCCATCTGTTAAACTTATCTATAGTTTCCTTCATTGATCATAAATTCCTAATTTTATGGTCAAAGGACTAGTTTTCTACACTAGATACAAAAAAAAAAAAAAAAAACTACCAAATAAAGATGATCCATACAGCTACAAACAAATGCCTGTGCAACCAAAGACAACATTAACAAAATTGTAGATGAGAATATGCATACATCTAATACACATGTGAAAGGATGCAGATTAAATCAAGGAGATGCCATTTCGTGCTCATCTGACTGGCAAAAAAAAATAAAAAAGCAAAATCGTAGGCTAAAAGTGATACTAGTACACTATTTGGTAGAGAAATAAACTGTTCATTCTTTCTGGAGGGCAGTTAGATGGTAGTTATTAACATTAAAATGAAAATAACCCTTTACCCAAATATTCAATTGTATATGTGTTAATATTCACTGAAACACTTTTTGTAACAGGGAAAAGTTATAAACAATTAAAATGATTACCAATAAAAAAATAAACAAGCTATGATAATACAAACTATGGACTAGTCTGCATGAGTCAAATTGAAACAGGGATTTTACATGCACTGACATGAAATGTTCTTTATGAGATATTTATTGTAAAGTAACAAAAAGCAAGTTGTAGAATATGTACATGTTACCACTTAAATGAGATAATTATGTACAATCCCTTTATGAGCTGAAAAATACCACACAATGTTTAGGCACAATTAAGGAAAGATATAGAGTAAAATTTAATCAGGTTATAAGTACTTTCTGACATTAAAACTCAGTTATTACAATTGCTGACTAACTTACCTCTGGGTTCTGTAGCCAAGGCCAAAGTAGAATATTGGAGAATGATGTTCCTTCAGCTTTGGCTCTAGTATCCATAGTTTCTAGATTACCCATTTCAGGGCTCGGCAAACCACAGGCCACATGCCAAATCCAGCTTGCTGTATGTTTTTGTGGTTGTTGTTGTTGTTGTTGTTGTTGTTGTTTTTATGGACCATGGGCTGAGAATGGCTTATATATTTTTAAATGGTTGAAAAGAAATCAAAATAAGAAAAACATTTTGCGACAGGAGAAAAGTACATAGAATTCCAATTTTAGTGTCCATAAATAAAGTTTTACTAGAACATCACCATATTGACCCATTTATATAATATCTACAGCTCCTTTCATGCTACAATAGCAAAGTAGAGTAGTTGTAACGCTGTGTGGCTTACAAGCCAAAATATTTACTGTCTGCCTCTTTACATTAAAAGCTTGCTGATCTCCTGCCACAGGCCATCTTTCTGGGCTAGCATCTTACTTTTTGGGTTATACCAAGCTTGGCATAAAAACTTTCCATTCATATTTACTCCTCACATTGAAGATGCCAAACACTTTAATTAGTCACTGATAATTTATAAATACTACAAATGTTCCTTAATGTTCACATTTTTTTCATTATATCCTGCTCAACTCATCTATTCTGTCTCTTATAATAAAGAAAGGAACTATTTTCTGAAGGAAAGCATAACTTGTTATTGGGAGTTCTGTTTCTATTCTTTCTTAAATATCCACACCTTAAGGCAAGTCTTAGGGTAATGAGTCGCTAACCCAAGGCATCGCAAATATATGTTAAAGGTGGTAATCTGACACCTGAAATGATCCTAAGGGCAAACAGCTAGCTGTAGCAACAGTTCTTTATTATTGAGTGTCAGGGGACTTCAGAAAACCTAATAAAACCTGTAAGGCCACTGTTCAGAATAATGCGAGTATATGCATACAAAATGTGGACTAACATTTTAGAGAATTCGTAAACACTCTGAATCCCATCCTCAGATTTCTAGCTGTCTGTAGATCTGAGATTTAAAAGCCCTGACTTACAGGGCCTGCCTACAAAGGATTGGAAATAGTCTACCAGCCTTTCTATAATTCCATAAACCTGAGTCTCCTGCTTTGAGCACATAAAGGAAAAGTTACACATGTAACAAGGCATGAGGAGAGTGAAGACCCACTCAGGTCCACCTCCCACAATCATCGGTTAGTCTCTTCTTGTGGCTTCTGCCTAAATGGACTGGGAAATACTCATTACTTTCAGTGTTTCACTTGCTACATATGCGAAAGAGGGCGGGGGGAGAGAAGAGTCCAGGGAATTATGATAATTAAATATAAATAAAACTGCCTAATGACAAATCGATTTAAAAGATTATAAAAGAGAGCTGCTTTTTAAGGAAACTTTTATTAAGAATGTGTATGTCATAAAACCACAGTGCCAAGTAAGGATTGTGACTCTGTAGAAGAACCTAGTGTAGCCAAACCTGGTTGGGCATCAGCATCACCTGGGAGAGATTTCCTAAAATGCAGATTTATGGTTTCATCCCAGATAGACCAAATGAGAATCCCTAAAAGAAAAACAGACGTGGAATGTACGCATAGGCACCAATAATGACATTTTTAAATAAGGTTTCCAGATGGGTCTCCAGCCATACACAAGCCTGTATGCATGCAAAAGAAACCACTAAATAACAATATGCAGATATGGGTAGCTCAGAAAAAAAAAAAGTAGTAAACAAAGAGTCATATGGCTTGAGTTCTAGCTTCTTCCTTGCCATTAATTTGCTATGTAACTTGGGATAGATCACTTCACTTCCCTGGACCCCACCTTCATCTGAAAAGAAAAAGAGAGAAGAGTAGACTAAATGATATCAAAAGGCTTTTTAATTTTCAAAATTCTATGACCTCTTATCTAGCATAATCTATAAGTCTCACTTCATGGAAAGACTGGATAAATTACAAGTAAGTTCTAGAATAAAACAAGTCACAAAGCTTTGGATACATGCTCAGATACAACCTGATTGCACTAAGTCCAAAGAAAGCAGGTTAAGGAAACAAGTATAGTATAACAGACAAAAACTTATCAAGCCCTAAAAAGGATACTTTAAAGTACTACATGAAATAGATAGATATAGTGGTGCACCTATCTACAGAGCCTAAAAATGCATGAAACAAAAATTGATAAAATGGAGAAATAGACAATTCAACAATGAAAGTTGAGCTTTGAATACTTCACTTTCAATAATATATAGAACAACTAGGCAAAAAGATCAATGAAGAAATAGAAGATTTGAACAACACTGTAAAGCAAATAGGCAAATGAGACTCAAAGCAAGGAGAAAGAAAGAAAAAATGAAGACTAAAGCATAAATACATGAAATAGAAAATGAAAAAAACAATAAAGAATCGACAAAAAAATAAGTTTTTTAAAAATATCAACAAAATTTACAACTTTTAGCAAGAATGATAATTAAAAGAGAGAGAAGATTCCAATAACAAAAATTAGGAATGAAAAAAAGACATCACTACCAAAATTATAGAATTTAAAGGATTATAAGGTGGGTTTTATAAAACAATTTTATAACCTACATGAAGTGAATTAGATAACCTACATGAAGTGAATGAATTCCTAGAAGTGCACAAACTACCAATAATGGCTCAAGAAGAAATACATAATCTGAATAGATCTATAACATGTAAAGAGACTGAATTAGTAATCAAAAGAAAGCCTAAGATACATGGCTTCACTGGTGAATTCTACCAAACATTCAAAGAATTAGCATTAGTACTTCATAAATTCTTCCAAAAAATAGAAGAGGGACACTTTCCAACTCATTCTACAAGGCTTTTATCATCCTGATACCAAAATCAAAGACATCTCAACATAATAAAGGTACAAACCAGTATCAATGGACGTGCAAAAATCCTCAAAAAATGTTAGCAAACTGGATACAGTAACATATAAAAAAAGATTATACATCATGACTAAGTGAGATTTATCCAAGAAATGCTGTTTCAATATTTAAAACAAAGTTTAAAAGTTAATATATTAAAATAAATACAGAAATAGCATTTGGCAAAATTCAACAACTTTTAATGATGAAAACATTCAGCAAAATATTAATAGAAAGTAAATTCCTGAACCTGATAAAATTATATATAAAAAACCTACAGCTAATATCAGATTTAATGGTGAAAGACAGTGCTTTCTCCGCCGCTCCCCGCCCCCACCCTTAAGGTTAGGAAGAAGACAAGGATGTCCCTCCATTTACTTCTCTTCCAAACTGTACTAAACTTTCTAGCCATGGCAATTAGACAAGAAAAATATATAAAAGGCACCAAACTAGAAAGGAAAAACAAATGGAAACATATTTCATTTTCATGGACAGGAAGACTTAATATTGATAATATGGTAATACTTTCCAAATTAATTCACAGATTAGTGTGATCTCTAACAAAATCTCAGCTGCCTTTTTTGCAAAACTGACACATTGCTCCTAAAATTTGTATGGAAACTCAAGAGACTCAAAATAGCCAAAGTAATTTTGAAAAAGAGCAACCAAGTTGAAGGGCTCACACTTACAACAACAAAAGCTACAATAATGAAGACTGTGTGGTACTGGCATAAGGATAGACATATAAATCAATGCGGCAGAATTGAGAGTCCAGAAATAAACCCACAGCTTTTTTTTGACAAGGCTGCTTGAGGAAAAAATATTCTTTTCAACAAAATGTGCTGGGGCAACCAAATATCTACACACAAAAGAATGAAATTTGATCCTTACCTCATACCATATATGAACATTAACTAAAACCAAATCAAAGTCCTAAATGTAAAAGCAGAAATTATAGAACTCATAGAAGAAAACATAGTGACCTTGGATTAGCTAATGAGTTCTTAGATATGACACCGAAAGCACAGACAACAACAAAAATAAACTGAAGTTAACCAAATTTTTAAATTGTTTTGCTTCAAGTGACCTTATCAAGAAATTTAAAAAGAAAACCCACAAAATGGGAGATATTTGCAAATCACATTTCACATGGAACTTATACAGAATATATAGAGAACTGTTACATAAAGACAAATAACTCAATTAAAAAATGGGCAAGGAACCTGATGACATTTCTCCAAAGAAGATGTACAAACGCTTAATAAGCCTATTAAAATATGCTTAACATAGTTGGTCATTAGAAAAATCCACTCAAAACTTTATATCCACTAGGATGGTTAGAATCAAAAAGTCAAATAATAGCAAGTGTTGATGAAGATATGAAGAAATTGAAACCCTCATACATTGTTGATGGCAATGTAAAATGGTGTAGCCACTTTGGAAAACAATTTGCTGGTTTGTCAAAAAGATAAAAATAGAGTTACCAAATGACCCAACAATTCTTCTTCTAGGTGTATACGCAAGAGAATTGAAAATATATGTCCACACAAAAATCTGTATGCAAGTGTTCATAGCAGCATTATTCATAATTGCAATATGTGGAAACAACACAATTATATATCAACCAATGAATGAATTTAAAAAATGCTATATTCATACAATGGAATATTATTAGGCCATAAAAAGAAATGAAGTACTAATACATGCTAAAACATGGATGCATAATGAATACATTATTCCAAGTGGAAGAAGTCAGGCATAAAGGTCACATATGACTCCATACCTATGAAATGTTTGGAATAAGTAAATTTACAGAGATAGAAAATAGATTATTGGTTGCCAGGAGAAAGGGAGAATAGGATATGACTGCTAATGCATATGGAGGTTTGTTTTAGGGTGACGAAAATGTTCTATAATTAGATAGTAGTGATAGTTGTACAATATGTTGTGAATACACTAAAAAAAAAAAGAATCATATACTTTAAAAGGTGGATTGTATGCTGTATGAATCACATTTCAATAAAATTGTCATAAAAACACACACTTGCACACATACACATACTCATACACACACACACAGGATGGCCGGCAGCGGCTTTCTGGAAGCAGCAGAAAAACTGTGATTGTCATGCCAACCTTGTACAGCAAATCAGAATTGTAGTGGCTCTCAGTGGTTAGGGCTGATGGAGTTGAGATGAGAAACTTCCAAAAAGGCAAAAATTGAATACAACAACAATTTTAAAAATGGAAAACCCAAAGTTTGTGTACCACATGAAAGAACTAGTGCCACCCATGTACTTTTTAGCCATACTTCCATAAGGGTAACAGCTCTCCTCGCAAGTGTCATTTTAAACATATATGTGTTGATATACACACACAAGACTTGCATTTGACCCACATTCTACAACTTACAGAATATTTTCTCATTCATTAACATTGATTTTCAAACATTTCCAACATCATTATTTGTTCCAAATTTGTGGAAACTGAGGCATCAGAGAATTAAGAGACTTATCTAAAAGGACATACTGTAGGCCATGAAATGGACTAAACCAACACCACAAAGAAAAGACAGTGAATGGCAGGAAACAGCCATGCTCTGTTATACATCCAACAATTTTGTGAATTAAACCACTTTTCTCCCCTGGCTTACTAGGAAAACTTTGGTCCATGTTCCAACTGTTTACTCAGCTACCCTATTGCTACTATAGCCACCATCCTGGAAAATAATAAATGCAGAATAACTGCTCTAGGAAGAATATTCAGCCTGAAGGCAAAGCATCACAATCTGGCCAGGCCCGGCCTGGGTTTCCCTGAGTTAAGATACAAAATGTTCCACATCTTCTTTATCCAAACATATATCATAGGACACTTTGGCTGCTTCCATGTCCTGGCCATTTTAAATAATGCTACTATAAACATTAGGGTGCATATGTCTTTGCAGATAAAGATAGTCATTCTAAGCAAAATAAGTCAGGCAGAAAAAGTTGAAAACCATATTATTTCACTCATATGTGGGATATAAAATTGAAAGCAACAAACAAACATAACAAACAAACAGAGACTCATGGACACAGACTGTGGATTTGTGGTTACCAAAGGGAAGTAGGGAAAGGAAAGGAGGAGGTAGACAGGGATAAAAGGGGTCAAATATTTGGTTGCGGAAGAAATAGGTGGTGAATACACAATGTAATATATATACAACATACTGTTGAATTATATGTATGCCCGAAATAAAATCAATTCACCCCAATAATTTTTAATAAAAAAGATACAAAGTGTCATATCACACAGTGGGGTTGCTGAAGGAGTGACCCTGTGCCCTCTCTATGTCTGCTAGTCAGGAAGGATCAGATCATTTGTGGTTAAAGCATTACGACCACTTTCCATTGACCGTCATCATCATCATTATAGTTCATGGCTTTGTGTCCAGGGTCAGGAGCAGCACACTTGAGCAGGTGAACTGTAGGGGATGAGGTGGGGCAGAGAAGAGAACAGAGCTGGCCCAGCTGCTTTAGCAAGTAAAGGGTTCTAAAAAGAGCAGTGAATCAGCCTTTTTATAAGGGTAATAAATAATATTTGTTAATATTAAATCATGATAATTCCCACCTTAGGAAGAGAATGGCTTTATTATCCCCATTTTATATAAAAGAAACAGAGCCACAGAGAAAACTGCGGACCTGGCACTTGAGTTTGTGAAATGTGTGGGATTCAGAATAATACTCTAGCTAGGTGAATTCGGGAGGATCTCTTACCTTATACATTATCTCCATCCTCTCATCTGGGAAATAGCAGCAGCCTTATGATCTGACAGGTCTATTTCAGAAGGCCGTCATGAACCCCAAATGACAGTACTATGAGCATCCTTTGCACAACATAGATTGCTGCCTAAGTGCTAGTTATTCTTCCTGCCCTGGGATCTGCCACTAGTGATGCCCTCCATTGGGACTGCCCTTCGGTAGGGAGAAAAAAAGCTACATTTATTGAGAGATAATTACATGCCAGACATTAGGTGAATCTTTCACATATATTATCTAATTGAATTCTTTTACAACTGTGCCCAGAGAGGTGTTATTATCCTCATTTTGCAGAAGAGGTACCTAAAGCCTGGATCTCTTAATGATCAGATAAGGAAGGCAATTCAGGTCTCTCTGCCTCTCAAGGCCACATACTTTCCTTTCACCAGGACACGGCCACCGGTAGCCAAATCTAGCTTGCCGTCCCAACTATGCCGTCTACAGCCACTTCCCCTGCACTACACAGGCAGAGCACAGCACTTACACAGGTTGTTTTGACACACTCTGCATGGCCTCAAACACTTATCACCTGGTTCTTTACAGAAAACCCTTAACCAATCTTTTGACTATAACAGCGAAGAAAGTGGGTTTGGATACTTGGCCACCTGGGCCCAAAGATCAATATCCCCACTTAACAGTGTGTGACCAAGACCAAAGGAGAGTAACTTAACTACATCTGAGCTGCACTTCCCTTATCTGTAAATTGAGACCATCGTAGTGCAGCATCCTAGGATCGTTGCAGAACTTAAGATACTCCACATGAAGCTCTCACCCATGCTTGGCACTCCATCCTTGCTTGATACTTGGAGGCAAGGGCCAGAAGTGCATCACACTGCCACTGTCCCCACTGCAGCCCAGCTGTTTCTGCCCTTCCAAGTTTTCTTTAAGGCCAGCCTCAGGATATTGTTTGGGTTGCTTCTTCCTCTGACACTTCTTGCCTGACCATCTTTCTCTCTCCACCCAGCAATTCCTGGGGCTCGGTGTGGTGGAGAGTCAGGATCAAGATTCCTCTGAGGCTAAGAGTCCAAACTGGGTTTGGGCAGGAACTAGAACTAGTGGAATGGGGAGGGGCAGTGGGAACAGAGCTGGAGAAGAGGAGGGGGCATGGCTACTGCCCTCAGAGCAGAGGATGAGTCTCTAGTTTTCAGGCTGGGAATTTTTTTTTTCCTGTAAGAACATCTTGGGACAGAAACAGGCTGGAGAAGGTTAGCCACCATCTACTTTTTGCTGTCCCAGGCCTTTAAAGACTGTGGTTCAAATATATCTTTCGAATAGAACTGCTCTCCTTTGAAAATAGTTGTTCTCTTTCAAAGACAGCATTAAGAGCTTTTAAATCAGATTCTCTAGTTCCAACCCTGCAAAGATTCTTTGAATAACTCAAAATGGGATTAGCCTCCCTGGTTCTAAGGACTCCTGCCATCAGCACCAAAGGCCAGGAGCTGTGGAAGCCATCACATAGGCAGCTCCCGCCCAGCTTTTCCTTTACTGGGGATGAAGGGGAGGCCTTGTTCATGTGAAGACATAGACCTTGATCTTTGGCAGAGTTAGAGAGGCACAGCCTTAGGCTGACCAGAATACTAGCTGGGAGGCTTGTGGACATGTATGTGGTGAGAACACCAGGCTGGAGTCCTGAGCCCTTGACCCTCATCTTGACCTCCTCTCACCTCTTAGCCACTCCCTTTCCTGGGCTAACCACTGTTGTTCTCCAGCTCTCCAAGAGCCCTAAGAGGTTTTTTTTGCCACTGCTGGAAACTAACCTTTACTGAATACCTGTGTTCTAGGTGTCAGGCTAGGCCCTCAGCTAGGAAGTAGTGCCCCCAGGCACCTAAGTTAAGATTTAATTCCAGGTTTGCCAGTTCCAAAGTTCCAAAATGCTTTACTCTGTTTCATCCTGCCTTTTCTATATACAGTCTCATCAGATGACCTCCCCGCCATCCCCAAGATCATCCTTCCTATTTGGACTAGTAAGTATGTTAGAGGGGAATTATGGGGCCTGTGCAGAGCTTTTTGCTCCCTTAATAGGCCTGGGCTTTATAAGCTGTGGGAGTGTGTCTGCTTCTAATTGAAAGACTTAAGGGAGGGTGGAGCACTGGGAAGGAGGAGGCGAAGGAACATGTACTTTATGTAATTCTCTGGGATAAAACTAATACCTGCAAAAATACTAAACAGAATAGCTACAAAGAGTTCAAAAGAAACAACAAAGAAAACTGCAAAAGCCCCAATACACATAATCTAAAGCTCTACATGCTTGTTTTTCAAGTAACTGGAACCAAAACCCTTGACCTCTGGTTATCCAGATTTTATTATATAAGCAGACATTAAGAGCACTGAGATTTAATTGTGCTCCTGGCCCCAAATTCAGTCTTCTCAGTCTGTAATACATTCTGTCTGTTTAGATGTAAGGGTCTAACAAGCAGAAATAGAATATCACAGTATGAACAAGGGGTGGACCTTCAAAGTCACTAAACATTGAAATCATGGGGTAGACTAGACACAGACTTCAAAAGGAAAGAGTATGTCATGAAAATGAAAGGATCAATAAGGTAGGAAACAACCCAACGGCAAGAACCAGAATACACCAAACTGAAAAACTCGAAGAGGGCTCTCTGCGTTCCAGTCCTCCCTCAGGGCTGGCCACAGGCCCTCAGTCCCCATCTCTGCCCAGAGGCCAGAGGCTTCACAGGGAGCAAGAAGAAATGGCCTTGCAGTGGTGTGAGGCCCATGCTTCTCATTTCCAGAAATCTTTCACAGACATTAACTAATTAATTTCGTTCTACACAACTTGACACAACACCAGAACTGCACTTGTAAGAAGAGATGTGTCAAAATGTCAGAGCATTGTTGGAGCCAGGAAATCAGCAGAGAACACAGTCTGAAGTCAGAAATGAACAGGGTGAGCAAAAAGGGAGGGACATGGCAAATTAAAGGGTTTACCAACGGTGAGCTACTTTTCTGAGATTCATGAGGACTAGGTTTTTTTCTCAGCCTCCTGCCCTCCTTAAGAGCTAATACCAGGGCAGTATGATATTCAATCCTGGGTCAGTCCTGGCGCTGCCACATGAGTAAAAGACAAGTGACCTTGGACAAGTCTGTGCTTGACTGTAGACCTGACCTTCCTCATTGTAACACCTCTGACATTCTGTGGTTCTAATTCTTATAAAGCAGCTGTCCTTGTCCTTGTCCAGGGCGATAGGAAACACTGGGGAGAAAAAGGTAATTTTGGGTAATTGCACATGACCTATAGCCAAAAGAGCATCATCTATTAACAATTGGCCTTAAAACCTCTGTGATAGTTAATTTTATATGTCAACTGTACTGGGCATAGAATGCCCAGACATTTAGTCACATTATTCTGGGTGTGGCTGTAAGGATGTTTTGGATGAGATAAACATTTGAATTGGTAGACTGAGTAAAGCAGATGGTCCTCCTTCCTGTGAGCAGGCCTCCCTCATCCAGTCAGTTGAGAGTCTAAGAGAACAAAGAGGCAGAATCGGAGGGGAGAGAATGCCTCTTGCCTGACTGCTGAGCTGGGACACCGGTTTTTCCTGACCTTAGGACACAAACTGAAACTTCGACTCTTCTCAGGTTTCTAACTTGCTGACTATAGATCTTCGGAATTTTCAGCCTCCACAAATTCTGTGAGGCCAACTCTTTATAATTAATCATATACATATATTTATATATATCTTCTGTAGGTTCTTTCTCTGGTGAATCCTGACTAACACTACCTCCTGGAGCATCTTAGATGTATATGCATCAGAGAAGATGGCTAAAAACTCTGTTGGAAAACATTTCCTGCCACACCTTATATACATTAAAAATATAAGGATAAGCTCATGTGGTTAGACATTATATAACATTGTAGAACACAGCATTGGTCAGACCATTATTGAAGCCATTTGCCACATATGAAGAAGCATGAACTAAGCCTGGGACTGAAAAGGTTAGGAGGAGAGCCACCAATATAACAAAATAGTAAAAAGAAGGCCCTTGGAGGAATGGTCAGGGCAAGTGAGTGACTTTAACTGAAGAGCAGGGGCCTGGGGACAGATTTACAGAGGTAACATGTAAGGATTATTGTGTGGAACACTCTTCTACCATGGGAGCAAAACCAGGAAAGCCTGGTTTAAAATGAAGAAGATGGAAGGTAATTTATTCACATCAGAAGGATTCTGATGACTGGATTGTAAGAAAAAGTAGTTTAAACATTACTCATTATCTCACAATACAACATGTAGGCACATATTCCTCCAATGCTTTCTCTAGGCTCAAACTCTCTCTCTTTCCCCTCACACATTCATCCTCTTCCTATCCCTCTCCCTTTCAACTCATACTTCACGGTTTTATATTTTACTTCTTTTCCTTAAAAAAACATCATGAACTTTTTTTTAAATCATCAACTACTTCTGTACACCATAATTTTTAAGTTGATTAATACTATTCTACCATACAGATGTACCACAATTTATTTAACAAGTTTTCCATTTGTGAGAATTTAGATTCTTTTGAATTTTTTACTCTTTTAAAGAACACTACGATAAATAGCCTTATATTCAAATTACTTTTTACACCTTCCTCATTGTTTTCTTGCAATGAATTCTTAGATGTAGAATTGCTGGGTCAAAAGCTGTGACCTGCCTAAGGATTTTCAAACCTAGCCAAATTCCCTCTATCAGTGAAGAAGAGCACCAATCTCTATGCTCTCACCAACACTGGGCATATTTTTTTGTTGCTGTATCTTTGCATAAAGTGATTCTGTGTATGAGAACATCAAAGAAGACTTTTTGTGAATGAAGTGGCATTTGAGTTGGCCCTAGAGTGTGTGGTGAGATTTCAGGAAGCAGTTTTGTTGGGGAAGAGCATTTTAAGGCAAGAAATATAGCACAACAGCTTAGATTCTGATACTCTTTGGAATAGTCTAGACACACTGACACACAGGAGTCCTAAGTCACACAGGAAGATTAGACAAAAAAGGCAGATCAGAGAAGGCCTTGAATGGCATCCTAAGGAGCTTAGATTTTATTCCACAGCAATTGGAAGACTTTAGCAGTTTCCGAGCGGGGGAGCGATGTGTTTTTGCATGCTATCCTGAGGGTGCCAAGGACCTGCCAAGAAGGTTGTTAAGTGGCAGGATCGGGTTTCATAGTTTTGACAGTAACCAGGAGACACGTCTATTTTTCCCACTCCGGCGTGACGTTTGTGTTGGAGCACTTCATTCATGTTCCAACATGCTTCCTATTAAGAGGATAAAACTCCATCCGAACAAATCAAGAAAGATAGAACAAATGTATGCAGACCTAGCAGAACTGAATGCAACAGGGCCTCCAAATAGGACTTGATAATTTATCTCTGTCTTTATTTCTTTCATCAATATTTTATGTTACTAGGAAACTCCAGCTTTATTTTCTGGTAATAAATTTATCATGAGACCAAGAGCAAGTTGCTAAAGCAGATGCCTGGGGAAGCTGGGCTGAAGTGCAGCTCCAAGCCTCAGCCTGCTGACTCGGCCACCCTGCAGAGCAGAGATGCTGCCAGGCCAACTGAAAGAGCCCTGGCCCCAGGAGTGGGGCTTCCCTTTATGTGGATCACTGATTCCCCAAATAAACCTTCTTCAGAAAATGCCTTTCTGCCCTGGGAAGCTGAGTAGTGTTGAGGAAGGTTAGTCAACAGCTCTGATTAATCACTCAACAGGCATAGAACCCTGTAATAGAATGGGAGAAATAAACATATTCAAATAATAGCCCGTGTTCTCACAGAATTTGCAATTTTTGTCCATGTTTCAGCATCAGCAGAGTACTTGGAGCGTAGTAGGCACTCAGAAATGCCTTCTATGATGGGTGAATAACTGCTGACAGCTGCTGCTAAAGAATCCTGGTGTCTAATTTCAGCTCTAGCTCAGATTTCTGTGCAACTGAGAGAAGTCTCAGCTTCAGAAACCTTATTTTACAAAGTGGGGAAAAAATACTAATAGCAGCAGACACTTATATAGCATTTGCTATGTGCTCTCAAAGTTATATATATTAAATTAATTTTCATAATCCCAAGGTAGATGCTATTATTACTCTTATTTTACAGATGAGGACTTTTATGCCTAGATAGGTTAAGGACCTTGCCCAATTCAAGAGCTAGTTCTGAATTCAAAGTCTGTGGTCTTATTCACCTCACTATACCATCACATATCACCTGTATCAGTTAGGTAGAGCTCATTTTTGTGCAAGTGCCAGAAAGCTTCTTTTCTGTTAAACCCCATTCAAGCTGGCTTTAGCAATAATAAAATTTATTGAACAGCTCACAGGAAATGCAAGTATATTATTTGTTTCAAGTATGGCTTAATGCAAGTCTTCAAATAATGTCACCAGGACTCTGTTTCTTTCTATCTCAGCTGTGTTTCCTATATTTACTGAGAACTTACAATATGTCATGAAGCTCCACTCTCAAACACGTCCCTTATATGGATTTAAGATGGCTGCCACCATTGCATATCTTAAACGTGCAGAGCATTTAATTAGTGGAAAAAGTAGTATTCCCAGCAAAGGTTTCATTGTGTCTCATTGGTTGACATCAGTCCATGTGATTTAATGGCCAAGGGAAAGCAATGTGGTAATTAGTGGAGACCTAGGTCAAACACTCCACCTGTCAGTGGGGATTGAAGCTCCACCTGAACACATGGGCTATTCTGCAGATGGGGTAGTTCCAAAGAGAGAAAGCAGGATACAGTTGTCAAAGAAAAGAAAATAAATGTTAAATGGCAAAAGCAGCAGATGTCCACTCTATACTCTTTCTTCTTGCTAAACCCAGAAAAAATATTGAAATGCTGATAGAAACACATCAGTTCAAAAGACTATCAAAAAAATAAAAAGATGAAATACTTTTGCCAAAAAATAGAGAGACCATCAGCCAGCCCAGGAGCTAACACATCATCCAACATTCTCCTCCCCACTCACTCTAATCCTTGGGACCATTTTCTGCTCTTCAAACATACCATGGAGTCTCTTGCCTCAGGCTTTTGTAGTTTTCATTCCCTCTGTCTACCATGTGTGTCCCCTGGAGATCTGTGTGCCTGTCTCCATTTTATTCAGATCTCTATCCAAATGCCAACCTTACCAAAAGGCCTTTTCCAACCACCTTATTACTCTTAGTACTTTATTTTTTCTTAAAGCCATCATCACCATGTATGTACTATTAATGTATGTATTGTTGCTTATTATTTGTTGTTTCCTCACTAGAAAGAAAGCTCTATGAGGACAGAAGTTCTGTTTTGTTCAATGATGCCTCCCTATAAATAGTAGTTGTGTATATAACATGTAGCAGATACCAATAAATATCTGTTTAATAATGAATGAATGAGGCATTAGAAAGCTTCTTTAACTATAGTTCATACAACCCAGTCTGTAGCAGAGAATCTGGGAATGAAGGAGGTAGAAGAAAGAAGGCCCAAAAACATATGCTGACACCAGGCCTAAGGTGAGCACCTACATAGCCCTGGGTGCTGCTATAGCCAGGATGGAACGATATGGCCACCAGTATTTCTCAAAGGCTGAAGATATACGGTTGGAAAAAAGAGAGTGAATGGGAGTTTAGAAAAGAGGCTATAGAAATAGAGAATAAGAAACAGGGAGAAAGAAGCAGAAAAGGGCATAGGGCAGGACTGGAGATGTGCCACAATCAACCCCATGCAATGGAATCAGTGCCATGGTTATTTATGTCTGATCCAGCCAGGTGGGTGAGGATTGCCCTTTGACCTCTCTCTTAGACGAGAATTGTACCATCATAGAATTGCATCTTGAAAGAGACATAAGGAAAAAGAAAAAAAATCTGAAATATAGTAATCAAGTTCTTTGTCTCACTGAGCAGATAAATCTATTTTCATTGAGAAAACTGAAATGAGACTAGTATTCAGCTATGACATTTACTACACAGATTAATGACCTAAATATACCTGAGTTAGAAAAGTAAAATCATTTTAGAGAATCATTATATAAACACTCACAATTTCAGGGAAATAAATATATGTAAAATTCGTCATACAAGGCATATAGGATACATTAGTTTATTTTTCTCCTTTAAAATTAAGTTTTAGTCAATTCTCATTTCCCACGGAGTGACCTCTGATCTATTGAATATGCCAAGTTCATTATTGCAAGGTGATATTATTGCTTGACTGCACTATTTGAAGATCATAAATATCCTGCAAAAATCTCATCTCATTCTATGAGGCAGAAATTATTTTATTCACTTTTCATTAAATTTCTGATGAACTAATAAATGATTGAAGTTCTTTGCAAGTATGGGGCACCACTACACACAAGTATGGGATGCTGACTCCTCTGGCCAGTCTGCACATTGGCATCAAGGCTAAATATCTAGGATTCTAGTTCTGGGTGACCCAGAAGCATTGGCCAAATGGGACAGAGAAGACAGCAAGAGTATGCCCACAGCCAGGCTTTCCTCCTGCTTGAGCCGGTCTCTCAAAGACTGTTCAAATTCACATTTTCTCCATGAGCCCTATGGCCAGCACATCAGAAGACTAACCTTCTCTTTGCAGGAAAGAAAAATTGTAGGATAAAGAAGACTTTCACTCCAGCCACCAACCTCACAGTTGTTTATTCCTGAATCTTCTTTTCTCTCTTCTGCTTTTTTTTTTTTTTCATCTTCCAGACCCAACTCCAACACCTCTTTCTTGGTACTATCAGTGAATGTGTACTGTATGTGCTTGAGATTGTGCTAAGTGCTCTATACGCATGAGCTCACTTCACCCTCACAATAACTGTGGGTTTGTAGTCGTGGGGGTGGGGGGGAATAGCATTATTCCATTTTACAGGTGAGAAAATAAAGGCCTAAAGAGGTTAAGGAACTGGTCCTAGGTCAACAAGGACTGGAAATGCTGAGATAGCAGCAAAGGTCCTAGCCTCTCCATACCACAGACATCAACCAGGGGCAGTTCTATCTCCTAATAGTCACCAGCTTCAAGTGGCCAAGCACTGTTGTGAGCTCCTTGAGCAATTAGTGTCTCTTCTATTGCTTCAGCAGTTAATCATCAACTGCCTGTAATAGTTCAGCTATTGTCTTGAACTATCATTTCCTTTATTTAGATATTTATGTCTCATCTCTCCAACAAGCCTATAAGAAATTTATCTTCTACCATGTACCATGGCCAGTACTTGTAAGAGACATATCAATCACATTTTGATTGTTTTTGTGAGTACTCAGGCAAAATGCAACCACGTTCAAGAGTCCTTGGTTCTGCAGAATCTTCACCAGTGTTTCCTCATATCAGAACATATCATAACATACCACCTTGACTTTATCCTCACTTACAGATCAACACCCTCATAATCAGCCCTACAATCTCCTCCTTTTATTTCTTTTTCTTGTCTAATTGTTCTGGCTAATAGAAGTGATGAAACAATTATCTTTGCCTTATTCCTGATTATAAAGAAAAATGTTTCAGTCTTTTGCCATTCATATAATGGTAATATGGGTTTTTCATAAGTGTTTTTATGATGTTGAGGATCTACGTGCAATTTTAGAACTTAACAAAATGCCCAAAATAGCAAGTCATTCAAATGACATTGAATGACAAAAGTCATTCAAATCAGCTTGATGACAAATTGATTGGCAAGTATATATGTTTCTTTATTGGTGAAAATTAAATCAGTGCTTAATTATATTTGCATTATCAGTAAAATTATTTCAACACCCATAGTTCTGTGGTGGTTGGTGTCAGGAAAAAGGGGTAAATATAACAGGTCGATTATAGGGAAATGTTGGAAATTACCAGGGTACAATACTATGTAATATATGATGAGTCAATAATTTTCTTCTTTTGTACAGGGTCAGGATACAATGACGATGTTTCCTCACCATGAAAACGTACAAGTTAAGAGGGTACATAATGAAATTCTATAACATCATGAAATAATGGTAAAAGCAAAAAAAGAACCCAAATCATTAAAATTGTTAAATATTTTTATAGGAGATACTTTCTTAAGCATGAAAAAGTAATTTTTGAGCAAATGGAAAGTAATTTGCACTAAAAGGTTTGTTCAGGCCAAATATAATCAAGTTCTGGAACAGTTTGGATGAAACTATGTTGGAAAATCTGTCACCAGGTATTAAAGAAATTTAGAGATAATAAGAGTGAACGTTTTGAGAGAGCTCACTATGAACCAAGAGCTTTACTAAGTGCTTTACATATAATAATTTATTTAACCCTCACAACTACCCTATGAGGTAGATGCTATTATTTTACCCATTTTACAAATGAGGAAGCTGAAATTTAGAGAGATAAAGAAACTTGTCCAAGGTCACACATTTACATAGTACTGATACAATTCCAGCTTAGGCAGCCTAGCTGGTTGCAGGGAGCCTTCACTCCCACAGTCAACTGAATAATGGCCTCCCGAACAGATGAAGTCTTAATCCAAGGAACCTGCAAATATTTGCTATTTGGAAAAAAGATCTTTGAAAGCGTAATTAAGTTAAAGATTTTGAGATGAGAAAAATACCCCGGATTATCTGTGTGAGCCCTAAAAGCCATTACCAGTGTCTTTATAAGAGACAAACAGAGGTTTTACACAGAAGTAAGAATAGGGACACATGGAGGAGACAGTCATGTAAAGATGAAGGCAAAGGTTGGAATAATGCAACCAAGAACGCAGAAAGAGGCAAGGAATCGATTCTCCCCTAATATTCCCAGAAGGAGCATGGTCCTGCATGATTTTGGACTTTTGAACTCCAAAATAGTGAGAGAATAAATTTCTGTTATTTTAAACCATACAGTTTATGCTTATTTGTTACCCCAGGACATAAAATTATCTATTTTCACTCTTAACCTGTATGCTAGGGTGTCTCATATGGGAAGATTTTATCCTCAGCTGCATCAAGTGAAATCACAGCAGTTACCACAGCTGTTCCCAAACATCTTGGTGAAGAGAAAATGCGGAGCTGTTTGGATCACTGTTAAACAGGTAGTTCAATAGCATCCGATACTTTTTAAAGTGCTTTCTCATTGATCATATCATTTGACCATCTGACCCTTACCAAATTTCCTTTGTACACAAAAGGAAAAATAGGGTCATTTATTCAGTTTATAAATGTTAGAGCTGAGATATGAACTTTAGCCTCTACATCAGAGAGCACTTTCAACTGTACCACACTCCAACTCCAAAAGAAGAGAAAAGAAATAACAAGGGGGAAGAGGGCAAAACTATTTAATATCTGTGAAAAGCACTTTATAGTTTCTGATGCTCATGCATCTATATTATTTAATTTTCACAATGAGAGGTTATTCTTATTATCTTTGTCCTGCAGGTACAGGAAATGAAAGCCGCAAGAAGTCTGGAGACTTTTTCCAAGACACACAAGGACCAAAAGTGGTTTGATCTTTAATCCAAGGCCAATTTTTCCACCATAGCTACTTATTTAGCATATTTAGCATACATAGGGGCTCAGGTCAAAATGCACAAATACCATACCCAAATGCACATGTTGGTTTTCTTTTTTTTTTTTCATTTAAAAATAAAAATAGTCTTGAAGTAAAGTTAAAAACAGAAGGGTGATTTGCATAAGACCCTGAGCTCTCAATTACACCAATTACTTTATAATTACAGGCAATGCCATCTTGGTTTTTCAAAACCTATGTCTATTCTTAAAGAATCTGTCAGAAAGAAGGCTTCTTCACAGGGAGAGGTTCCAATTAGTATGCATGTTGTATACAGAGGGAGAGAAAACCTGCTGGAGCTCTGAGGAAGAGAAAAGAGACAGGAATATTTAAATGCCCCATCTTAGCAAAAGCGCCTGCCTGTTGGGAAACCAAGACCTCTGGAAAACTCCCCACTTTCAGCTCTGGGGGAGAGTTATGTCAAGACAAAATCAGCCTGAACCCTCTTGTCCTTGCCTTCCTTCCTCCCACCTGTCCGCTGCCCCAGCAGCCACCTTTATACTTTTGATATGGGTGGAGAAGAGCTTAGCCTGCT
>NW_006431288.1:3536284-3539780 GCF_000325575.1 Pteropus alecto
CTGAAGTACACACGGAACAGTGAAGTGTCACCATCTTCTCTTTCCGAGGGGATATTGGCTCAGAAAACTCTCTTGGAGTTGGGCATGGAGGAGAGGCATTTGCAGTTAGTAAGCTAAGCATTTTTATGTCTTTTCTGGTCTGGGTACTTTCCATGCCCCAATTGCCCTGCCACCAGGCTGTTAATCAAAGTCTTCAGACTTTCCTCAAAGAATAAGTTTCTACCAAGAGTCCTGATTTACGTACCCTGGGTTAGAAAGGGGATCTCAGTGAGTTGGAACATCAAGGAATCTTAGAGATCTCTGAGACCAACTCTTCATACTATATGAAGGAGGGCATTTTGACTCTGCCATTTGGGGGCAAGGTTCACTTTAACACTACTGGTGCAAATGGCAATGTCGACATGTAAAGTCATGGTTGTACAATGCATATATCCCTGACACTTGCCCCCTATATAAGGAGATGAGTAGCCATGTGACAAAGGTAATTTGTTCTGCTCTGACAGATGGACCTCACATCTTCTTTGACTGCCAATGCAAGCAGGTAATGTGGTACATCTTAGCCCACTGCAGATTCGGTGCTCGATACTAGACCAAGCACCTTGGAAGAGTCTGTCTCCTTTCTCTAAAAGAAACTGTCGCCTTTCTACATTTATCCATCTTTAGGCTTAGACTGTCTCTTCCAAAGATATCTGGTCTACATCTGAGAACTCACGTTTCTTCCAAAGTCAGTGTCACTCTACCACACTGCATTTCTTAGCAAAAACACCTCCAGTTACAGTTTGCTAAGCACCTTCGTTCGTGTTATCTCAGTGTCCAGGGCATATCATTACAGCCTGCTCTCTGCACATCTACTCTTATGAAGACTGCTAAAAAGAAAGCAAAGAAAGACAAAAGAAAGGTAGCAGGCATCGGCTTTGGGTGATTGGAGTTCTAAGCAGGGTTATACCTTCAGTGGCTCCTCTTATACAGAAAAGTTCTGAGCTCTCTGGCCAGGCCCTGCACAGCATCAGTGCTGTTGCCCTCCTCCCACCCAGCAAATTCCAAGCAGACATTTCACAAATAGAAATCTTTTCCCTGTTTTAATCACCAGGGATTGGTAGTTCTTCTTTGCTTCCATAGCACGTTATACTTCTATGAAAATAGTATCTCCTATCTTGCCTCTTATCATAGCCATGTGCCTATGTCTTACTTTCTTATTAATTTTCTGAGTCCCTCACTATAGATGTCAGGTACAGATTCACTAATTCTGGTATCATCACCTTTATTTTGCAGATGTAAAAAGTGAAACTCAGAAAGATTAATCAGTTTTCCCAAGATCCCATAACTGGTAAGGGGCAGTACAAACACCAGCCTAAAAGCAGTAGTAGTAGTGGATAGCATGGATTCTAGAATTTCTCTGCCTGGGTTCGAATCCTATTCAACAAGCTGTGACCTTGGTGAGATTTTTAAGCTCTCTGCTTCAGTTTCTTCATTAATAAAATGAAGATAATAATATTGCCTACTTCATAAATTATGAGGATTAAATGAGTTAATGCATGTAACAAGATTAGAAAAATGCCTGGTATATAGAATACACTCACTAAATCTTAGGTATTTTTTTTCACACTTTAAATGTGCAGTTTATTGTTTTTTAAAGAGAGAGAGCAGGAGCAAGAAAGAAAGAGGGCATAATAACAGACAAAGGGTCCTCTTTCATCTCCAATATTCTTGAATGTGAGGTTGGAATACACAGATGCAAAAAAAATTTAAAAATATTGCTGCTTTTACACACACTAAGCCACTCCATGTTTCCTTTACAACATCTCTGAGTAGTATCCCTGTCCATTCCCACTGGTCCCGTCTAAGCCTTCCTACCCCATTGTTAGATTGCAACCTAGCCCTACCCTCAATACAACACGCAGTTGGCTGCCAGAATAGTCTTAACAAAGGATACTTCCAACCACATGAATCCTATTATCCAGAGCCGTCATTGGAAAATCTATATATCTACATGAATCTTAGGTATTTTTATCTACATTTTTTTTCCTGTTCATATCCAGTCACAACAAGTGGACTTCATCCCTCCAACTCTGACACTCATATGCTCTGTATATTGCCTTTTCCAACTTTATGAACCCTCCCTCCTCTTCTCCTAACACTACTACTAGCCCTCGAGAACTCAAGGCCAATTATTAGCAAGATCACCCATGTCTTCACCTTCTTCTGTAACCACTACTCCACCTTGTGCCTGTAATTAAAACCCGACTCTTCTCTGGAGACATGGCTTTTCAGTCTGCTCAAAGGGCTCTTTCAGTCTCTGGGCCTTATTGGGATACATCTGCCCTGCTTGTTAGGGCTGTCTCCTTCTCTTCCCCATGCTCCCCTCTAAAAGTACCTTGCTTGGAATCTCATTTCATCTGACTAAACCACCCATCTCTCCACCCTTGTTGTCATTACCTAGCACCCTTTTTACCTTAAAGAATCATTTTCTAATAATTCCTCTCTGCCACACTATCTTCATGCTCATTTTGGTGATTTAATATACAAATAATTATGCTGCCAATACCCTGACCTCCATTCCTCCATAAAGCTTTTCCTCTTTCCTAACTTACCCAATCACCTTGATGCTCATCTCTTCAACCTTGTCATTACCAAGCACTATAGTCCCCTCATAAACATAATTTTAAACATCCCATATTCTGACCACCTTTTATATTTCAAGCCCACTTATTCAAGTAGCTCAACTCCAGCAATCATTCTATCCCTCTCCCAGAATTTTGGGTACGCTGACTCTACAACCGTCCCTGTCCCTTCCTTTTCCATGACCCCAGATTAGATTCCACATCAGTCATTAAGCTGTGTCCCTCACCTTCACCTTCAATGCTCTTGCTCTTATTCTCTCTACTACAACTTATTTTCTTGTGTTCAGCTAAAGGCACAATCATATTTTGTCCAGTCAGATTGAACCGCACTTGCACAAGTGAACAAGTTTAAGAAAAACACACAATTATACTGGCTTACTTTAATTTGTAATCAATAAACTCAAGAGGGCCTGTGATGCTGTCCAGAATTCATAATCGTGGTGCACTCACACCTCTCCCATTCTGCTAGATGGCTACGTCACGCAATCTCATCTTTAATGTTGGATAGCTCCTCACCAGTCCTCACTCTCAGCCAATGACCTTGTTTCTATTTGGTTGAGAAAATTGATGTAATATGAAAAGAATATCCACAAGGTCCCACCACAAATCCATCTATCTTCTAGCAATTCTACATATAACGTTCTTTCTGTCACTATGAGGGATCGTGCTCCTACCTAAGACCAGCCTTCCACTTTTTCATTCGATCCCATCCCTCTCCAACTATTCCAGTACAAACTGCTAGCAAATTTCCCTTCTTTTTCTTGCAGCGTGAATTTTTCTCACTCTACTGGATCTTTTCCATCAACATACAAATACATTGTTATTTTTCCTATTCAAAAAAATCTCTCAACCATGCTTTCTCTTCTAGCTATCAA
>NW_006431288.1:3539821-3549889 GCF_000325575.1 Pteropus alecto
GTTTATGTTTGTTGTCACAAAAGTATCTCCTCCCATTCTGCCTTGAAATCATTCTACTTCAGTTTCCACTCCACCTTTCACCAATACTGCTCTTATTAAGGCCACCAGTGTCATCCATGTTGCTAAAGCCAATGTCAATTTTCAGTCCTCATTTTCTTATCATCTGTATTTTACACTTGATCACTTTCCTCCTTAAACATTTTCTGAGCATGGCTCCCTAGATCACCCACAGACCTGATTTCCAATAACGTTTTGACATCTCTTCTCAGTTTCCTCCCTTGGTTCCATCTCACTCACCTCCAAACTCTAGAGTGTTTCAGGGCTCAGATTGTAGACCTCTATCTACTCCCGCTGCTGAAATTTGATCATCCAGTCTCTGTTTTTCAGTACCATCTCTGTGCTAATGTCTCCCAGATTTGTATCTCTAGCCCAGGCCTTAGCTCCAAACTTAGCTCATATATCATACTGCCTGGTAAGCATTCCCATAAAGATGTCTAATGGAAATCTAGTGCCCAATATATTTATAATTGTGCTTTTGATATACCCAAAAACGTTCTTCTCAATAGCAAGGCATGCAATTTCATTGGAATAACCTTTAATATTTCCCCTTTTCCCTGTCCCATAGCCAATCCATTAGTAAATGCAGTCATCATTCTTTGAACATACACAGAGAATTTGACCTCTTCGCAACTCTACTCTCATCATTCTGGTTCAAGCCTCATGATCCACCTCTGGTGCTACTTCCCACTCCGCCTTTGTCACACTATGGTCTGTCCTCTGCATGGTTATCACAAGGATGTTAAATAGGCCAGATCATTTTAGTTCTCTGCTGAAACTCTCAACTGAGTTCCAGTCCAGGTGACATCATAATGTCTTGCTCTGCCTTGCCAGGCCCAAACAGTCTCCCTTACTCTTACCTCTACGACTTTCCCTGTTCTCAGCCTTGTTCACTTTGCTCCAGTCACACTGATCACCTCACTGCTCCTGGATCACCACAAGCATTCTCCTGCCTTCAGACCCATGCCCTTGCTCTTTCCCCTTGTCGGTTGTTCTCCAAAATCTGCTCAGTTCCATTAAGCCTTTGCCTAAATTTGACCATTAGTAAGAACTTCTTTGGACACTATCTAAAATTTAAACGCTCCTTTTCCCTTCCCAGCCTTATCTTCTCCTAGGCACTGCTCCCTTTGTAGCATACTATAGATTTTATTTATTTTTCTTGTTGTCTTCTAGATTCTGCTCCATGAGGGAGAGAAGTTTTGTCTGTTTTGTTTCCTGCTTTATCGCCAGTGTCTACAATAGTGCATGACACATAATTGTCTGATGACTAGTATTATCTATTTGACATCAATACACTTAGACTAGAGCTCTTGATTTACACCAACCCCAGCTACCAACACATGTACACACATGCGTGCACGCGTGCATACACACACACCTGATTGATTTATTGCCCAGTATTCTTCAATCAAAGCTAGAAACTGGGAATTCATCCTGGATTCTTTCATTTCCCATGTCCCCCAGACCCAGTCCACCACAGACCTGGCTACTCAACCTAAACACGTGCCCCACTCAACTCCAGCTCCAGAATCCATCCTTCTGTACTCTCACCCCATACTCTCTGCCACCACCACCCTGGGGAAAACATCTCTCTGCACTGTGTTTAGCTGCTTCTCTTGGGCACCTCCTGCACTCTCTATTGCTCACTCGGCTCTCATCTCTTTGGCCTCTATTCGTTGCCACCATGTTTCTCAAGCAGCTGTCACATAGGCCAGCATGTCTTGTCCCTGAAATGCCTTTTCCCAGCTCTATGCCTGGCTGGCTTTTCCTCTTTTAGGTCTCAGTTTAATCTCCTCAGGGCCCCTTTCCTGACCACCCTGATGAACCTGTTTAAAGAAGCTCCTGCCCTTCCCTACCCTAGGAGCAGGTGTTATATAGAAGTAGCAATCAGGACCAAGCAAGAATGCCTAAAACATCTGGCTGCCAAAGCTGACTGAGCTTGCTTCCTGTTCTTCATAGCCCATCTTTAGTCTTTCTCTATAGTAATTTCTCTATCTCAGTTTTATGGAAATGAGGGAGTCCTCTTCATCAAGCGGCACTATCCCAGACAACGTTATTCGAAAGGGCTAAAGAAGCAAGAAATAACTCATCCCAAAATAACCCTTACTTGGCTTCCAGCTGCTCTGAACAGCTGGATGCTTTTTCTAAGCCAGAAATCTTCTGTCTCTAATAAGATGAGGAGAAACCAAACACATTGAAATATATTAAATGGGGTCATTGCTGTTAATTCCTTAGGAAGATAAATGTCACTGGCTTTCTCCATGCAGCTTTTCAATGAAAAGTTTTAAACTGTGCTTAGCAATGAGCTGAGTACAAAGAAAGAATCATGAAGTGACCCTATCATGAAATTTACAAACTAGATGTGCTGAGAAAAATGACACACATTTAAAGACAATTAGAAAACAATATGATGGAACATAATTAAGCGCTAAATAGTGCCATTCAGGTTCAGAGAGGATCGAGGGCTAGAGTAATTGGAAAAGACTACTTAGAGTTTTAAATCACGTTTTCAAGAGTATAGAAAGTTGAAGAAAAGGAAAGTGGTTCAGAGAGGGGGAAACATTTGCAAAGCCTCAGAGTAGAAATGAACCCTGGGCTGATGCAACTGGCCTGATCAGATTTAGGAAGGAAGAATTTAGAACCCAGATGTGAGTCTCAAATTCACCACTTACACAACGAATATTAGCAGAAGTCACTTAACATCTCTGAGCCTTTTGCCTCACTTGCTAAATAAAAAATATTACTTGCAATACTTCCTTACTTATCTCAGAGAGCCCTAGTGGGATCAGAAGAAGGGCTGGGTATGGAACGGCTGTGCACACAGGAAACACAGCAGGGGGTATGAGGCAGCTGGGTGGGACAGGGCCAGCCTGCAGAAGGCTTTAAAGCCAGGCTGAGATTTAGAATGGTTTGCCTGGGAAACTAGTGAAGTCTTCTCAGTTTGGATATAATAGAACACATATTTTGTGGAAACTTTTTTTTCTCATACTGAAAACAAGATGGCTGGTAAACGAATGCCGCATGCTAGGGAGCTCCTTGCTCAACAAGTGAAAGATAATTCAAAGGGCATCATCCCAGGATTTAAAAGGTGCTCTTTCAGAAAAGCTTTTATGCCCTAAAGTTACACTTTTCCTGCTCCATAGCTTTCTTACAGCATTGTCTCTGGAAATAAGAGTCTGGCAACTTTCTGTGGTAAGGCTTTGTTCCCTCCTAAATACTGTCATCTGTATTTAGAGTATGAGAAACCCACCAGTATGCTTGGCATTTTGCTAGCCTCAAAGTAGGAAAACATGACCTTCCAGGAATGAGGCAAGCAGGTAGGTAGCTGGCCAGAACCAGCAGAACAATGGAAATTTGCTGAACACCCTAACTCTCTCCTATTTTCTAAATAGGCTTCATGAGTTCCAGAGAAGACATTGCCCTGAAACAGAATGTTATATGGGTGGGGTCTCCATAATTTGTTTCTTAGTGCCATCCCCACCACCACCATGTGAAACACTATATGCAGCCTCCTTAGTGAAGGGAGCCCTGAATTTGGAAACAAGTGAATCTGAGCTCAGGACCTGGTACTGCTCCTATATCAGCTAATTGTCTTAAACCAGTCATTGCTGACCCCCATCCTGGAGTCTAAATTGCCTCTTCTGTAAAGGGAGAGATTTGTCTACTTCAGAATATCTCTAATTTAGCTAATTATCAGGATCTCCTGGGGTGAGAGTGTAAATGCAGGTTCCCAGGCACTGCAGGGAATTCTCATTCAGTCAGCCTGCTGATCTGTATTTTTAACATGGACCCAGGATGAATCATTTGGGAGCTACTGGGTCTCTGAGACTCCCTTCAAGTGCAATATTCTTGGATCCTTTAACTGACTTGATGCAGCAGCTTATGCAAAATAAAGAAGGCAAGATGACTATTTCTGTTGTAAGGGCCTCCCTGAGCTCTTCTCCATTCTCTTGCTAAGCAGAATTCATCGATTCCTGTTCACCTTTAGGTATGTGACTGGTGTTATAGCTAGTTGCCTGCTTGTCTCTCTCTTGCAGTCTGTGAGCAACTCCAGGCAGAGGGCATGTCTTTTTCACGTCTCTATCCACAGCACCTAGCACAGTGCCTGGCATTGAAATAGGCAGACAACTAAATTTTGAAAGGTAATGGCCTTAATTCTGTAGGTCTCTGTTCTTTTCACCTCCTCCTGTGGTCAAGGAGACACTTGAATTAGGATCAGAATTGGCAAGCCAAATGTCTGCAATTTCAACTTAGGCATCTGTCCAGAGCCCAAGGCACCCTTGTATCACCAAGTGCACAATGCCCCAGATAAGCTTAGATGCCTTCTCCCCATCAACCCTGGCCCAGCCAAGACCATCAGTGATAAGGGCGAGTTGAAATAAGTGGGTGTGGGGGAGGAGCTCCTGGTCTGCATGGTTACCATTCAACCCAGCATTCTGAGGCATGTCCTGGAAAGAAAACTGGCCTCCTCCCAGCAGAAAGCTGGGCTGCAGGCCCTCAGTCCAGGCCTTGCTCTGTAGCCTTGCTTGTGTTTTCTAGCTCACCCTCACCAGGTGCCCTCCTCCCCAGCTAACACTCCTCCTGAGAGAGGAGTGTGTTTAAGATTCCCTGCACGGGGTATAAGAGGCGATTCCAAGCATCTTGCTGCAGAGCGAACTAATCCTAACAGGTTAATTCCCCCCTCAGTTCATTTCAGCTTATTAGAGGTGGCAGGCACCCCGTGATGCTTCATTACCTGTGCCACTCCAAGTCAAGGCTCTCTTAATGAGCTGAGCAATGTGGGGAGCCCCCTGCTAAGCACCCCAGATGGATGTATTTGTCCTAAAAAGGCAGAAGCCCTGAATTCCCCAGACCTGTCCACAGGGCAAAGCTATAAAGAAGGGGAATGGAGGAGCCGAAGAGCTGACAGTGCTTCTGTGCTGATTGGAAGTCAGAAGGGATCAGAGAGGTTGGCCTTTCCCTCCTCACCTGCCCTTAATCTCTCTCCCTTGGCTCACACTTGACAGTTTACAGGAAATGTCTAGTTTAAGTCAAAGGCCCCAGGGCTGGAAAGATCCCATGCTCTGCCCACTTAATCCAACTGCTGCCTCCATCATCATATCCTGTTTTCTAACAGAGACAGTGCTATTTCCTTCAAAGGTCTCATTTCCAGGGCTTTTGAAATTACCCCGAGAAAGAAGGAAAGCAAATGATATTTGCATTGGCAAGTGGGGAAAGAGGACACGTGAGTGTGTGTGCAGGCAGGCACCTGGCTGTGGGCTGTGTGGGCAGGTGAGGGTGTGGCAGAGGCCAAGGAGGGGCAGGCAGTGACAGCATTGTATGTCTTCATCCTTAAATAGCTCCAGCCTTCCCCACTGAGCCTTCTGCCTGTGTGAGAGATCTCTGCTAATTAATCAAGTCCTCTCCACCTCAATGAGTGAGGACTTCTGCCAGAAGATAAAATACTGCAGCAGCTAGCGGAGGATGGCCGACTTGGCACGGTGGGCAGGGATGAAGTGGAGGATCCATAAGGAGAGGGGAACACAATTATTTCACCAACATTCTATGACTCTATTCCCAGAAACCTCAGCTGCCAAGGGCACTCTTGCTCACTCTCTCTCTCTTGCTTTGTCTGATCGGCATTTTGCTCCCCCATTCTCTGTGTTCAGGCCCCCTATTCTTACCGGGTGGTATGTAATTTGCTACATTCCATGTACTCCCTTTCATGAGCTTATGTCTGTGCACATTCTGCCTTTTACTACATTTCTCAATTTTTGTGGTCCAAAGGGAGGCAGAAAGAAAAAAAGTGACTAAAGGAAGAATCCATGTGTATTGAGGGGAGGGTGCCATGGGTGGGGGCGGCTCCTCAGATGAAAGGGCCTTTGCATGCATTGCATGAAGGAAAAAAATCTCAGAGAGTGAGTGGACAGAAAAAGGAAAACACTTACTGAACACTTACGGTTTCCAGCATAAAAGGGTCACACACAGAATGTCTCCTGTGAGGCTTTGCTCATGGGGGAACAACAGCAAGTCACTGTGCAGAAGGAAAACAAAGTAAAAAATACTCCTGAAAAACAAAACCAAATGGGCTCAGGGCATCAGGAAGGCAATCAAAAGAGTAAGGAGATTCTTCTAAGATTATTTTACCACATCGTCTAGCACCCTACCCTACCGCTCAACCACCATATCAGCTTCTACATAGGTTCTTTGCCTTTGCCCCTTGACTACAGATGAATATGCCTGCATAGCTTACCAGAAGGGGACCATCTTTCAGTCAAATTGTAAAACTTCTCAGTGCTCAGTTTCTCTTTCTATAAAAGGGGCACTCTGATGATGTCCCCATCTACATCAAGGGAATTGACAGGATAATCATCTTTAGAGTTAAAAGTACTTTGAATTCGTCAGATGTAGAGCGCTGTTCCAACAAGGCAGTGGAGTGAGTTTTGCCACCATTAGAAAGAACAAGGGTAAAGAGTTTGGGAGAAGTTGGTGGAGAAAAGTATTTGGAATCATAGGTTTTGAACTTGCACAGCTTCCACCAAGAGGGAACCACTGAAATTCCTTTCTAGTCCATCATCTGCCCACAATTCTGTTCCTCATTCCTTTCCATTCCCCCAAGCCCAGCTTTTCCCATGCTACTTACAGCAATTTTCTTCATCTGGTTCTGGATAGTGACACTTGATATTTAAGTCATCAGATTGTCCTCACTCCTCTTCTCTATTGCCTCTAGGTCTCTGTTCCAGGCTTTCGCATCAGAAGAAGTGATTAATAAAAAGGTCATGTGTGCAATGCATTACTAAATTAAATTCTATAAAGAGCAGCGCCTGTAAGATTGAGAAATCTTGATGATCATCTTTGTTGAACCTGGACCCCTGCTGGGTTTCTGCTGGCATAAGAAATGGCCTGGGCAGAGGGCAAAGAGCAGTTCTTTGAGTTTTCAAATCTCAGAAGATTTGAGCTGGACAGGATTTCAGAGGTCATCTGGTTCATTTCTCTAACTGACTCAAATGCCCCTACAACATACCAGATAAGGGATCATTCAAACTTCTGGTGCAGCTCATCTGATGGGGCAGACTATGCTTCTCTACAGAGTGCTCAACTCCATGGTTGTAATTTGTTATAAAAATGAATTGAAGCCTGCCTCATTTTAACTGCTATCTCCACCAGTCCCATTCATTCATTCAGCAAATATGTACAGATCACCTACATGTGTCAGACACTGTTCTACGATTCTAGAGATACCATAGTGAACAAGATATACAAGTTTCTGTCCTTGTAGAATACTTAGTTCTGTAGAGACACAAATAAGCAAACAGGCACTCACACTCTAGTGCTACAATATGGGATATGTGCAGGGACCTGTGGGGAAACATAGGAGCTGAGATATTTTCATGTGTTATGGGGCTGCAGGTACAGTAAAGACTTTCTGGAGAAGAACATCTAAGCTGAAACCTGATCTAAGAATTAGCAAATCAAAGGGAGAATAAGGGGTAAGAAGGAGGCGAGGAGAGTCAAGACAGTAGAGGGGACAGGGAACCTGTAAGCAAGCTGTGGAGATGACCAAACGATGGATGATGGATGAGTGTGGTGACAGAGGAGAGAAGGGAAAGAACGTGCTCTTGAGATTTCATGAGCTGTTGAGACTTTATGAGCAGTTCCCAAGTTGTTCCTGGCCTAGGTCCTAATCTCCTTTTGTCCTCACCTCCATCCCAGCCTCCTTATATAAGCATGGCTCTGACCCAGAGCCTCATGCCCACAGCCCATAGACTCCTGCAGCTGCTCCTCAGTTCCGGCTTGACACCATTTTGGTGCCATTTGTTCTCGTCTATCAGCTTACTGTTTCTTTTGGCTCCAAAGCCCCCAAAACTCTCCTCTCCAGGGCCAGCCAATGGGGAGTTCTCAAGCCCATCAGAAGTGAGTCAAAAATTATCTCACTCTGGTCCTGGTCTTTCCAGTGTGAGGCATAGAAAAAAGGCTGGATTTTCCATTCTCATGTCTCTCCCAAGCCTCCCTTTCTCCAAGTTAAGCATCCCTGTTCCCTAGTTTCAAGTCAGCCCTTCTCCATTATGATTACTCATCTCTGGATGAGATTTCAAATTACAACTACCATTTTTGTAAGTAAAATATTGAATAGCTACAAAATGAGATATTATTTAGCCATAAAAAGGAGCGAAGCACTGATTCATGCTGAAATATGGATGAACTTTGAAAACATTATACTAAGTGAAAAAAGCCAGACACAAAGGGCCATGCACTGTATGATTTCATTTATATAGAATATCAAGAATTGGCAAATTCATAGAGATAGAAGGTAGGTTGGTGGTTGCCAGGGGCTGGGTGAATCAGGAAATGGAAAGTGACTACTTATGGGTACGGGTTTCAGTTTAGGGTGACGAAAATGTTCTGGAATTGGGCTGTGGTGATGGTTGTACAACACTGTAAATGTTCTTAATGCCACTGAATTAAATACTTTAATATGGTTAAAATGATAAATTTTATGTTATGTATATTTTACCACAATAAAAGAAAACCCTACCATTTGTGTAATACTCTGTATCTTCTGAGGAATTTTCATATAATGTACAGTATACCATCTCATGCCCCCTTCAGCCTGGTTATCATTCCCCTTTTATGGATGAGGAAGTTGAGGCTCTGCTTGGCTTGGGATCATGAGCAGAACCAAGGGATAAGACCCAGGTCTCTCATGCGACGTCCACATTCTGGCTGCCACATGTCCACACCGAGGCCAGGACCCAGACCTGCTGGACCAGCACATGAGGAGCAAAGCTACTGACTCAACGTTCTAAAGAACAAATATTAAAGTGGGGTTAACGGGGTGGCGAGCTAATGAAGAACTCCATCTGACCCACTTTGCAATGTAGGCGTGCAAGTGAGAAGTTCAGGATGGGAAAGGAAGCAATATTCTTACTTGAGGAATAGAAAAACAAAACAAAACAAACAAAACAAAAAACCACCATCTTACCTCCTCCCCATGTTGACGCCCCGGGCCTGGAGCCAATGGAGGGGAGAGTTTAGAGGTATATGAAACCTCTCCTCTCGTCCCCATAGTCGGGAACACCCCACTAGGGAAGAAGGACAAAGAAAAGCATGTGGTTGAGAGAGGGAAAGGTGATTCCCCAGGATTCTGGTAAGGACGCTTGGGAAGAGACTGGGAGTAGGGATTGGGAGACATGTGGAAAAGCAGGGAGAGGCATAAAACAAGAGGGAGAAGGAGGGGAAGTGATGCCAGTCAAGGGGAAAGTGAGCTGAATGTCACTAAAGCCCTCACAAGATGGGCCAGCTGGGGTAGAATGTGACCTGGTAACAGATTTCCCTTTTCCCAAAATCCCCTGGAATGCGAGGAGGAGGGGCTGTTTTGTATGGAACTGGGAACTTGCTCTGATGAGGGTCTTTTATTATCTGGCAGGTTACAAATAGCTCTTAGGACCAGCCAGAAGTGACAGGTGAGGTGATAGAGAGGGAATAACTGAAGAAGGACAGAGCAGGACTGATAGGTTGGAAGGAGATTAGAAGATGATGAATAGAGGCATGTGAGAAGGGAGCCCTGGGAGCTAAAATGGAGCACAGCTGTGTGGGGACCAATCCACATTCAGCCCTAGGAGAGGTGGCCTGGAGAGTCCCCTCACAGACACACAGAGATGGGTTCTACAGGGCCCGTCATGGGAGAAAAGTGACATGGAGTCCTCAGGCCCTCAAGAGTCTCATTATCACTCTCTGAGTAATATGCTGAAATAATCGGTTAAGGACTTGCAAATGTTATCTGATTTATTCTTTATAAAAACTGTTCCAAAAACTGAGACTTAGAATGTATAAAGAGATGTGCTCATGAAAACACAGCTGAGGTTCAGGGATTTGAACCAGGGTCAGTTATATCAGGATCCTTGCCCTGTATCCATGGTTTGAATTCAAGTCTCTGAGCAAAAGGCAAGGAGAGCAGGAGTAAGCTACAGGCCAGCTTATGCTCACGGACCTTGGAGAACCGGACAAAGGACTTAAAGGCACAAGAGCTGG
>NW_006431288.1:3549908-3572651 GCF_000325575.1 Pteropus alecto
ATATTGTCATTGTCAGTATGGGAGGTAGGAGCCCAGGAGAGCATTTGCTGCCACTTGCAGGCCCAGGCACCGTGAGCACAAAAGGAGACACAGAAGCCAGCTCTCTGAGCGTACTTCAGGACTACTGCATAGAACTGGTGGATTGTCTGCTGACAAATCCTGTCTTTGGTGGGAGACACTTTCCCTAACTGTAGCCTGGCCTCAGTCTAAGGACACCTGTCCCCTGCCTACAGAAACCTTCCCTAGAGGTCCATCTACAGGTGAGAAAATGGCCACAGAGGGGCTAATTTAAGACTTTCAAGGCCACACAGCTGACAATGACAAAAGTAATACAGGCATACCCCCATTTTATTGTACTTAGTTTTATTATGCTTCGCAAATGTTGCAAATTTTACAAAATGGAGGGAAGACACTCACCAGCAAAATGATTATAATTCACTTTATTGCGGTAGTGTGGCAATAAACCTGCAATATCTTCAAGGTATGCCTATATTTAGAGGTAGGGCAGTCTGACGCCTTCATCCACTCTTAAAAAACAACACTGCCTGCAGATTTCTCACTGAGATCATTCTTAAACACTGGTCTCTGACCATGTTAGCTTCTTCACAAGAACCAGACACAAAGAAAAGGAGCCGTGCACAGCCCACGAGGCAGAGCACTCTGGCTGTCTGTGTGTTGTGACATTGGTGGTGGTCCACAAGGAAGTCTGCTGCCTCTAACTCACAGCCAAAGTCCCCAGGTTCCTAGGCCCAGTACCACCATCCAGCACTACATTTATAAACCAAATTATGAAAGAAGCCACCCAATGGGAACTACTTATGTCTCTACTCTAAATTTAGGGACATGTGGGTTTCTAACCAGAAGCTGTGGTTTAAAAGCCCAAGTTGCAGGTTTTGATAGAGGAGGTAATGCCTATTGTCCAGACTTTGTACCTTGTATCACTACCTTAAGATAGTGGAGATGCCTGTCTCAGGACTGTCCTTGTCAGCTGCACTGAATCCTAGAACTTCTTCCTCTTATGTAAATATATCAGGAAGGCATTCAACCAGTCTTTACTTCACTGTTTCCATTTGTAAGATGAATGAAAAGAACCAGACATGCCTCACACAAAGCCTGCTCTGCTACTGTCTGGAAGGGTGGCCCTGGTCAAAGCACTCTACATCTCAGAGCTTGTTTCCCTATCCATTGCATGGAAATAACCATTGTATACTTTTTTTGTTTTTTGTACTTTTGTGACTACCCAGCATCCATCCCCCTTATTCTAGAAACATCACCTTCACTTCCTTTGGGAGTCTGATAGGTTAATTCCTTTGTGGAGGGGTAGAGCTTATCTTGTGACCCAGGTCTAATCAATGAACATATTTTATCCCTCCAGCCACAGTGACCAGTTCAGTGTTACGCCACACACATGGAGTTCAATTCCAGGATGTTTGCTGGAAATGCTGAGAAAGGCATACCCTCTTTCTGCAAGAGCCATTTGCGGTAAGGATGACAGTAGCCCTGGGCTGTCGGGGCTACCCTGAGGAAAGAGCTCATCTGAGAGTGAAGCAGAGCCACGAAAGGAAGAGAGAGGGGTAAAGGAGGGAAGAGAAAGAGACAGACCAAGTCCCAGTGACTTCGAGTCCCTGGAACCAGCTGTGCTTGAAGCCTATCCTAGTTCTTCCACTTTTTGTTTACATGAACCAGTTGAATTGGGTTTTTGAAACTAAAACAGAAATGGTGCCTGTATAATAGTTTTTCTGTAAGGCTTGGTTGAGATAATATAGGCAAAACACTTAGCCCAATGCCTGGCATATAGTAGGCCCTCAATAAATAATAATAGCTGTTATGGGCAATAAATGTGATGATGGATGTAAAAACACTCAGAAAGGCATGAAGTGTTATATAAAAGTAAGGTACCTATTATACGCTTTTCTGTTCTCTAGTGATCTATACTTCCCATTGCGGCTTTATTGCCCACTCTCTCATTCTCTAAATATTTCATGTACCCAATTAGACTGTGAGAATGTCATGGTAGGCACCAAGATTCATATTCTATTTTAGCCATCATGGAATACAATGTGGTTGCCAAGCAAACCACAGCATAGAAGGGTGGTTAACATAACAGGCTTTAGTGCCTAAACACCTGGCTGCAAATGCTAATTCTGCCCCTTACTTGCTGGGTACCCACAGATTACTGATTTTACCCCTCTGATTTTACCCCTCCCAGTTTTCTGCTATGTAAAGTGGAAACAGTGCTGGTACCTACCTCATTTAGTTGTTATGAAGAGAAAAGTTATTAATAATTATAAAGCCTATATAACAGTGACTCTCACATAATGATCCCTACAAATGTCTCTGTTAAGTAAACACTTTCCAATTCTTTTATTATTGTAATTCAAAAGAATTTACTAAATACTCAAATAAGATACAACTTGTTCCTTAAGACTGTGATGAAGAAGACAAGCCCCCATCTTCTAATAATAATGATTATCACTTTTAGGGGTATTTTCTCTGCTTTCATCTATTATTCTTCATGCTCTAATCATGTACTTTAAAGCTAGAAGGAGCCAAAAGAGACTACTCACTTTGCAAATGAGAAAAGAGAGGTCCAGAAAGGCAGCATGATTTGTCCAAGTTGGCACAGCGCTTTAGAAACTGAGTAAGGAAAAGAATCCGGGTCCCCTGCCTCCAGACCTATCATGCCCACCTACCTACACCACACTACCTAAGGAGATGGTACACAGCATATGGCCAAAATGCATAGACACAAACAACTGCAGCTGCACAGAAATTCCTTTCTTCCTTTAACAAATATTTATTTATCACTGAAATATGTACAACTGCCAAGAAATTAGGAAAATGGACTGGAGTGAGCAGAACCATTCCCCGTCCTGCTGTTCTTCTAAAACACGTAATATAGTTACCTTTCTCATTCATTTGGCAAACATTTAAGCATTTATAATTTTCCAAGCACTGGGGATAGAAACAGCATCAACATAAAAAACATAGTACTTGCCCTCACAGAGCTTAAAATCTCATAAATTTGGCTATTGCATAAGTGCTCAGAGACGTTTATTAAATCAATGAATGAATCATTGGGCAATCATCTTCTCTTGGCTTTTTTTCCCCCAAACGATTTGACATGGAGCATGACAAATCGAAACTGATAATTTAGAGTCTACAGCCATGCCACCCTGAATGTGCCCGATCTTGTCTGATCTCGGAAGCTAAGCAGGGTCGGGCCTGGTTAGTACTTGGATGGGAAACCACCTCAGAATACCAGGTGCTGTAGGCATTAAAAATAAATAAATAAATAAAATAAAAAATAAAATAAAAAATATACTGGATAGAAGAAACCTGAGAGATTAGGAAATCCAACTCTCTATAGATAAGAAAAGTGGCACTTGGGGAAATGGAGACTGTGCTTAGCCAGGATGGTCAATCAGGACTTCGTCCCATCAGTAGAGAGTAAATCCTGGCTAAAGACTCAAAGATTATCAGATGGGCTTTGGAGTATCAATTTGTAAAGCTGCTAATAAAGTCCATCTGCTCGCAACAGGAATCTGCCTCTTCCTGTGATTACTGCTCAATAATTGTTCTTGAGGGAAAACATCTGTTGTTCCTATTCCATTGCTGGTTGTCTTCTCCTGTTTGTTTCACCCTTAATGCTGGTCCAGTTGTGGCTGTGCTGGTGTACTGTGGCTAAGCAATATGTGGCTCTGGATTCCCCTTTTTTTTTCAGATTGTGCCCTGGACCTTTGCTAATCTTACACCTTTCTGGCTTAGCTGTGTTCTCTGTTGCTTCTTGCCCACTTATTATCTGAATTCAGGAAGTGTCTATTCTAACTCAGAGTACTGGACCTTCGCACCTAATCTCCTAGGCCAAGGGTTCCCAACTCCTGGGCCACGGACCAGTGCCAGTCTGTGGCCTGTTAGGAACTGGGCCACACAGTAGGAGGTGAGTAGTGGGCAAGCAAGCAAAGCTTTATCTGTATTTGCAGCTGCTCCCCAACGCCAGCATCACCGCCTCAGCTCCACCTCAGATCATCAGGCATTAAATTCTCACAGGAACACCAGTCCCTGGTGCCAAAAAGGTTGGGGACTGCTGCCCTAGGCTATATTGAAACCTCAATACCTCTCCCTGGCTCCCTTGCCTAGGAATACCACTAAAGTATACCTTCACTCTTCACCGCTTTTGGAAACTGTTTGTCATTTTGCTTTTCCATGACATCATCTCTCGACCAAAAAAATTCCAAACTGAGACTTGGAGGTTAGCCATAACAACTATTATCAGACAGGAGGCAAAAATCCATGCCTTGAAATTTTGTTGTATACCACCAAGTCTAGTGTAGGACTCTTGAATGAAATTTAACTGCTGGAAGGCAAGGAAATTTCTCATACCCTCCCTGTGGAAGCAAAACATCAAATGACATAGGTTAAGAAATACAAACCTAACCACCTGCTGTGCTCTTCAAGTATTTATAGAAATTTTTCTGATGCTTTGAACTGATTTAACCCAAAGTGCATTTGGCCTCTAAACAGTTATTCTTTTGATTTTTAAATAGGGGTATGATTTAATTCACAGAGACCCAACTCTCCTGTACTTCTCAGTACAAGTCTAGAAGCCACAAATCTCTGAATCTAGTGATACTTTTTTTCTTAGGACAAAAAAATAATGGTTTATTGCTGTCCAATGAACATGACCTAAGTCAGGGAGGAAAATGAGGAAAACTTCAAAGTCCCAAGAACAGAAAGAAATTATGTTCAACACGAAGAAACCAGGTAAAGGATGTGGAGGGACTTGACTGCCAAACAGGAAATGTGTCTTAGTCTAAACTCCTGGTCTTGCCTTCTTCAAAATATTTCTGTCCCTTGGCAGTAACAGACAATTAAAAAATTAGCCCATCCTTCTTCATGTCTTTTCATCTCCAAGCTGGAAGATAAGCCACTGTAAGCAAATTTGAGGTACACTGCATCTCATGAGGCAGGGCCCCAAAGTAATCACCTTTCCAAGGTCAAGGTGGGCAGAAATCAGCCGGGGAAACATGGCTTGAAGTGGGAAAAGGTTGAAAAAGGAAAAGGATGCCAACTTGAATTTGTAATGTTCATCTTCTGGTGCGATCATCGTTCTACTAACTCCATTTCATTGTACTGAAGAGCTGGCATTATTTGTTCTCAAAGCAAGAGCTTCCTTATAACCACATTCAGACCATTTACTGAGCCTGTGTCCTTAAATGTTCACAGTATTTTTATCGAACATTAGGAAAGCCCTTGGTAATTTGCAGCAATTTAGTATACTTGCTTTGCTTTTAGAAAATCCACAGCAATTCAATAAACACCCAGTCACTGTGGCTGTTAACACATACACAATATCTCTCCACAGCTGCCTGCCAGCTGTCACTCCAAGAAAGCAAGCCATCGGAGGCTCCCCACAGCCTCCCCTTTCTTTCTGACCCTCACTCCAGCCTACCTTTTATCCAATGTGAAGATCAGTCCCAGAAAACCACATCCCCCACAGTTTGCATTCCCCTCCCCCTGGAACCCTGGGAAACCCAGGATACAGATGAGTCGGGTAGGCCCATTGTGTGCCCCAACTTGGCCTCATTTGGCTGTTAGGGGCCATCTGTTGCATTGTCTGGGTTGAGCAAGACCTTAGAAGGACCCACCTCACCATCTGCTCCCTTTAGCACACACTAGTTTGAACTTGCTGAGCCTGGTACCAGATGCACACAAACAAAAGCAGTAGTGTGGCTCCACCAAAATCTGCTGCTTCTGCTAGTTCCTGAGTTCAATCACTGGTTTTTAAATTCATCGTAACAAGTCTTTACCTATTTTTCCCACTTTCTTTGAAGTTCTGGGAATGACTACAGAGATTCTTCCTGAATAAATGTTCTACTTTTTACTCTTCATCAAAAAATGTACTTGTACAAACTATCCAGTAAGATCCACAGGTGTCATCCTGTCCATGAGATCACCGTTCTGCTTTTGGGGGCCAAGACTATATCTTTCAGAACTTATCTCCATGTCCTTAACATAATGCCTGACATAATAAACACTTAATAAATATGCATTGACTTCAATAAAAGAAATTATTCATTATCAAGCACCACTGTCTAATTACTTAGATAACGGAGCATAAAAAGTTTCAGGGACCTTCCATATTGTCTCTTCAGTGAATTCAAACTAACACCTTCCCAGCAATCTCTATCAGTGTGGCCTTTAGTAACTCTGAATTAAATTAAGCATTGTCTCCAAATAAGACTAAAAAATCTGACATTCCCTAAGTAAATAGGTCACGTCTATCTGACAACATGTGATCCTCTGTCAGTCTTCCAGTCAATGTTATTACCTGACAGTTATTACTCACCCACAGCTGCCAGGTGACTAGAAGCAGGCCTCTGGCAAAGACAGTCCTAGAGCTCCATCTTCATTGCAGCTTTCACCGTGTTCCTTCTTCCTGCAAACTCACTATAACAACTAAGGCCTGTGCAAATCTGGCCACCTACCCCACCCATGTCTAGTACTCTTTGAGCAACAAGGCAATTGCTCGTCCTCGTACACAATGCAGAGCCATGTCACTCCTTTCTGACACCTGTGCCCTCTAGCACTAAAGTTTGAGTAGCACCTTCTAATGAGGCCACCACTTCCCATGGGGCATGATGGGAACCATAAAGGCCGCTTCAGGAGCACTGCCCTACCATCCTCTCTGTCCCAGGCCTTCCAAGCTGAAAATCCTCACAGCCACTAACAGCCGTCAGCAAGAAACAGCTACTTGTCTGAGCTATGTCATGTTTTGGGTTTGATGTGCTGCTTCCCAGCTGCAGATGCACGTTGTGACTGCTGCATTTGCAGTACGCCAGTGCTCCAGAAAGCCCCCACTCCAGCACTGTCCTCCACAAGCACAGCCTCCCCAACGGCTGCATATTATCACAGCCTCAATGAGCACTGCACCAAGAAAGGAATAGGACAAGAATTCTAAATTGTGCTTCCTGCAACCATGGCCTAGATCAGAAGTCCCTAAAAAGGCACGTTTGATAAATTCATCCAAAAATCACAGGCGACCAGAAGCAGGGTGAGAACAAATCCTTCGTATACATACAGATTTATTAAATATTTAAAGTTGCTACATAGATCTAGAGAGCCAGGTTATTTATTTTTGCAGGGTGATCAATCATTTGTTTCCCTAAAGAATGTCAGACCTTTAAGTACTCATCTGATTATGTCTGCGGCAACCACACTGCTGCTACTCCGGCACTTAATATTTTATCTGCATGGCTTTCGGGCACACCAGTGTCTGCATGAGGCTGATTCTCCAGTGGGACTTCTATTTGCTTTAAGAAATCATTTTGCTCGCCCCCATTGTTCTCAACTCACCCCTCCCCCAAATTAAAAGAAATTTCTTTTTAAAAAGTAAAATGGAATAACTGGTTTTTTTTTCCCCTTTTCACTTCAAACAGGAGATTTACTTTCAAAAGACCCATTAAGAGTTTGATGTGTTTGCTGAAAAACTGCTGCTGAGTTAAAAAGCACCAGCAAATTACATTGGACTGCAGCTTCCTATAGCTGTAAAGCTTCAAGATAAGGCAGAGGTCTTGTCTTGGCTGCACAAGTATGGTTGGAATGGATAGCAGCCCAAGCAGCAGTTACCTTGCCATGTGCTGGGTAGCAGGAAGGATTCCATTATTTGTCCATCTTCGTGATAACAATAAACAGGTGTTACGTGCTTGCAGGTAAGTTAAACATGGTACCAGATACAGAAACAAGGACATTGCCCTCAAGTTGTTTCAGCCTAGAGAGAACAGCAATGAGTCTCTCACTGATTTGGACTCTGGCTTATCAGATTTGGCTTCCACTCAGCAGTCAAATATTTCTTACAATATCACAGTATAAAACCTCATTTGCTATTACTGATTATTTCATCTAGGCTAAAGCCTACCTTTCTGTTGATCTGGGGAGAAAAAAAAATGATGGAGACAGGAATTCTTGGCAAATAAATGTTAAAAATTAGATATGGGAAAAATTTGTACTACCACAGGAGAATCAAGCTGATTTAACTATAAAGTACCAGGCACTCGCATAATCACCAGTTTTGTCCTAATTCTTTGAGTCAAAGGGAATTGTTAGCCACTGTGCATGTCCAAGTGCAAAAGCAGAAATCTTTGTTCATATTTGAGCTGGAAATAGCATTTCAGGTATAATATGGTTATTTTACAGACATGGAAATTGAAACCCAGTGAGTATAAAGACTTTCCCAGAATGTCAAAGTGTTTCCATGATGCTCATTACCATTGTTTAACATCCCGATCACAGAAATAAAGGAAACTGAGTCCTTGAAAGCCAGTTTGAGGTAGATTTGGTACACTGATACACACACACACACACACACACACACACACACACTCTCCCACACCAACCACAACTTTCTCTTGGACCTATAACTTAAGCAAGGATTTCTAGCTATGAGCATAATCATCTACCCTAGACACATTAATAATCTAATTAAGATGATACGGCTTGTGAAAAAAGTACAGAATCCATCGAGCTACCTGTTAAAGTGTATACAGTTGGCCCTAAGGGCCACCATATAAAAGAAGTCATAAAGATCAAGTGCAGGTAACCAATAGTGGTGATAATAGGGAGATATTCCAACTGGCCAGAACTTGAACAGAAACTTTCACCACCACCACACCACTTTGATCTCTCCACTGGACTACAGAGATTGCCCTGAACTGGTCTCTCTGCTCTACTCTTACCCTCCCCTGCTAACTCGTTCTCAGAAAAGGAGTCAGAGAACTTTAAAACATAAATCAGATCACATCATTCTCCTAGTAAAAGCCTCCAGTGGCTTGCCATTGCACTTGAGCAGCTAAATGGAAAGTCTAAAAGGCTCTTCATGACCTGGCCCCTGGGAACCTCACCAATATCACTGACCCCCTTGCTTCTCCATGCCATCTGCTCCATCCAGTTCTGTCCCTCTCTCAGTTCCTTAAGTGCTGTAGGATGGTTTGTAGGATGGCCTCGGCACTGGCTGTTTTTTCTGCCTAGAACACTCTCTGATAAGAACTATTTTTGACCATCCTATTGCCCTCTGTCATACTACCCTGCTTCATTTTCCTTTACTTCACATATCACTCCAAATTACCTTATTTACTTACATGTTTATTGTCTGCTTCCCTGTAAAGTGTTTCTGTAAAGTGTTAGCCCTTGGATTGTCAAGGAGAGAACACACATGCACGATATTCACGTTAAGTTTCAAATTTCATCTTCTCAGAACAGAAATGGCCACCCAGAGGCAGAATTCGGGGTTTCTTGCCACTTGAGAGGCATGTGCAGTTCATGGAACAGTTTACAAAATCAAGTTCTCCTGATCCTTTATATGGGCTCATTTGGGCATAAGGACCACTTACCCATTGGGGGAGAGAGAGTAGACTCAGGGTCCACATACTTTTATCTCAACTTCCCGACATCCAGAAAGCTCATTTCCCACACCTTCTCCACCTGAAAATTAAGGTCCAGAAGGGACAAGAATTCTGTGTAGATTGTTATTCTCAGTATCTCCAGAAGACTCTCCCCGAACCAAGGTCATACACTTAAATAGGTGTGCAGTCAATTCTCACTAAATGAATTGAAAATTGGTAAAGTTATTCACAAATGAATTCCACTAAGTCAGACAATTTGTTCTGGCTTTCCCTTCAGTTCAGTTAATTTAGTAATATTTATAATAAGTGGCTTCTCTCATCCTCTGAGTAAACCCCATAATAATTTCTAACTTATTGACTAATTTATTTTGTGCCTCGTCACTACGGATTTGCAGGAACTTTCAAATAATTGAGGAATTGAGGGTGAAGAGAAAACATAGATGAAAAAATAATGAAATCCAGTGAAGATTAATTCATAGAAATTGCATATAAAATGGACCCACCCTAGTACTAGAGGTCAGCTGCAAACTTGACTCCAGATTTTCTAGTAGCTGAAGCAAACATTATGCATTCAAACAATGACAGCCTGCTCCACATTTGCAGGGGGCCTGCTGTGCACTACAAGATAACGGCCAGGCTGCCCTGCCCTATGTGTTGTTGGATATCACAGTTCGTATTTCTCTTAGCCAGCAATTACAAGCACACTATTTTTTCTTTTTCAAAAAAAAAGGGTAGAGACTTTGTTATTTTCTCATTTATCTTATCTCTTCACCCTAAATTCCTCATTCCAAACCCATTTTCTTTTATGTATTTTTGAAGGTTCCTACAAATCTAGTGACATGCAGCATACATAGAGTGAAGCAGTCAATGACTTCCTCTTGTTTGTTTTCTCTTTTTTTTAATAGCAACATTCACTTTATTACCAAAGATTAAGGCTTAACCTTTTCTTCTGCACTTTTCAAACAGAATTTTTTTTTAATGAATTGGTCATTGGTTTTCCATGGACCTGCCCTCAGTGAGGCATATAAGGCACATAGACAACTCTAGATAGGACAGAGAGATACTTGGGGGCTGTGGAGCAGCAGCAAGTCCTCACGTTGGAGCAGCAGGAGTATTAAATAAGGACTGTGAGTCCCAGCCTAATTGAGAAGTGATGGCCCTGCTAAGTAGGCCCAGGGTCTGAAACAGGACACAGTGTAATCTTGAAATCATGTAATTTTTCGCCTCAATGAGCATGCAAATGTACTAGGGGGAGAAAAGAAGAAAGGGGTCTTGATTCAAAGACTTCTGAAAATGACAAAGATGAATGATAAAGGCGCTTAGATTACAGACACAATGAGGTGGAGCCCATCCTCCCTCCCCTTGCTCAGTTCAGCAAAGTAGGTAAGGCAGGACAGTGTGTACCTGGCCTAAGAAAGCCAAGAATACCTGAGGGATGCAGGACTCTGTGGGGAGTTGCCTACCAAAGCCATTCATTATCCTCACCCTGCACTAAGTACTGCTCTGGGTGGGAGAGTGGGGCCAGTTGAGTGGCAATGAGGGAAGGGGGAGGTGCAATGGGAGAACACAGTACAATCCCTTTCCTTGAAGGAGGTGTGATAGAGAGGGAAGGTGGATCATTGGAGCCGAGCACATGCAGATGTGCATCCTGTGTCTCATAATCTCAGGGACCAAGCAAGCTGCATCTTCACCTAGGAATTTCCCAAAGCCACGGACATTCTCCAGATAATTCAGAAATATCCTAACTGTACAATTAGAAGAGCCAGTGGTCTTAAAGGAACCAGTGTAAATCAGAAGGGGAAAAATACTTAAGGAATTTTTTGATGATGTCATAGGTGTCAGCAAAGATGAAAATCACAATAATTATCTAATTTTCTAGAATATGCTGTTTGGATCCATGGAAAGATTGGATACTGCCCATGTTTCTCACAGCATCTGCCTCAATCTTTGTATACTCTCGACGAGCCAGAAAGTGCCTTCTGTATGTGGGCTGCCCCATCTGAAAAAACAACATGCTCAACCTAGGGATGAAGTCAAGAGGCTTCAGGCTTGGCACCGGCACATTGAGGTATACATGTACTTGTTCCTGTAAGTCCAGAAAACCAGCTCATGCGTAACTCCAGAAACTGGAAATTATAATCTCTGGATCTCCAACATAACATGACTAAGATGAATTAACATTCTACGACTAAGGAGTCTTAAAATGACAACTGTACAATGCATACACCATCCCAAATCTTACAAGAAGTATCCCCCTGGTTTTCAACATGACAAAGAGAGACAAGGAAGGGTGGTGTCAGATGTGATGAGGATAACTTTACATTCTCACATGGAAAATCTTAGCTCACTATTTTATAGGAATTAAGACTTTGGTGACGACATAGTCATCAAAAATTCAGGTTCTAAAAAGAAAAAGCAGCACATCCCCAAGAAAGAGCATGTATCTTTTTTTTCCTATATTCTTTAATTCCAGAGTAATCCCTTTTTAATTACATTTATAAATTTAAAATGGTTAATGTGGTGCTATGTTAGACACTCACACCCACCTTAAAACTGCACTTTAATTTCCAACTCAATTGCACATATAAATTTGAAAACTGAATACTGGGCAGATGAGAACAATTTTACAGCCTCCCTCATATGAGCTGCTTTGAAAACCACAGATGCACTTTAATTCCTTCAATTGCATGTATAAATTTTTAAAAAGTTAATGCCATACTGTAGAGAAGAGCTTTAATTGAGTGTTAACGAGCTGCCAGATCAGCTTCTAGCCAGCCCCATTACACAGCAGGGAGCTTCAGAGGGGTCCCCAGGATACAGAACTAAAAGTGTCTAAATAAACCATATGTGCCAGCCACCTTCCCATGCAACTCAGGCTGGTATTTGGCCCTAGATTTCAGACACTCGCCCTTAGGCTTCTCTTTTCTTTGAAAGGAGATTGAGTCAGATACACACAAGAGCACATTACCCTTCTAGAGGAGGGCAACTCTAGTAATCCAAGGCTATTCTGTTTCAGGTAACTGTGACACTTGTTTCCTTCAGAACAAGGGTCCACAAACCTCGGGCCACCAACTGGAATGGATCTGTGGCCTGTTAGGAACTGGGCCGCACAGCAGGAGGTGAGCAACAGGCAGAGTACACAAAGCTTCATCTGTATTAGCGACTGCTCCCCAGTGTTAGCATCATCGCCTCAGCTCCACCTCAGATCATTAGCCATTAGATTCTCATAGGAGCACCAGTCCTTGGTGTCAAAAAAGTTGAGGGCTGCTGCTTTAGAAGTCTAGAACATGAGAGAACTAAAGAAGTCATGTAAGCCTCCTTCCTTATTTTTTCAATGAAGAAAGAAATATTTTACTGAAGAGGTTGCATAACTTGATCAAGTTCACACAATGAGATGGTGATCAGAATCAGAAATCAAGATCTTGGTTTTTTTAACTTATAATGCACTGCTACACTTAGGCACTTTTAAGTCTGGGGTTTTATTTTAACAAAATAATACACACGTATCATTTAAAAAGACAAAGAGGCCTATGACATAAATAAGCATGTCTCTGCCCCATTGCTCCTCTTTTCTAATTCCCACCCTCTGGAAGCTACAACCCGAACCCTAGAGGCCTCCACCTCTGTGCTCCCAGTGGGACTGCTTGTTTTCCAGGCCACGCAACTGTACTCCTGTCTAATTCCTTCCTGGGCATGTTTTTCACTTCTATCCTACAGTTTCCTGGACCTGAGGTCTTCATCTTTGGATATTATTCTAGCTTCCAAGTTGCTATTGATAGGACCAGAATCATTCTGATCCCTAATATTTGGTTTGTTATCCTGTCCACCACAACTCCCCTTTTCCCCAGAAAGTTTTTTAAGAACTTGTCCATTTCACTAATACTTTGAACATTGACAATGACAGGCTTTGGGATAGGATTTTTTGCATTCATTGTATTAAACACTTATTTAATCCTTTTAATATGAAGTATAATTGCCTTCAGTTCTGGGATAGTCTTGGAAATGTTTCTTTGAAAAATATCTTCTCTTTGTGTAACTCTTATTAATTGAAATTCAGGCTTTCCAGATTAATCTACATTTTTTTCTCTTCTATATCTGACCTACTGAATGTTTTGTTCTGCTTTATCAACATTATCTTAAAACCCCTCCACTGAATATTAAAACTCCTTTTATCATATATTCAGTCATTAAGAGAAGTTTCTTATTTTTTATTGTTCCTTTTCATAGCATCCTGTTTTGTTTTGTTTTCAGGAATGCAACATTGTTATTCTGAGATCAATTAAACTCTTATAATGTTTCTTCTGTTTCCTGCATTGTCTCTTTTCACTTGGTTATTTTTTTTTTTTAACCTTTGCATTGGTCTTGATTTTTTATGTTAGAGACTTTTGTCAAGTGTCTGGTGATTATTGGCTCTTCATTCATATTTAAGAGAATTAGAGACAAAGATTTTTGTGTGCATGAGCTAGACTTCTGTGGTGATCATCTGAGCTATGTACAGATACTTTAGTTCTTTTCTTTCCAGGCACACGGTAGGACTTGTTGCTTCTGATGTTAGTTATGGCCATGTGACTTGCTTTGACCAATGACATGTGAGCAGAAGTGATGTGTGTCCTCATTTCCTCTGCCATAGAAGGCAGATGGTGGCTACATCAGCTTCTGTGTTGAAGTGAGAATGACTCAGAGCAGACCCCCTAAACAATACACAAAAAACAATGTGAGTGAGAAATAAACCCCTGCTAATATAAGCCACTGAGATTCTAAAATTGTTTATTTCCATAGTATAACTTATACTATCCTGAAAATACAGAAATTGATATATAGATTGCATGGCTGCCACATCAAATACCTAAATATGTGGCATCAGCTTAATGGTCTAGCAGTGTGCAGCAAGCAAACTTATCAGAAGTTAGAGCAATGATGATCCATGTTTGACAATGGGGAAATATTTGACAATGGGAAACATTTGATAAAATATTTGGATACTTTGGAAAACAGAAAAATAATGTGATGATTAATTTTATGTGCCAACCTGACTAGGTCATGAAGTGCCAAGATCGTTGGCTAAACATTATCTAGGTGTTTCTATGAAGATGTTTCTAGATAAGATTAATATTTGAATCTGTAGACTGAGTGAACCAGATTGCATTGCCCAGTGTGGGTAGGCCTCTTCCAATCTGTTAAGGGCCTGAACAGAAAAAAAATAAGTCTGGATAAGAAAGAATTCTTTCTCCCTGCCTGACTGTATTAGAGCTTAGTCATAAGTCTTTTGACTTCAGACTCATATTTGGACTAGAACTTACTCATTGGCTCTCCTGGTTCTCAGGCCTTCGGACTCTCTCTATACATACTGTATGTGTATATATATATATGTGTGTGTCTGTGTGTATATGTGTGTATATATATATATATATATATATATATATATACATATACACACACTCTATGTATAGATATAGATATAGATATCACATATATACAGAGAGAAGTCTAAAGATATATCTAGTATATATATAGAAAGATATAGATATAAGTAGAGATAGACATAGAGATAGACAGAGATAGAGATGATAGAAATAGAGATGATAGAGATAGAGACAGATAGAGGTAGAGATAATAGAGATAGATGTAGATGGATCCAATTGGTTTGGCTTCTCTGAAGAACCTAATACAACAAGCTAATGAATTTGTAGCCCTAGGAACCAGACTGTTAGGAGTGTGCATTTGCTGATATGGGTAGTAGTTGGTATAGAGCTAAACACAGAAGATAGTAATGAGCTTAGAAAAAAAACTTGTGGGTGTCCAAGTAGGACTACAAAGGAACAGAAACAATAATTTTGGAATTTTCACAGTTGAAAGAGAGAGCTGCTTCTCAAACCTAAATCGCAATAGAAAAAACTGAGGTCTATGAGAAAAAAATTTTAAAGCATAATTATAAATTAACATTAAAGTAATAATAACTATAAAAGCATGGCCACTATATTGAATGCTAAAATTCCTGAATGGACTAGGATGTTTATTTTTTAAAGAAGAACAAAGAAGGAAGGGAAAGATATGGTATCCAGAAAAATTTTTCAAATGAAAAAATGACTTAGGGAGGAAGCTATAGGGATGGCTCTCCCACCAAAGCCTGATCAGATTTTTCCAAGGTACTTGTAACTAAATTGAGATTTAAAAAAAAAATACAAGAGGGCAAATAAATATAGCAAATTTAAGAAGTTTTCTATAAAAGGACTGTGTGTATGTGGATATTTGCACACGAAGTTGACTATAATCAAATAAGTACTAAGCTAACAACATTTTTGAGAGCTTTATAATTGTTAGAAGTACTATCAGCCTGGACAGTGACTCTTCAAAACTTAAAATGACCCCTGAGCTCCCACTATATGTGGACAAGAAGTAAAATGGAAAGTCTGCTTAGTTCTAAAGGAAGGCATATTCTCCAACATCCACCTCAAATGAGGCAAAGGAGAATAATGAAAAAGAAAGAACATTGAAAAAACGGAGCAAGGAACTACAGAAAGTAGCAGGCAAGAGAACAAGTGCAGGAAAAGGAATCAAGACATAATCAAGGAATATTTTCCTCTCTTAGACCAGGGGACGCTAAACATAACTGTCCAGTGAGATTCATCGCTATCTGCTGCATGGCTTCCCTCCTTTCTTTCTTGAATAAGAGTTTTTATTGGAGTTATTCTGTCCCATTCTGTGAGTACATATTGAGAGAGTGGAGGGGAGGCAAATAACTTATTTGTCATTCAACTTTTTGTTTTGGGTATGTGTGTGTGTATGTTTAATTCTCAGGTTACCAGATTGCTAGGAGCCACCTATGGACCTGAAATAGAGACTCTTGAGCATCATTCTTTGATGAAGAAACTGGTAGCATGTACCACTGTTCCAGAGGTTGAGTTTGATGATATTACTAGATGAGACAGCAGAGTGATCTACCTCAATTCGAGATAAGTATACTTTGCACGTGGGAAGGAAAATACATAGAATGTTGGGGGACCAGATGAAAAGACTGCTGTCCAAATTGTTCGCAAATATTCCAGTTCTCCTTCCAAGAACAATTTTCATTCCCTTACCAACTTTAAAGTTAGACATGACCATATGACTTGCTCTGGCCAATGAAAAGTGTGTGAGAATGATATGTGTCACTTTCATGGAAACTATAGAAATCAGTACAGAATCCACAACTCTATTTCCTTCTATTTTCATGATGGTGGCCAATGTGCCTGATAACAGCTGCTCCACTGAGTCTTGGGATGAAGATAATATGGAACAGAATCTCTCACCAACCAATAATGGACATAAAGCTTAAGTGGATTTGACTTTGATTGGGCTGTGCTCAATATCTGATAATCTTTTATTCGAGGCCAGTCAGTTTTCTCAGAGAGGAATTATCCCATCTCCTGCTCTGATGATTGGTTGCCTGGTTTGGGGAGGATGATAAGAGAAGGAAGCTGGAAGTCTTACTGTTTAGCATGCAGGCTTTCACTTAGTCCTGTTTTATTTTAGAACAATGTCTCACCTCTTTCTCCTCTGTGCAAACCACACAGCTACACAAGCTGGGGAGGTAATGTGGTGTACACTAATTTTTAGAAACAGCCTTCTCTTTTCAGCCACAGAGGTGGATAGTGCATCCAAACCCAAGGCTCAAGACTTTCAGTTTGCTTTTTCTTTATTTCATGACACAGACAACACACATGCATGTGTACATACACACTTACACAAAACACACACACAAGTTTAAGTTTTAGCTTGTCTGTTTTAAGGTATTTGCCTTTTTTTCATCTGCTTTCTAGCCTAATATTTATGGTCGTGATTCATATGCTGTTGTCTCTTTTCTTAATCTCTTTGTATTTATTGATATTTTTTAAAATCCTTTACAGAAATTTTAATGGACTTTGGGGAAGGAGTCAAGTTCACACCACCAAGTTTAACCAAAAATTTCTACCAATTGTTAATTCCACTTAAGATTCACAACATTCCTTACTGCCATGAGGGAATTAAGCTTATTTATCACTCAATTTATAAGTATTTACTGAGAATTCACATACCATATGGAAGATACTGTCATAAGAACAAGGAAAAATAGAAGCCAATTTTTTTTATTTAGAAGTTCCTCAGTCTCTCTCTATCTCTATCTCTTCTTCTCTCTTTTTCTTGAGTTTTTAGAGTATAGACATCATGTATCATTTATCTTTGTAGCTCCAGAACCATCTCAATGATGATTATTTAATAATCAATGGAGTTTATGTAATATCTTTAACACAGTTCCAGCTCTTGAAGGACCCCAAGTTCATCAAAGAATAGATATGTTGGTAGATTAGATAGATGATAGATAGATACATACATAGATACATAGATACATAGATACATAGACAGAGATAGACAGGCAGACAGGCAGACAGACAGACAGATAATAAATTATCTTAAATTCCCCAAAGCACAGATAAAAGTAAAGTCCTCAGGGGGAGCAGGAAAATCGGGATGATTTAACCTGAGGTAGGCGTGCCATTTATTGAGTGCTATCTCTGGACTATCATTTTCAAACATTTTGTCCCATAAAGTCCAGGGCAATGGCAACCCAACTTAACAAATAAAGAGCCTGAGACTTGTTTAAGGTCAGGCATTCCAAATTCCAACCCAGAAACTTGATCCCATGTTCACTTCTTCACTCATTAGTTTATGCTGCCTCCATATACTTCGTTTTAAATTATGATATCTGCTTTCTCTGGCATCATTTTCTCTTTCATTTTCCCCCTACCCTCAATCTACCAGGGCCAAGCACCAAGGGGTAATGAGATAGACCAAAGGCAGAAAAAGGGCCAGGAGGCATGCAGGTCCTGAATTTCTGAGACATGCTTAACCTTAAAGCCCAGAGGGGCTCTGTGAGCAAAGTCAAAACAACTGATCAGAATCAAGCGATACTCTAACTTTCCCTTCCCTTACAACTCAGGTGATATCAGCAGAATGGCATAGATCCCAGGGCCCCTTAAAGAGGCCTCCTGTATGAGACAGAAGGGAATAAATTACAAGGGACAGCAGAGCACCATGAGAACACTTTTAAATGAGAGAGTGGTAAACAAGAAGAGATGGTGGACAGAGAAAGGGGAAGCAAGTTGGATACCTTACTTTGTAGAAAAGAAACAGCTACACTGGGTTTACTGAGATAATTCCCTGGAGAGCATCAGAGGGTTCGCACAGAGTCTGGTCTGTGAACTCCCACTCAGATGGCTCCAGCATATAAGGACAGGAAGCAGCCTTTAAACCTGACCGATCTCACAGATGGGAGTGGGAGGGTTGAGTCAGAGGCTGGTGAGGAACCAGTGTGCACCAAAATCTTACGGTCTTCAAATAAGTTTGAAAATCTTGACTCCAGTGCTTTGATTACTTTAATGGGTCAGCTTTAATGTCCCAAGAGTATTAGGTTTTCACTTCCAATCCTGGTTGGAATTAGCTATCAAAGGCAGATGTGTGAATTAGTCAGGGAAATCCAAGTAAACTTTTCTGAAATGAGAAGTCAAGGAAGTAGAAAGTAAGAATGCAATCTCCCCATCCTCTCCATTGTATCTCAGAAGTTATTGCAGAATTTTATATTTTAAAATCCCTAACCAAATGACTAGCCATATTTTTTCTTAGGTACTTTAGATAGGTCTTAAATACCCTGCTTCTTCTAAATCAATGAGTAAGCTCAGATAAGTTCAACTAGTACATACATGGAAGAAGAGCCTATGGATGAAGATCAAATACTTACCAAATACTTACTGAATACTTACTCTATTCCAGACAGCAGTGCAAGATGCTTTGTAAGTATTATCCTATCTAATTCTCATGAGAAAACTCTGAAGAAGTTATTCATGAATGAGAAAACTGAGACTCAGAGTAGTAGTTCAGTGGCTAAGCAAGATAACAATTGTAGCAAAATGGGCATTTGAGCCCAATTTTCTCTTATTTCAAAGTTTATATTATCTCCCCTATACCATGCAGGAAGAAAAACACCACATTATATAACTTCAAACCACATAAATGACAAGCGAGCTACTTTATCCCTGGGCCAGTGCTCTAATTATCTAACTAGCTGCCCTATCTTTAGAGGACAGGAGACTCCAGAGTGAGGAGTGGCAGGAAGAAAGACCAAGGTTCCATATTTCAGGACTCCTCTGAGGACCAGATATGCAGGAGAGCAACTCTCTCCCATGATAAGAGTTTAAAATGAAGAAAGCCCTAAAACATAGTACCCTAGGATGCCAGTCAATGTCAACTCTTTTGCTATTTCAAGTTATAAATTAGGATGCATAAAGAATTAGAATTATGGAAGATCTCTCTCTCTCTCTCTCTCTCTCTGTCTCTCTCTGTCTCTCTGTCTCTCTCTCTCTGTCTCTCTGTCTCTCTCTCTCTCTCTCTCTCGCTCTCTCTCTCTGTCTCTCTCTCTCTGTCTCTCTCTCTCTCTCTGTCTCTCTCTCTCTCTCTCTCTCTCTCTCTCTCTCTCTCTCTCTCTCTCTCTCTCTCTTCTTTCTCTCTCTCTCTCTCTCTCTCTCTCTCTCTCTCTCTCTCTCTCTCTCTCTCGCTCTCTCCTCCCCCCGCCCCCCGCCCTCGTACTCTCTCTCTCTCCCTCTCCGCTCTCTTTCCTCCCTCCCTCTCTTTCTCTGTGACTGAAGTCACTCAGTTTTTGCCAACTCATTTCCCCCACCCCCATCCCCAGCTCTAACAGTCTCTCTTGCCTTCTGATCTTCAGCAATGTATTCATGTATTCATTTAAAAGTTCTGTCTGTGCTGAAGCCGGCGCTGCTTGTAATTGCTGGCGGCCAAAAGCTGTTCTGTTTTTTCTGGCTGAGTGTACCAAGCAATCATCAGCTGTAATTATTTCAAGTCTTGTTACAGATGGAACTTCGAGGTTTTCAGTCTTAAACAGAATTCATTATTCAAATGTCTCCAGAGCTGACAGGAAGGGGCAGGAGCAAGCCTCCTGGTGAACTCAGGAAGCTTCAGAAGGTTCAAGAGAAGAGGACTGGCTAGGTCACCAGACACTGTGGTTGGTAAATGTGACTTAAGCTCCAAGTCTGGAAGCCTGAACTTGAATCTGCTCATGCCACCATCTCACCCTTGGACTTCAACTAGGTCTTGTTAACTCTTCAATTTCTCCACCTCTACCTTTATGCCCCTTCTCAGGGACATAAATGTACATCACAGTCTCCCTCTTCCAAACCCAGAAGAAGAGCACATTAAGTTTATCTCTAGCTCCCCAAAGTGCAATCATAGATCTCTCTCCTCACAACTTCCTGGGATTGATAGTGAATTTCATGGAAACAGAGCTCTTTTAAGAAACAGGGCAATTTCAAAGCTCTGAGGAAGAGAAGCAATTCTCATAACATCAACTCCACTGGTACCAGGCTCTAGTCCAGCTTCAGAAAACTTTCATTAGTAATCTCCTGGTTCCTGGGAGCTTCATGAACAGGTGAGACAGTGCTCTAATTATCTAACTAGCTGCCCCATCTTTAGAGGACAGGAGACTCCAGAGTGAGGAGTGGCAGGAAGAAAGACCAAGGTTCCATATTTCAGGACTCCTCTGAGGACCAGATATGCATAGAGAGCAACTCTGGGCCAGGCTCTAGAGAAGAATTTTGGGGCAACAGTTATTGACAGACTGAGCCCTTTATCATAAAACACCACTCTGACAAAATTCCATCAGTACATCTCTTCACCCTCATTCAAAAATGACAGGAACAGCATACACATAGTCTCTCTCCATCTCTTATCCCAGAGAGAAAGGCAAAGTGCCTAATGTGGATTCAAATGATAAAAAGCCCAATGCTCCTAAAGAGGATAACATCTCTGATTCAAGAGATAACTGCATCTCAGAAATCTCTTCCACTACTTCTGGCAATTTCAAACTTATCTTCAGTCTGCTATTCAGCTCCTGCTGTGTCCGGGTTTTAGCCTCTTGCTCTTTGGCCCTATAATTCCAATTGTAGGATTTGGATTCTCACTCATACAATTAAGATGCTCTCTCTCTTCTCTCTCTTTCTGACTCAATTTCTCTTTCAGTTTCCCTTGCTCCTTCCTGCTTTTATCATTCTCTCTGCCTCGTTTCCTTTCTACCTCTTGGGGTTTTTTTTACTCTCATTTTTCCATTCTCCTACACTCTTTATGTCCTCTTTCACACACCCATATCCATACCTTTCTATCTGGCCACTCTCCCCTCTCAGAGTCTCACAGGGTTCTAAGAATGGCACTTGGCTAACTGAGGCCTCTGGCAGGCAGGATGTGACTAAGGTAGGATGAAGAAATAGTAGGGAGATACAAAAGCAGCTGGCAAGTCAGCTCTGGCTACAAGGAAGCAGAGGCATCACCTAACCCCCAAAGGTACTTCCCTCTGGGTGACATCTTCACCAGCCCACCATAGTCTACTTCTTCAATCTGCCACAAAAACAAGCCTCCATCTATTCAACCTGGCAAGTATCCATAAAGAGCCTACTATGTGCTTAATGCTTGCCACATGAGCAAGTAGGCAAAGAAAGTAATGAAAAGGTCAGAGTTCATCCGAGTGATTGATCTATAGCCCAAATAAGAAATATACAATTACACAGACTGCTCCCTAGCAGGTTTTATGTTCTATGTGGTTCAACTAAAGAGTAAAACCCATGGAGGCCCATCGTCTCAATTCTAAGTAAAACTGGAAGACTATAACTTGTGGTTTCTCTGTTCCTCTCTTGTCTTTTTAAATGATTCTGTGCAGTAAGTAGGAAACACTCAACAATGGAAGCCAGTTGAAAAATTGCTCTGTTATCATCAGAGGGAAATAGAACTAATATCTATTAATAACTATGTGTCAAGCACTATGATAGAAACATTACACATATGATCTGTATAATCTTTATAACAATGCCATTATACAAATATTCCCATTTAATCCATGAAAAAACTAAATTGGAGAGTTGTTACATAACTGGTAAGTAGTGAAGTACAACTTAACCTTAGATCTTACTGAGGCCAAAATCTATACCACTGGATAAATCTAGGCCACTGGATAGCTATATGATTATTCATTTCTATACCCAACACCTAACATACTGCCTGGCCATGGGAGAACTTATCATGGTGTTGAAAGGGTACTGTGCAACATGGTTTGGTCCTTGCTCATTGTGGGTACGCAGTTGTATGATAGAAAATACGTGAAATAACTGAGCTACTATGCATGAGGATATGTGATTAAATCACAACATGAATGACATGTGCCATAGAGATCAGAAAATTCTATGGCCTAAAATTTTTGGCAAGGCTTCACAGATGAGAAAGAATATTGGACGAGCCCTGAATGTGGTAGGTGAAAGAAAAGGCGCTG
>NW_006431288.1:3572662-3645770 GCF_000325575.1 Pteropus alecto
AGTGCCATAAGCCGGCACTGACTGAGAATAGCACTGTGTGCTTTCTAGAGAGGGAGCCCACAATCACTAGAGAAGTTGGGCTACACATTGGGAAAAGTGGAAGACACAATGCCACAGATATCAGAGATAACCTGGTCCTGGAATATCAGACCAGTGACAGAGACTGGACTTATTTATAAGCAACAAAGGACTGTTTCTAAGTAGAGAAGTGCCATATGGCAATAAACTTTTCGGGGAGATTAAATGTGTAAGGGGGTAGAAAGAGTAGCATAAAAAAGAATTGTAAAGAGGCAAGTTCAATAATCCAGATATAGTGATGAGAGTCAGAACTAAAATAGTAGAAGCAGAATTAAAAAGAATGCAATGAATACAAAACACTTTAAAAAAAAAAACTATAGGATTTGGGGACTTTAGGTGATGAAAGAGCAAGAAGAGACAGTCAAAAAAAACATGACTTAGGACAGTAAGGCAAATAAGGGGAGTTGCTAGTGGAGCAAGGTGCCAGAGAGAGAGTAAAGCTGTGGGGGCAGGGGGAGTGCACAGGGGAGGTAGAAAGAGAGCTGATAATTCAGATATCTACTTGCCAAGCATTTGTTGAACACTTCATTTAACACAAAAGACTGTACTCAGCATCTAGTTGGGGAGATAAAATATATACATATGAAAACAACCAGAACACAAACTACACATGAAACAGATGAATAAATGGAAAATGCTGTAGTATAAACTCTATACGTAAATACAAGAACTGCTTTTGTAAAGGGAGAGAAGTGAGGTTCAATAACATTTTATGCATTTAGAATGAAAGAATAAATTGAAAAAAAATTTGAGCAATGTTCTTTTCTTCTCTCATTTTTTTTCTTAATCCCTTCCTCGTTCTCCTCCACCCAACCTCAACCCTGCTTCTTTTCTTCTCTCTGCCTCTGCCTCATGAATTTTCATGCTCACACTACCAGGAAATCAGACAGCGGGCCTCAATGACCTTTGGTGGGCTCTATTTTCTATTCTTACCACACCCAATTTTCACAGCATTTTTTTATTTAGTTGAATAGCAGTCCTGAGTTGGGGGTTACAGGCATATGTTTCTCCTTTTTTGAGCCCTGGAGGATTGAAGGGAGGGGGGCTAAACAGAGAAGGAGGTAGGTGAACATAATAGTGACTTTCACTAGAACAAAGTCTGATATCTTCCCTGGAGAATCTTGACAAGTCAAAATCCCACACTCATAACTAGCAGGTGAGAGGCCTTGGGGCCTGACACTGGGCCTGTCCTCTGGGAAGAAGCCTGCACCTGAAAAGGTGACCAAGGGAAATGGCAATATCAGGCCAAGGCCACATGAGCAGTCACGGTGAAGAATCCAAGACAAAGAGCAATCGGAGGATGAATAGAAGCCAGTGATTGGAAATTGGAGCTGGTGGGTAGCCCAGAGAAGCTGGATGTTAGGGTGAGAGTGAGGTTGAGGGTTAGGGTTACTGGAAATTTGTCCAGTAAGAGCATTCTCCACTGCCAGATTGGGGGCAGGAGCAGTTCCCAGCTCCAAAAAGAATGGCAAATGGATGTAGAGCCATACTCTTAAGGGCCAAGAGAACAATAAACAACATTTTCACAGTTCATCGCATATCTCCCTATGACAATTCCAGACTCTTTACTATATCAAATAACCCTAAATACCAACAATAATAATATCTCTATGAAGTAGTAGTACTATCTTCACTTTGCAAAGGAAGAAATTGAGACTCAGAGAGGCTATCATTTTGTTTGACTCTCATATAGCAAGGTACAAAGTTGAGACTCCAATCCAGGTCTTTGTCATCTCAAGTTTTAGAGAAAGAGACAAAGGCATGAGATAAAATTCAGGAACTAGACAAAGGTCTTGCTCCTAGAAATGGAGGTAAACAAAAATTCCAGTCAGGAATCCAGGTGGACCCAGACCAGACCACACATATTTGATGAGCAAGGCCTGAGAACTCTTTCACCTGAGAGCAGGGTCAGATTTGGGTTCTGTGGATTAACCTGGAATCCTTTTATTCTGGAGATTCAATTGCACATGAGGACCAAACTGACCTAGCTATGGGGTGAAGAGGGAATGCAGAGGCTGGGAACCAAGCTGGACTTGCTTTATTTGCCCAAGATTTTGGAGCTACTTCATAGCCACTTCTAGAAACACAGTTTTCCAAGTCTTGCCTACAAAATTGTGACTTTAAAGGGTTCATCAGCTGAGGTGATTTGTAAACCACTCTGGATCTCTAGTGAAATAGGAAGATTAAACACAGCTATCTAAAGTCTCTTCCAGCAATGTAAGCCCATGATCCAAGGGTCCATAGATTGACTCAGAATACAAAATAAGATGCCTCAGAACCTGTGGGTGGCTGGCTCTGGAAGGGCAAAAGGGAAAGGAAGAGCTTCTTATTCAGAGTAGCTCTTTGAGGAAAATGCACCAGCCACTGCTTAATGATGTTGGAGATGGTTTTCCCATTCATATGGCTGCTGGCTAGCTTCTGGTGAAAGAGATGAGGCTGGACTACCTGTGAGAGTGTATTTTACAGTTTCTTTACTTTCTGGTCTGTATGTATTACTGAATTTTCCATACCTCATCTATCTCTGGTCTTCTGTGATCCATGAAATCTATAAGATGCTGCTACAAATGAATTGGCAAATGATTCCCATTCGAAAGTGCCTATTAAACTCCCTCCTATGTGCCATGGACTGTGCTAGTGAGTGAGTCAATAGGCAAGGGAATAAGTGACAAAAATACTAAAGAATAGAAGAGGAGCTGTGAGTGTCTTTTTTTAGGAGGCCTGCGAGCACTAGGACTGTACCTCTAACAGTTTTGTAATTCAGAGAGGCAAACAAACCACATTTCCACCTTTCTTTCAAGTAGTTCAAAAAATACAATTGGATCTGGCAGAATCTTAGCAACTTAGTAACACTGACTTTGTCTTACATATGTTTATTTTAAAAAATGTAAAAGCCCTGAAGTAACACAATTAAAATATTATAATTATTTGTGTTGGGGTATTTGCTTTTACCAGCCCCTATTAAAAATATGCAAATTTGAGGAGGTTTTATCATCCTAGCAAGCTTTCTGCCTCCTACCAGGTCCAACATGTTCACTTTATGAAATTGTGTTGGTTGGGTTTCTTTACAAATTATTGTTATTTGGTTTTAAATAGTTTTTTCTCCCCACTTTCCTATCAAACTGGCAAAATAATTAATTAGTTGCAGTAGGTTTTTGTCTTTATTTGTTTTCCTTCCTTTCTAGCCCTGATTGCCAAGTCAATAGGGAAGAGTATGACAGAATAAGAAATGCAAAGAAGCACCATTCTCATATGAATCACTGTAAGATATTTTGAGATCCCTAGGGCTGACTAAAGGGGATAAGCCCAGATTTTCATAATATCTTGGATTAATTTTTAATTGTTTTCCCCAAATCATCAAAGCACTTCATCACATTTTATTTACTCTAAAAATAGCCCTGAAAGACAATCAGAGAGCTGGGACTGTAAATGAGGAAGCTAAGGTTTGGAACAGTAAAGCGTATTGCTCAGGTCCCGCCTCCAGTTCAGTACCTACAGAGGGCCCTGAAGAACTTGACAGGCACACGAATGCTAGTCAAAGATGCTGCTGCATCAGAGCAATAAAAAATAAAGTGGTTCTATGTTTCTACCTGAAGCTTTCTCTTTACATCACTGGGAAGTCCTCTTTTCCGATACCCAATAACCTTCTGTGGTTACAACAACAAAACGGACATTTTTTTAACTTAAGTTTCAGAGGGGAAAAAAATGTGTTTATTGGAAGGATGCTGGCATTACTCACTAAACCAAGCCTTGTGGCATTTCTCCAGTGTGTCCTCTAGGTAGTTCCTTTCTAACAATCTTTGTCCCCCCATCGCCCCCCTCAGTCTAAAACAGATTACCTATTGTTAACCAAGCCTGAATTATGAGTATCCCCACTCAGCAAAGCTGGATGCTCTGACTGGCAGGTCCACCAAAGGCATGTGGAATGGAGAAGGGGCAGTTCCCCAAATGAGGGGTTGGTGAGTGCTGCAATCACAATGAAGGGAAAAAGGATAGTAGTGGGAGAACCACTGTACCTTCTTTCTCACAGGTGAGGATGCCCACGTGGTGAAGCACTTTGCTAAGATCACAACCACCCATGAGGAACCCAGGTCTCCTCACTCCTGTCTGACTACTCTTCTTCAAGTTACACTTATTAGAATCAACCCTGTGAGTCAGATTTGATAAGCCTTATTCCCAGAGATAATAATCTCTGAGGTTCTCTGATTGCTTCTAATACATTCAGATTTTCTGTCTCACTTTTCTAAACATCACCTCATTTCTGTCAGTTGCTAGTTCTGCAAAGTCTTCATTATTTCTAATTGTCCACATTGCTTTGTGTTTCTTGCCAGAAACTGATTTGCCAAGTGTGTTCAGAGTCCCAGGCAGTAGAGAGTCAGCATTAATTTTCTCCTCTCATTTATTAGTGGGTCAGTTTTTCTCTCTTGAATCTCCTTTTCCCTTAATACAATTTAAACTACAAAAAGACTGCCTAAGTCTCCTCGGGCAGTTTTTCTAGTTCTGTGGAGTGAGGCCTTTCTTCTATTGTGATCTTGATCTTTTTCCTCCCGGCTTTCACTGAGGAAGTACATTCTGTGTCTGCTGTCCCACACATTTCCAAGAAAGATATGATCCTTAGAGACATCACCCTAAGTCATCCTTTATGAAGTAAAGGCTGAAGGGATCGGATCCCTGAAGTCTTCATCAAAAGAAATGGTAATCTTCTGCACTTGCAAAAAAAAAAAAAAGTTTCTTAGGAAAACCTTAGTGTTTCACTCGAAGATAAAATTTTATTCTCCCTGATTTTCTTAGTAGTTTTCTACAATTTCTAAAGTCTTGTTTTAGAGAGTCAAGCCCCAGGGTATCACTTGGAGACTGAATTTTATGGCTTATAGCAGGGTCTATGCCTCTCACCTGGTCTGCTCAACAATTTTTATTTGGTGCTTTCTAAAGTCACACACCAACTATGGTTATTGAATTTGGAAATGACTGGTTATTGAATTTGGAAATGAATCACAGCTGAGAAACAGGGAGAAAACCTGGGTGAGAGAATTGGTGACTGACTAGCTGAAGTTATGAGCAAAACTTAATCATATAAAATGTAATAGAATAAAAAAAAAAGGCAAAGTACCTCACAGATCAAAAAATAAGATAAAGAAAGAAATGCACTGTGTGAGATCAGAGACACATGTCTTTGAAGTAGCTCTTGGGAGTAATACTTAGATATTAAACCCTGAGTAAGTCGTATTTTGGGTTATCTATGGCTGTGTAACAAGCCACCCCATATTCCAGTAATGTTCTTTGAAGAAATTGACAAGTAGACTATAAAACTGATATGGAAATGCAAAACATCTAGAAAATCTAAAATAATATTTTTAAAAAACAACTAAGTCAGAGTATTGACACTTCTAGATATCAAAACTTACTATAAAGCTATAGTTATCAGCATAGTGTGATACTGGCATGAGGTAGAAATAATGATCAATAAAACAGAATTCAAAGCTAAGAAATAAACCTTATGTTTACACTAAATTGATTTGGACAATGACATCAAAGAAATTCACTAGGGAAAGTATACTCTGTTCAACACATGGTGCAGGGACAACTGAATATACACACACAAAAATAAATCAGCTTAGACCTTCACCCCATACTATACAAAAATATTAACTCAAAACAAATTGCTCTACATCACATTCATAAAAATAATCTTTTTCTACATGATCCAATGAAATAGGATAAAGAAGAATTTTCTTTTCCAATGAAATAAGATAAAGAAGAATTTTCCAATTAAATAAGGAGATGTTGAAATCTCCACACCCGAGATTCAAGAAAAAGCAGAATAACCCTTTGACAAAAAAACAGAAAGTCATAAAGCATCATGCTCATAACTCATCAATCATCCTTCAGTATCTATAGGGATTGGTTCCAAGACCCTCACAGATACCAAAATCTGCAGATGCTCAAATCCTTTGTATAAAATAATGCAGTATCTACATATAACCTATGCACATTCTCCCACGTACTTTAAATCATCTCTAGATTACTTATAATACCTAATACAATGCAAATGATATGTATGTATGTATGTATGTATGTATGTATAGTTATAATACTATATTGTTTATGGCATAATGACAAGAAAATAACTCTAAATGTTCAATACGGTTGCAACCATTGTTGGCCTAACTACATAGTACACCTCAGCAATGATGTAATTTTTTTAAACGTTTTTTAATCTAAGGTTGTTTCAATCCACAGACGTGGAATCTGTGACTATGAAGGGCCAACTATAATTGTATTATTGAAATATACCATATATTTGCTGCTTTTTGTCCACCTGGCTTATTGATTATAACAAATGTATGTAGAACTCTCCCACTGTGAAGATGAGTTTACCAATTTCTTCCTATAGTTCTTATCAATTTTTACTTCATAGATTTTGAAGGAGTTTTATTAGTTACATACACATTTAGCATTGCCATATCCTCTTGGTAAATTGAACACTTTTATTATTATTATTATGTAGTGATCCTCTCCATCTATAGAAATGTCTTAAAGTCTATTTAATCTAATATTAAGATAGTCACCTTACCTTTATTTTGCCTGATTTGTCTTCTTACATCTTTTAACTTTTAATCTTTCTGTGTTATCTTATATACAGGCAACTTCCATTAAAGTCAATAATTTGTTTCTGACAATCGGTATCTTATGTGAAAACAATGATCAAAAGCATAATCAGCTTTATTTTCCAATGATTAATTACACATCCATTAAAAAACCCTGATCTATTTTCTAAAACATAAACACAGTAAAATGCCTATATTTAAGTAACAAACTTATTAGATCATGACACGCTTATGATATCCCTTTCTTAATTATTAAAACTCACCATGATTGTTAACAAAAGTTTCCTCATTTGCAGTAATATTTCCTCATTCAATAATTTTCTTTACTTATTTTGCTTCTCTTTCCACAATTTTCTTCAACACTTTCTTAACTTTCTTAAAGACTTGTTTTACAACATTCAGCTAAGTATGAAAGTCACTGTAGAAACACGTTCAGAACAAGTGTACAATGGCAGAGAATTGCTTAACTGAGAATGACTCTAAGACGCCTCTCAGCAAAATCCAAGATGAACATCCTCCTTGGTAACACTTGTCAAGATTTTCAAAATCTCTACACATGATTTCACCCAATTGTATTTAGAACATAACTTGTTATTTTCCTTAAAATCATTTTGCTAAAACTTGAATTGAGTTTGGTGTGTATAAATATAATTTTTTCCATTAAAACATTGGATGAAAAATGTTGTACTAGAAAGTATGTAAATTCTATAAAGTCTGGCTAGTAAAAAGAACTTTCTACCAGAAAAATTTGAACCAGAGAAAAATTCTGCAGTTATGCCTATATCTGGATATTTTCTAATCCAATCCATCAGTATTTATCTTGTAAATAATGAGTTTAGTCTATTTATATTTATTGTAATATTGATATATTTGAACCTGCTCATACCATATAATTTACTTTTTAAGTTTATCCCACTTTTTTGTATTGTAAGCTATTCTTACCATTTTCAAGAATATTATCATTTTCCCATAATTAAACACGAATTTTAGCTAATTCAGGTTCTTTGCTCTCCTTCCAGATATCCATCATATTTATATTACTTTAGATTTTAATTCTGAATCATCATGTCTTCTTTAAAAGACAGTATACTTAAGTATTTCATTACCTTTACTTCTTCTACATTGTTAAACTATTCTCTCTAGTATTTATTTCATCCAAAACTGTTCTCAGTGTGGATCTTTGTGTGACAACACCTTGAATGTCTGAAAATATTTTTATTATATCCCCATATTTGAATAGCAACTTGGCTGGATATAATTCTAGAATAAACTATTCTTCAATAATTTTAAAATGCTGTTTAAGACTTCTGGTTTCCTCTCAGAGAGGGGGAGATTGGGAAAGAATAACAGTCTCGATCCTGGAACAACATTAAAAAAGTGGCACAAACAGCAAGTTTGTGATGTTTTGTGAACTAGTTGGAGTGCTTAGCTCATAGGGTGACCAACAGACCCAAAATCTAAGCAGAAACATGTGCCAACAGGAGAGATAAGACACAAAAACTGGTTTATATTGACAAGAGATATCCAGACGCTAGTAAGAATAATTCGGCTAGGGATATTGGCAAATCGGTGGAGAATAAGAGAGTACTAGTGATAGATGATTAAGCCTCTATCGGGGGCATCGAAACTGGGGGAGTCCACACACTCTTACATGTTCTTTACAAATTCTACTGGGTGCTCACAAAAAAGACTGAGAGATTTCTGAGTCTCCCCATGCTGCAGACCTAAAAGACAGGAAGAGCAAACACTGAAAGAACGGTAAAAACTTCACTGGTACCTCTATTCTCTAACCCCTTCCTAGAACCAAAGCATTAAAAAGTGGGAGGAAAGGCAACAAATCCTGTCACCCTTGGGAAACTAGGGAATACTCATTACCTCAGTGAGATAAATCATGTCTGGAGAAGGGAACCAGCATGAAAAAAAAAATCACATCCCTGAGACCCAATGGGCACAGGACCAGCCAAAGATAGAAGTAAAGTTTAATCAAAACAAAAGAGAATGTCCCCAAACCCCATGGCTAGGCTGACAAGCATGGAATAACAAGTAAGTTGCAAAATATATACCTTCTCTTAGATTCATGGCACAGTGAAAATCTCAAGCCAGAGGGTAGAGTACATATTGAAAATTTTCCTCTAGAAAACCAGCCCCCACTCTAAATACAAGGTGTTGCTAGGGAAATTTAAAGTCTGTAACTCACTAAATATAACCATAGCAGCAAGAAATCTCAAATCTATCCCAACTACTAATTTAGATTAACTCAAACTCCCATACTACAGTCTTAACAGAAGGAAAGACATATCTTTTTTTCAAGAACAAAAATATTTACTTCAGTCTCTACTGTCCTACACAAGATACATTTCAAGAAAAAGTTACAAAGCATACAACAAGGCAAAAAAAACCTAACATAGTCCCAAGGGAAAAAGCATTCATAAGAACCAGACTCAGATATGACACATATGTTGGAACTGTATGACAGTAAATTTAAAATAAGTATAATTAATGTGTGAAGGGTTAACCAGATACAAGACTTGAAGGGTAATATTAGCAGAGAAAATGAAGCTATAAGAAAGAATAAAAGGGAGGTGCTAGAAATGAAAATATAGTAATAGCAATGGAAAATGCCTTCAACTGTCTTATCAATAAATTCAACAAGATGAAGAAAGAGTCGAGGAACTTGAAAGTCTCAAGAAATTACTCAGACTAAAGCATACAGACATAAAAAAAAGAGAGAGAGAGAAAAACTAAATAGACAGTCCAAGAATTTGGGGACAAATCAAATAGTCTAACAAACAGGCAATTGCAGTGTCAGAAAGAGAAAGGACAGAGCAGAAGAAATATTTGTAGAAATAATTATTTAAAATGTTTCAAGATTGATGACAGACACCAAACCACAGATCTAAGAAGTCCATAAAACACTAAACAGAATAAATACTAAAACAAACAAGTAAACAAAAAGCACACCTATACATAAAGACATATTATGTATGAAAAACAAAGATAAAAATTACACTTTTATTCAAATGAAAAGCTAGAAAACAATGGAGTAACATTTTCTAAAGTGCTGAAGGAAATAAAAATTGTTAATCAGAATTTTATACTAAGTGAAAATATCTTTCAAAAATAAATGAGAAATAAAGACTTTCTCAGACAAACAGAAACAGAAAATTTACTGCCAGGTGACCTAACCTATAGGAAATATTAAAGAAAGTTTTTCATGCAAAAAGACTATGATATGAGACACAAACTTGAATCTACACAAGGAAATGAAGAGCATTTGGAATAAGTAAATTTAAATGAAATTAAGTTTTCCTTATTTTCATTTAACCTAAAAAAAAAATAATCAGTGTTCTAAAGCAAAAATAGTACCAATGTATTGAGTGCTTTACTATGTGGAAAAGTAAAATATATAAAAACAACACACAGAATGGGAGGAAGGTATTGGTAATATTTGGTTGTTAGTTTCTTACAATACACATGAAGTAATATAATTTTATTTGAAAGTTGACTCTGAATAATTAAAGTTCTATATTATAAACCCTCAGGCAATCATTAAATTTTTTGAGATATAAATAAATCAATAAAGAACATAAATGAAATAAAAATTGTTTGATTAACCCATGAATTTAGAAAAAGAAAAAATAAAATACAAATAGGTGGTAAAATTAAATCTAAATATATCAATAATCACATTAAATGTGAATGGCATAATGGTATAACATACCAGTTAAAAGAATGAGATTATCAGATTAGATTATTAAAAAAAGACCTGAAAATATGCTGACTATAAAAAACCTACATTAAATATAAAAATAAAAGTGTGAGACCTCTGCTTCAAGGAAGCTAATCCTGAAAATAAATTTTTTCCAATTTCTCCCACTAATGCCCTGGAAATTATGTATAAAACAAACACTAGAAAACTCTGAAAGATAAAGAGAAGACGACAAACCAGCTAATACCTAGAGACCCAAAGAATAAGACTGTGATGAGTTTCCCTGTTTTCCTTGGAATTGAAGAAGCAAGCAATCTAGAAACATCAACTGATGCAGATAAAGGAAATCACAACAAAAGCATGCTGTCTCTAGTGAAAAGACCAGGAAAGGGGCAGTTTAGCCAGACAGAATACTTTTAGACAACAACTGCTCTGTATCAAGCAAACATCACAGAAAAGGCTGTGGCTATGCCACACGTGTGTCAGCAAAAGTCAAGTGAGAAGTCTAGACTTCCATCCTCATGAGACTGTACAAAGGCATAATAGCCCTGTCCAGCTAGTGTCAGGAAAGGCCAAGTAAAGAGTCAGGATACCTCCAGTGAGACCACGCAGTACACCTGGACTTCCTCTTCAACCCATAAGTAGCAAGGCCTCCCTCCCTTCCTCACTGGAGTGGTGTCAGAGGAGAACTGTGAAGAGTCAGGACTTCTACTCTCACCCAGCAGTAACAAGACCTCACCCACTGGAGTGTCACTGGAGACCACATGGGGAGCCAGATCTCCCACTCCAGCCCAGCAGTAATGAACAGCTCGTGCATTGGGTGTCAATAGAGTTTGGGTAGGGAACCTAGACTTCTGCTTCCACTTGGCAGTAATAAAACAGCAACTTTCCCGTTTGGAGCAATGTCAGAAAAAGCCAATTAAAATAGGTTTAAATAAGATCCAGAGTCTCATAAAATAATATGAAAATGTCAAAATTTCATTTAAAAATCACTCATCACACCAAGAACCAGGAAAATGTCCAGCTGAGTTTCAGAAGTTTGTCAGTAAATGCAAACACTGAGACAATAGACATGTTAGATTTATCTGACAAAGATTTTAAAGCAGTTGTGATGAAAAGTATTTCAACAAGTAATTACAAACCTAATTAAAACAGACTAAAAAATAGAAAGCCTCAGCAAAGAAATAGAAGATATAAAGAAAAACTAAATGGAAAATTTAGAACTGGAAGAATATATAATCAAAGGGAAAATTCAGTGGACAGCCTTAACAGCAAAATGCTAACATTTGTATTATTGGAGTCCCAAGGAGAAAATATTTGCAAACTATATTTGACAAAGGACTAATATCTGGAATATATAAAGAACTCTCAAAATTCAACAGTAAAAACAGACAACCCAAGCATAAATAAGAAAAAAAGAGATAGTTCACTGAAGAGGAAATAGCAAATAAGCACATAAAAAGATGTTTAGCCTTGTTAACCATCAATGAATCCAAATTTGAACCACAATGAATTATTATTACATACTCTCAGAATAACTACAATAAAAAATGGTGACAACACCAAATTCTGTGAGTATTCAAAGAAACTGAATCACTCGTATATAGTCAGTCATTACTGATGGAAATGTAAAATAATACAGCCACTCTGAAATGTTGCCAGCACCTTTAAAAACTAAATATGCAACTACTATATGACCCAGCATTTGTTCTCCTGGGCATTTAACTCAGATAAATAAAGATTTATGTTTACACAAATACCTATGTGTGAATATTTTTTCATAATAGTTCCAAACTGGAAACAACCTAAATGTCAAGTGTTGTATGGTTAAACAAATTGTGGTATATCTATATCATGGAATATTACTCAGGAATAATAGGAATAAACTATAAATACACACAACTTGTATGGATCTACAGAACATTAAGCTGAGTGAAAAAAAAATAGCCAATCTCAAAAGGTCATACTGCATGATTACATTTATATAACATTTTGGAAATGATAAAAATTATAGAAATGAAGAGCAAGTTAGTGGTCACTGGGGGTTGAAGAGGAGGTGGTCACAAGAGGGAAGTGAGCATGGCTAGAAAAGGGTAACATGAGATATTTTTGTGGTGATGGAACTGTTCAGTATTTTGACCATATCAATGTCAGTATCCTTGTTATGATAGCGTACTATAGGTTTGTTGTTGTTGTTGTTGTTGTTGTTGTTGTTGTTGCTTTGCAAGGTGCTATAACTGGGAGAAACTTGGAAAAGAGTACATGGACCTATCTGTACTATTTCTTACAAACTGCATGTAAGTCTACAATTATCTTAAAATAAAAAGTTTAATTAAAACAATGGACAAGCAACAACAACAAAGAATGAAAATTATATACCTTTAAATTCACTTATTTTTTCCTCTCTCTTTTGCATTCTGCTGTTAAGCCTGCCCACTGAATTTTTCCCCTTAATTATATATTTTTTTCAGTTCTAAATATTCCATTTAGTTTTTCTTTATATTTTCTATTTCTTTGCTGAAGCTTTCTATTTGGGAATTGAGTGTCACCAAGACCACTACCACATCTGGCGATTTGCTAGAAAAACTCATGGACCCAGCATACAGCTAAGGTTTATTATAGTAGGCAATAAAGATACACAGCCAGATCGCCAAAAAAAAAAAAAGAGAGTGAGAGAGGTGGAGTCTGGAGGAATCCACCTACTGACTTCCTTATACTCTCTCTCTCCCATGAATATACTCTTTTCCAAGCAATGAAAATGCAGCAACACGTGTGCAATGTTTCTGCCCAGGAAAGCTCATATTCAGTATTCAATGTTTTAACTGGAGCTGAACATGTAGGCACCCTCTGTGTACAAAATTCTAAACTCTTAAATAAAAGCAGGTGTGCAGCATAAACCACATTGTTTGTAGACACAGTGAGGCTACAAACCACATTGTTGGTAGGCACAGGGAGACTCCCTTATTAGGGAGGCGATGGTGGGAATACTTCCAAAATTCCAAAATTCCTGCCAAAAGCCAACCTAGCCCATAGACTTATCTAAAGACAACAGCCTTGGGCCTGCTATGTTAACCCTTTACTGCAATTCATGCTAACACTAACCAAAGAAAAGCTAGAGTGTCTATTTTAATATCAGACAAAGTAGACTAACAAGAAATGTTATCAGGGCTAAATAGGAACATAGTTCAGTAATGAAGGGTTCTATTCTCAAATAAGAGATAGTAATTCTGTCTGTGAATGCAACCAACAACAGAGCTTCAAAATATATGAAATAAAGCTTATATAATTGAAACAGAAATAACCAAATGTGCAATTATATTTCATGTCTTCAAAACTCTAATTAATTAACAGAACAAGTAGGCAGAAAACCAGTAAGAATATTAAAGTCCTAATGGGCAGAAGAATGAACAGATATTTCTCCATAGAGGAAATACAAATGGCCAATAGACATATGAAAAGATGCTCAAGGTCCCTAATCATCAGAGAAATGCAAACTAAAACCACATTGAGATATCACCTCAAACCTGTCAGAATGGTTATCATCAATAAATCAAAGAAAAACAAGTGTTGATGAGGATATGGAGAAAAGAGAACTCTAATACACTGTTGGTGGAATTGCAAATTGGCACAACCACTATGAAAAACAGTCTGGAGGTTTCTCAAAAAATTAAAAATAGATATACCCAGCAATTGCACTTCTGGGTATTTAACCAAAGAGATCCAAAGCAATAATTCATAAAGATCTATGCACCCCTAAGTTCATGGCAGAACAATCTACAATAGCCAAGATATAGAAGCAACCTAAATGGCCATCAATAGACGACTAGATAAAGAAGTTATGGTTCATATATACAATAGAATATTACTCGGCCATTAAAAAATGAAATCCTACCATTTGCAATGATGTGGATGGACCTAGAGGTTATTGTGTTGAGTGAAATAAGTCATACTGAGAAAGATAAATACCATATGATTTCACTTATATGTGGAATATGAAAAACAAAAAGAACAAACTAATCGAAAACACACTCATAAATAAGAGGACAATCTGACCAGAGGGGAAGGGGGTTGAGGGCTAGGAGAATGGGGCGAAGGGTTAAAGAAGTACAAATTAGTAGTTGATAGATGGTCACGGGGATGGGGAGTATGGCATAGGGAATGTAGTTAGCATTAATGTAATGACTAGGTGGAGAGCCAGAGGAGAGAAAGAGCAATTAGGGGGATAATTTTATAAATTACATAAAGTTTATAAAATGTACTGTATACTTTAAACTAATAATAAATTTTTAAAAAAATGAATATTAAAGTCCTGGACAACACTATAAACCAAAACTGACCAAATTAATACATGAGGCATACTTTTCAAATTTAAATGGAACAGTCACCAAAATGTACTGTATTCTTGGACACTAAAAAATGCTTAACAAAAGTAAAAGAATGAAAATTATACAAAGTAAAGTCTCGGATCATAAAGAAATTAAACTAAAAATTAATAACAGAGATATTTGGAAAGTATCTAAATATTTGGAAATTAAAAACAAACTTTTAATAACATCAATCAAAGAAAAAATCTCAAAAGAAATTTTAAAATACTTTAAACTGAATTGAAATAAAAATAATGTATAAGATGCAGCTAAAGCAGTGCTTAGATGGAAATGTGTAGCATTAAATACTCAAATTAGAAAAGAATAGCAACTTCTTTTCTACTGATCAAGATGATAAATGCTGTCCTAGCCTCCTCCCATAACCACATCAAAATTATAACTAAATCGTAGAACAACCACCCTTGAGAACAACCTAAAGACTAGCTGAAAAGAAATCCTATAACTAAGGATATGAAAAAGAAGCCACTTGAGAGGCAGAAACTCAAAACAGGCTGGTCCCACACCCACATATTGCGGTTAAGAATCAGGAGGAATACCTTGGCTGTGAGGGTCCTCCCTGAGGAACAAGGGTCCCAGCCCCACACCCAGCTCCTCAGAACAGAGCACTAGTGCTGGGAAAAGGAGTACCCATAACAGCTGGCTCTGAAAATAAGTAGGAACTCAGTCCAGGTGAGAGGAAGGGCTGTTGTAGAACCAGACATCCTCTAAAAAGGCCTGTGCACAGACTCACTCACTCTTAAACACTCTCCCTAAGCGCTAGAGAATGAACAGCAGCTTACAAAATGTCAGAGGTATATGGAGAAAAACTGAATTATCTGGCTTCAGGAAGAGGGCTAGAGGGGCATCTCTCTCTGGGACTAAAGTGTCAGTAGGTGCCATTGTTCCTTCGTTGAGCCCTCTCAGACACAGCCTGTAGGTGCAGGCAGTTGCCAAATCTGAGCTCTCCATTAATCTAACAACGATCTCTGCCACCCTGGTGATTCTCTGAGACCCCACCCCACCCAATTCAGTGTACCACCCAAACCTCTTTCAAAGGCTAATCCATCCACACAAGTGGCTGGCCCGGGCCCACACTGAGGACTACCCTAAAACTTCTCATGGGTCCACAAACCCAAACAGCAGCAGCTGACCTCAACATACCCTATACATCTTGCTAAGTGGCCCCAAGCCTGGCATGAGTGCAACCAGCCTCAGTTGGAAGCATAACAACTTCCAGGTGCCTCCAAGCCCAGCACAGGCAGCTACCAACAAGAGATCACTTTGTAGATCTTACCAGGTAGCCCCAGGCTGGACACAGGCAGCGGCTGACCTTGGTCTAAATGGGAGCCCCTCTTAAGAGGCCTCAGGATCAACACACCTGGTGGCCATCTTCAGACCACACCAAAGCATCACTCAATTAGCACCACAAACAACACACCCAAAGGGTGAATTCAGCAAGCATCAGAGCCCCACTAAAGCAAATCCTGCTCTGTGGGGTTATCCCCTGCACAACGGCTTGTTTGCTGTTGTCATGGCCAGTCCTCACAGCCAGTCTGCCTGAGAATCAATCCCAACCACTGATATGCCAACAGCAATCAAGGCTCAACTACAATAGGAGAACACATAAAACCCACACAAGGGGCAACCCTGGAGCACAGAGGATAGGGAGACTCTGCCAGTGGGCCCACAGAATACCTACTATGAAATGCCACTCTGCCAAGACTGAGAGACATAGCAGATCTATCTAATGCACAGAAAGAAACACAGGGAGGAGGCAAAATGTGGAGACAAAGAAACATGTCCTAAATGAAAGATGAGACAAAACTCCAGGAAGAAAAAAAACTAAACTAAATGGAGACAAGCAATCTACCAGATATAGAGTTCAAACACTGGTTATAAGGATGCTCAATGAAATTAAGGGAAGAATAGATTATCTTAGTGGCAACTTCAACAAAGAAATAGGAAACATTAAAAAAAGGACATAAACCATAAAAATGAACCAGTCGGAAATGAAGAATAAGATAACTGAAATGAAGAATGCCTAAGAAGAAATCAACAGCAAATTAGGTAAAGCAGAGAATCGGATCAGTGATTTGAAAGATAAGGTAGCAGAAAACACCCAATTGAAACAGAAAAAAAAAGAATTGTAAAAAAATGAAGATAGTTTAAGAGACTGTTGAGATAACAGCAAGCATAACAACTTTGCATCAAAGGGTTACCAGAGGAGAAAAGTGAGAGCAAAGAATTAAAATTTTATTTGAAGAAATAATGACTAAAACATCTCTCACCTGGCAAAGGAAATAGGCATATGAGGCTAGGAAGAACAGAGAGTTCCAAACAAAATAAATTCAAAGAGGCCCACACCAAGACACATCATAATTAAACTATCTAAAGTTAAAGACAAAGAGAATCTTAAGAGCAGTGAGAGAAAAGCAGGTAGTTACCTACAAGAGAGTTCCCATAAAACTGGGAGCTGATTTCTCAACAGAAACTTTTCAGGCAGGAAGGTGCTGGCATGAAATATTCAAAGTGATAAAAAGCAAAGACCTATATCCAAGATTACTATAACCAGCAAAGCTATAATTTAGAATCAAAGGACAGATAAAGAGCTTCCCAGACAAGAAAAAGCTAAAGGAGTTCATCGCCACCAAACCAGTATTACAAGAAATGTTAAATGGACTTCTTTAAGAAGAAGGAGAAGAAGAAAAATCAATAATATGAATAAGAAAATATAACAAAGAAAAAATTCTCACTGACAATGGCAAACACATAATAAAAACAGGGGATTAATCAATACTAAAGCTAATACAAAGGTGAAAAGGCAAAAATAGGAAAATCATGTGTAATGAAAACAGTAAATTAAGGGATACACAGAAATGCACACAGAAGTAAAAAATAATGACTTAAACATAAACATGGAAGGGGTGAGTAAAAACAGTAATGATTTTAGAATGTGTTTGAACTTAAGCAACCATCAACTTAAAATAAACTGCTATAAACATAGCCTGGTATATATGAAGCACATGGCAACCACAAACCAAAAATCTATAAGAAAGATACAAAAAAAAAAGAGGAAGGAGTCTAAACAAAACACTACAGAAATCCATTAACAAATAAGAAAATAGAGCAAGAGAATAAGAAAGGAACACAGAAGAACTGCAAAAACAATCAGAAAACAATTAATAAATGACAGTAACTACATACCTACCAATAATTACTTTAAACATAGATGGATTAGGTGCTCCAATTGAAAGATGAATGGATAAAAAAGATGTACATACATAAAATGGAATATTATTTGGCCATAAAAAGAATTACACCTTACCACTTGCATTAACACATTTAACTATGCTTGGTTAAACAAGTTAGACAGAGAAAGACAAATACCAAATGAATTCACCTATACGTGAAATCTAAAAAACAGAACAAGCAAATAAACAAAACAAACTCATAAATACAGAGAAAAAAATGATAATTGACAGATGGAAAGAGAGTTAGAAAAAGGTGAAGGAATTAAGTACGAATTGGCAGTTATGAAATAATCATGGAGATATAAACTATACCATAGGAAACATAGTCAATAAAATTATAATAACTATATATGATGTCAGGTGGATATCAGACTTATTGGAGGGATCATGTTGTAAGTTATATAAATGTTTAATCACTATGCTGTACACCTGAAACTAATATAATATGAATGTCAACTGTAATTGAAAATTTTTAATAAATAAATATTTTTAAAAGAATAATAAAGATCTCAAATCATTAATCTAAGAGTACATCTGAAAAAGAGCAAATTAGAGCCAAAGCAAGAAAGAAATAATACAGTTAAGAACTTAAATCAATGAAATAGAAAATGGAAAAACAATAGCAAAAAAGTCAATGAAACCCAAAACTGGACTGTAGATAAAAATCAATAAAATTAATGCATTTTTAGTCAGACTAACTGATACAAAGTAGACACAAATTACCAATATCTGGAATAAAAGAGGGGCCATCATTATTGTTCTTGTAATCATTAAAATGATAATTAGGGAATATTTGGAATAACTTTATGCCAATAACTTCAACATCTGAGATGAAATCGACAAGTTCTTTGAAAGGCATAAACCACCAAAATTCACTCACAAAGAAATAGTAATCTGAATATCTGTGTTTCTTTTAAGGAATTAAATGTGTAGTTAAAACCCTCCAAGAAAAGAAAACTCCAGGCCCATATGATTTTACTGGCAAATTCTACTAAATATTTAAGGAAGAAATAATACCAATTTCTACACAGACTCTACCAGAAAATAGAAGGGAAGTAACACTTCCAAATTCATTTGATGAAGCCAGTATTACCCTAGTAATGCTAAGACCAGAAAAAGACATTATAAAAGTTTAATTTTATTTTATGGATTGTGCTTGCAGTGTTATATCTGAAAATTTATTGCCTAGCCTAAAGTAACACAAATCTTATCCTATCTTTCCTTTATAAGTTTAGTGATTTACACAAAGTGTCCAAAAATATGTGTACATCACATTTCAGGTTTGTTTCCAGAATATGTAAAGAATCTCTAAAGCACAAGAAAAAAAATGTAAATCAAAAAAAGAAAAAAGATCTGAACAGACACTTTGTCAAGTGGATGTCAAATAAGCATTTTTAAAAATGCCAAAATTGTTAGTCATTAGGGAAATGTAAATCAAAACCACAATTAGATGCCACTATGTATCTATTAGAATGTCTAAAATTAAAGATTGTTTATACCATGTGTTGGCGAGAAAGTGGAGTCACTGGAATTCTCATATAGTAATTAGATTTCTCTACCATCAAGTTACTATTTCCCCTTAGAATTAATAATATTAATGAAGTTTGGGGTTTTCCCCCATCTCTCCACTTTGGCATGATATGAACTCTTTGAATCAGAAATTTTTTTATTCTGGAAAATTTGTATTCATTATTTCTTCCAAGTGTTTCTCTTTTATTTTGTATAAACTTTATCGGTTCTGCATTGCTGAATTTTCACTTTTCCACTTATTTTTTCCATCTCGCTCTTAGCTTTTCTATTTCTTTGTCCTTTCTATCTTCTTTTTCAGAAGTGTCCTAAATCTGGGGTTCCAAATCACTAATTCATTTCTTAATTTTATCAATTTTGCTAAATAACCCATCATTATTCAACTATTATATGTTTCATACCTAGATTTTCACTTTGTTCATTTTATGTCTTCCTGTTCTTGTTCCATTCCTTTGCCTTTTTTAGTATGTTTATTAGGCTTGTTTTAAAATCTTGGTCTATATGTTCTAATATTTCTGCTTCTGATAGAATTGTAATGCATTTTTCTTAATGCCACTTAAAAAAAAAGCTATTCTTCTCAAATATCTCATTATTTTGGCTAGTGAGCTCTTTTTCTCTAGGGGTATTAGCTATTTCATCAGGCAATTAGTGTGGGAACGCTGGAACCCCCATAAAAATTAGCCTAATTAGCTCAGATGAATAAACTGTAAATAGGAGAACTTTAGGTACCAGTACACCATAGTTAATCACCTTCTGCTCCACAAAACAATCACCTAGTTCAAGATTTTACTTTTTGTCAACCCAAAGGAAACAACAGTAAAAGGAGACACTCCTTAGATAAAATTGAATGTGGGGTAGGAGAGAGAGAAATGAGGAAGGGTTAGATGGAAAGAGGTAGGAAGCAACTGCCCAAAGTATATGACTTCCCACCTGTTTTCATCGGCTTTAAACAAGCACAGAGCTTTTGTGCTGTACTTATTATTCTTAAGAACGCCTATACTAAAATTTGAGCTGCCATAGGTATGCGACAGCCTTTATTTCATAAAGCAATGATGGAGAGAAAGCAAAAGCAGTCTCCAACAATTCTTATCTTCCTATCACTGTGCTGGCTGTCCTGCCCCAAGTCAAAACCATCACTCCTCCCACTCACAAGTTCAAAAAGCCTCTATAACTCCAAAAATGTTATCACAGTTTTTTTTTTAAGTTCCTGTTTTCACTCTAGAGCAAGTCTCTCAACCTCAGTACCACTGATATTTTAGGCCAAATAATTTGTTGTTGTGTATACTGCTCTGTGTATGGTAAAATCCCTGAAGTATCCATAGCTTGTACTCACTGCATGCCAGTGGCACATCCACTCCCCAGCTGAGACAACTGAAATGTCTCCAGATATTGCTAAAGATGATCACTGTTGGTTGAGAAGTACTGTTCCTAAGTTCGTCTGGGGTTGGTCTTAGAGGCATGAATCTGCACTCCTGCTGGTTTGATGTCTTGGTAGGAACCACCAAAGAGCAATTTCTATGTAACTGCATCTGATAGGTGTTCATTAAGGACTGCTTCTCTTGCTTATTTCTTCCGTCCCCCCAAAGCAAGAAGATAAAAAATAAAAAAAAAAAATTAAATTAAAAAAAACAGGACTTAAATTAGACCCACAATGATGTAGGGGACACCTTAGGGGAGAAAATACAGGGAAGGTAATTAATTAATCATAGTCTTTGAGGACAAGTGGCCCTGCCAGTGCCTTGAGGGCAAGGACTTCTCTGCCTGCTGATGGTGCAGAGTTCACGAGTCACTGTCAGACTTCCCTGTCTTCTAAGACCTGATACAGTCACAGGAGCCAAGAAATCCATGCTGGACAGCTCATGGCATCAGCTAATGGGCTGTCTCATCTGAGCAATGTTCAGGCTTAAATTTAATTGGTATTAAAGATTAAAAAGCAAATTACTAAAGCAATCACACAGAATCCACTTGTCTATATCTCACTCCGGCTCCCAAGCAGTTTGATATTTACTGTCAGCTGGCATTTAATTACTCAGCCAGATTTGGAAGCCATAATTGACAGAATGCTGAAGACTAATTCTTTAAAAGGACGCTTTCCCCATACAAGAACACTTGGGCTCAGAGGTGACACCGTATCCCTGTTCCAAGGATCAGGGAGACAGACATCAGAACAGATTGATTCTTTCTCCCTCACTCCTCCCTACTGTTCCCTAGTTGATTCAGGTCCTCATGCCTGCTGGAGTCAGGGCGGGGAAGCAAATGAGACATTGAGACATGAAACATTTCCCCTTTCTAATTGCCAAATCCAGCTCTAGTTTCAAATCTACAGAAAATGCCCATAGCCTCACGGCAGAACTATACAGCCAATAAAACCACATTTTGTCAAGGACGAAGGAAGAAACCCCAGCTAGAGACAATGTGAGGAACATCAGGGTACCGATAACTATTTAATTTCATATCTTTGAAACATCATTCCACATTGTAGAAATCTCCACTTCACCTTGCTGCCCATGTCTCATGTCACTGCATGTTGTTTTAACTTCATAATCCTGCATCAACTACATTTACGTACCATTTAATAATTTAGACATCTCAAAGTCGATTTGCCTCAGCACCATAAAGCAAGAAGAGGGCAATGCAGTTCTAAGGAAATATGGAAAAGATAGTAACAGGTCAGTTATTTCTCTTTCTAATCCATCATGGTCACTCTCCAATACAGCTCAGGGCTGTATTGAAAATCCAGAGATATTAATGCAAAGAGAGGAGCTGGTAGCACACTTGTTCCAGCTTTTTCTTTTATTTTATTTTAATAAATAATACCAAAACTCTAAAAAAAAAAAAAAAAAAAAAAAAAGGGCAAATTTTCCAAGGAGAAATAAATGTCACTGAGTATTCCTAATTTCAACTAGTGATTCATCAAGGTCAAACACTAAGCTAAGTAAATATGCTTTTGTTTTCTGGCACTTTTTTTTTTCCATTAAACAGCTGAACTCAAGGTGGGAAAAAAAACTTTTTAAAAAAGGGGTAGAAAAGGCTATGAGAAAAGCCTAACTTTGGAGAAATTGTTCTATTTTAAAACTTGTGCTCTCCACCATTAGTTTGTTCTGGTCTCAGCCACCATTCTGCATTCAAATCTTTGTCTTTTCAACATTAGGAAACTACGTTCTGTTGCAGTCATATTTGAATCTGTACAAGACCAAACTCTCCAGGCCTGGGTGAACTAGCAAGGTCCGGAATTTTATAGACTAGATTTGCATACAAATCCACCTGGCTTTCCGTGGAGAGAGTTGACGACTGGGGCTATTTTGAATGTCCCATTTAAAACGGCAAGGAGAGCGAGGTGCAGTCTGGGCTGGGGCTGGCAGCGCAGCTGTCAGTGAGCCTGAGCCTGAGCGCACGCAGCAGATGCTCCGAGGAGGCACCAGTCTGTGGATTGGGTACCTGGATTCGCTCCAGCAGCTCTGACTGCACAGTCGCCCAGCCGGTTTCTCTGCCTTGATTTCTCGCACATACCTCTTCCCAAAGTGTTTTCCCCCAGAAACTGCCATGACCTCCTAAGTGTTTTCCCCCAGAAACTGCCATGACCTAGGAGTCCTACTGAGAGTTTACATCTAATAAGCTGATTGCCTATTTTAAGAAATTAATAAAATATCAAGTACCATCTATTCTTTCAAAATCTCTTTGTGTTACTCCACCACGTCTGCTCAACAGAGCCGATGGCAAGCACCCCACTCCATTTCCAGACCATATGTCACACTTAGACCTCTGAGCTTCTGCAGGGAAGGTCCCAAACCCTCTTTCTACTCACACATTATTTGCTGGTAGTTTTCATCCTCAGTCCCATAGCTACTGAAGGTAAAGACCCCCATGACTTTCAGATCTCAACGAATAATATGCAGGTTTTTAAAATAGCATTATTAATAAACATTCACCTAAATGCAATTTAAAAAATGTTTCATTTAAAAAATAAAATAAATCAAAGATACCCACGGTTCCAATCACTAATATTTTGATGTATTTCCCTCAAATATTTTTAAAATAAAATTTATTTTTGCACCATTATGATTGTACAATATATTGTTTTTGTACCCTATATTTTTACTTAATTTTTGAAAGCATTAAAAAATATTCAAAAGCTCCATTTTAATTGAAACATAAAACTCCAATAGTATGGAGTTACCTTCATTTATTTAATTATTCTCCTATTGTTGGACATTTAGGTGGTTTTTTTTTTTTTTTTTTTTCATTATTAGGAATAACCTGGTATTAACATCTTTGGACGTAAATCTTTGACCCTATCATTAATTACATTCCGAGAGCGGAATTATTGAGTCAACAGATATGAACATGTTAAAGCTCTTAAAATAAATTACCACATTTGTATCCAGAAAGTTTGCTTCAATTTTTCCTCCCATCGATATGTATTCTCTTCATTTAAAAAAAATCTTTAATAAACTGATAGCCCCCAAATCGTATATAGTCAGTTATTGATCTATCTCTTGTGATTCTTTCCACCATTCCAATGCTAAATCCATCCTTATTCAGAAGGCAGAAAAATAGCCACCTACATATTATTCTGTTTTTTTTTTTTTCAAGGATTCATTCTCTTACACTGAACTCTATAATCTATATGAAATTAGCAAATGTGGAAGAGTCTTTCATTATGGGGGTGGAGCCTCATTTCTCCATTCCTTCATGCTTGCATGAGGAGGGCTCTTCTCTTCTGACTCTTTTGTCCAAATGTCCACTGAAGGCAGGTGACTTATCCAGCTGGTGCATGTGGGAGAAGGCTCAGCTCTTCCCTCTGTGGGTCTGCTCTTCCACTGCAAGTTCTCATTCCGATCTGCTCCTCCACCCTGCAGCCCCACAAGTGTTGGCTCCCATGGGAAGACCTGAAGTGTTTAGTGCTGCCAGAGATTTACATAGGCAAACCTACCCAGCCCAAGTGAAAAGTGGTAGCAAGCTTTGTTTTCTAATAGATCTAGACCCGCATTCTCCACTCAGTCTTTACCAGTGATCAGTGTAATATATTGAATATATTTATCTCCATCTCTGATTCTATCTATATTGCAAAAATCATTTTGAATGTCAGCTGTGTGGAGGAAGTTGTTTATCAAATCTCCTAAAATCTCAAAAATTTAAATAGAGTTTTTAAAATAGCCTGGAAATTTTTCTAACTAAATAATATTTCCCTTCCTCACTAATCCATGAGTCTTCCTTCATTTTATATTCAATCTTTGAATATTCACATAGTTAAGTCTAAGCAATTTAGTCTATTCTATGTTCTATTTATGATATTGATTTATTCTATTCTATGCTATATAATATGATAATATTTATGACATTCTATTTATGATACTAATTCATAAATTGCTATCATATGGATTTATAATATTTTTTATTTGTGTTTTGAAAGCTGCAATGATATTATTCATTTGAATTGTCATAGAGAAGCCCTAGGACAGTGATTCCCAAACACACACATTAGAATTATCTGGGTAGCTTGTAAAAATAATGACACTCAAGTTGTACTCTATACCATCATTGATATCAGAATATCTGAGGATGAAAACCAAGCATTTACATATTTTTTAAATGTCAACATGATTCCAATATGTAGCTAAGTCTAGGAACTACTACCTTAGGAGGAGATATTGGTGTATAGACAGGAGACCAGGAATTCAATGCCAATCCCTTTACTGGCCCCTTAGTCTTCACTTATAGAACATGGGTAATTAAAATTTGATTACTGCTTCCCACACTGGAAACATTTTCATAAACAAAAGAATATTTTTCAGTAGTTTGCACCAGCCAAAAGAAATATAACAAATTATCTTTAGTTATAAACTTTTCGAGACAGTACAGAGTATTTGACACAGACCTAGTCTCTGTTTACCCAGGGGATTATATGCTAGAACAGACAATGGATATGTAAACCAACCATAAACATAGAGTGCATCACAAAAGTATTATGTTTAAACCCATAATTTAAAAATAAACTACTAAATAATTATAGTATGTATTCATTTTACCAATTTAAAGTATTAAGGCATGGTTTAAATTTTTTTCTTTTTGGTTTAGAACATTTTCAGTCTTCAACTTAGTCCAGACTACAGAGGAAAAAAGCCTAGAATTTATGTAGCATATTTTCCTAAGGCATCATCTTCTCCACCCCCAGCCCCAAATGTGCATTTACAGTTTTAGCTTTCTGTGCCTCTCTTATCATTGCGTCAGTGTGAGCCAGAACTACCACAGCTTCCTCAGCCCCCTCATGCTGGACTGCTTCTGTGGCAGCAAAAGTTTGCTACAATACCCTAATACCTTCTGGGAACCCCAGGAGCTCCTCCACCCTCCAGGGCTTCAATGCCCAAAAAGGATCCCAATCTGGCATCTTTCTATGAATCTTGCCCAGATGGACTCCATGCTGACTGCAAGTCACAATCACTTCATTGTAGTCCAAAAAAAAAAAAAGCCCCCGTGCTTCCACCTCTGCCCTTCACATTACCCCAGAACCCCAACATCCTGCCCAGTGTTCAGCTTTGGATTTGAACCCTCCTCCCATAAGCTTCCACAACTCTCTCCAATTTGCGCCCCCTTCCCTAGGCTCGGTTTTCTCTTCTGCTCCTTGCATGCCATCAAGCAGATCGACAGCTGAGACAACCCCTAACAGGAACTAAAAGTTAGCCCATGATTTTGCCCAAGGACTCTTCCTGCTTTGGAAGTTCTGCCACTCAGTTAGTTTTTTCTTTTGCACCTTGAGTTGTCAAATGAGACTGCTGTCAAGATTTCTGTGTTCCTATTTTCTTTCCAGCCAATCCCTACCTAAGTATAGGAGCACCCAGAGTTTGGTCTGCATCCTCCTCCTCTCCTGTTCACAGCCTTCCCTGAGCTAGCTGGTTTACACTTATAGTTTTTACAGTCACCCAATGACAAAGATTTTAGTTGCCCAGCATTCTCCAGAGCTTCAGTCCTATGTCTTTGCCAGAGATCCTCTCATGAACGTTCTAAGTTCCTTAATTTCAAAGATTCTAAAGCCAATTGCTTTCATTTCCCCTATTCCTCTGGTGACACTCCAGCCTCTTTTAATGACTCTGCTTATACAGCTCCTTCAACCATGGCCAGAGCAAAATATTATAGTAATAATAACAACAAGTGACAGTCCTATTTATTGAGCACTTACTGTGGGGCCAGGCACCATGCTGACCTCTTCACCTGGATCATCTGATTTACCTCTTAGAGTCACCCTACCAGGCAGGCAGCGCCATTTCCATTTTTACAGCTGCACAGCTGAAGCTAAGTACCTTGCTCCAGGTACTTCGACTCTAATACCATGCTCTAGGTGCCTTACCTCTGCCAAATGCTGAGTTCTCCATTACTTTCCTGGTACCCCATGAGTACAGTGTTTGGGCACTGCAGATAATTCCCCAACATCCATCTCACCCAGTTATGGCAAGTCTCTCCTTTTGTAGTATTTAGTTCAGGAATAGGCTGTTTTCATTGGTTGAATTGTGTTCTCCTAAAAAAAGATATTTTAAAATCCTAACTCCCAGTACCTCAGAATGTGACCTTATTTAGAGATAGGGTCTTCACAGAGGTAATCAAATAAAAATGATGTCATTAGGATGGACTGTAATCTCATATGACTGGTGTCTTTATTAAAAGGAGAAATTTTAATTGAGAAATTTTAACTGAGCACAGAGACATATGCACAGGGAGAAGGCCATGTGAAGACTAGAGTTATGCTGCCACACGAAAAAGAACTACAAGAATCTAGGAGAGAAAACTAGAACAGATTCTTCCTTAGCATGACCCTGTTGATACCTTGATTTGCGACTTCTGGTCTCCAGAACTGTGCAACAATAAATTTCTAAGCCTCCCAGTTTGTGGTACTTTGTTACAACAGTCTTAGGAAACTAATACAGCTGTCCTCAGTCAGCTTGGGATGATGACACAAGAGAAAAGAGCTGTTCACCAATTCTGGAGATAAGTCACCCCTCTTCTGCTGATTGTGAAAAAATGAGCACATGGCCACCAGTTGATGCTAGTGACAATCATGCGAACATGAAGGAGGCAACACATGGATAGGGCAGATCTAAGAGGATGGCTAAGCAGTGGGCCACGGCCCCTAACTTCCTACACCTAAGCCTCCCCACCTTGGAACTCCTTACCCCCATCTTGGACTCTTGCTGTTCAGTTTGAGCTGTGCTTGCAGCAGGAAACATAATATCCTCATGTTTAGAGGATGTAGAGAGATGAAGCATCCTGCCCAAGGATGCACAATTAATGTGTGACAGAGATGAGATTTTAACCTAATTTCATCAACCTTAAGTTCTTTCACCCTATGCAATATTGACTTACACTTAATAAAAGTGATATTTTGGCATCCTAGGCTCACCGAAGCAGTAGATCTTTATTATTCCCACCTCCTCGCAGTATTCTCTTCATATTTTAGTCCTCTCTTAGCTTTATTCCCATAACCTGAATTCTAATGCAAATATGCTATTCTCCTTTTTAATCCTTGGCACTGCCCTTGAGACATAATACCACTGGCCTTCTGGCCCCCATTCTCCTCAGACCATTCTTGATCAGCAGCATATTTGAGTAAGCCTCATCCCTTTCCTTCCCCTCCCACTGAGGTCTCAGGCTGAGCCACTTCTTCCACCTCCACCAGGGTTAGTCTCTACCAAGTCTACCCCGAGAAAAAAAAGAATAAGAAACTTCTTCTGCACCCCTATTGTACTATACTCATTATTACGTGTTTGCTCCCACGCTGAATTGTCATCACCTTGAGGACAGGGGCCGTGATGTCTTTGAATATTTTAATTCTGACTTGGGTTTCATGGCACTTGAGAGTCAAAGCAATATCACATCATTTTGCCATGTCACACATTTCTCCTCATTCAGTCACATTTTGCACCCCTAGTCTGTGTGACGCACTGTGCTAGGCAGAATGACAGAGGTCCCTGCCCACACTGAGCTAACCATGTGGAAGAGAATACAGATATGAAAAGAAAGAGAGGGGGTGGGAGAGAAAGAGAGAGAAGAGAAGAGAAGAGAAGAGAAGAGAAGAGAAGAGAAGAGAAGAGAAGAGAGGAGGAAAAAAAGAAAAAAGAAAGAAATGAAAAGGAAAGGAAAAGAAAAGAAAAAGCTGTGAACATCAGGCTTAATTAAGGAAAGAGAAATGGTTCTATGTGTTTTGCTCATGGAGTTTTAAAAGATTAAATTGGAGACATGAGTAAAACATTAGGCTCCGAATGTCTTACAAGCCACATTAATTGCTAAGGACTGCCTAGTAGTAACACGTATTAAACATTTTCAGGTATTAAGTATCACTCTTTGGCACTAAAATACGTAAGTATAGAGCTTAGTTTCTCCATCTGAAGGGGAATTAGAGCCCAAAAGATCCTGGATGGCAGTTAAACAAGTTCAGGAACAGATGTCGACCCTAAGTCAGGGCGCTGTCTCTTTAATGTCTCCTTATATAGCCGCACCCCAATCCTTTCCCTGCATGTCAGCTGGTATTGCTGATCTGGGGAAATGATAGAATGTCTGCCTCTGCAAAGGCTGTTTCCTATCAGCTTTGCTGGGCTTGGCCCAGCCCTGCTGAGCTGCAAGGTACTAGGTTACAAGAACCATGTTGGAAGCGACTTCTTTTGATGTTTTCAAAGGTCGGAGCACATCTCTTCCCTTTTGGAGTGTCATTCAGCTGTAGGTACAGAATGTTTCAGCTGCTGGGAGAGCAAATTAGAGCCAATTATAACCCAACTAGCCTCCTATGACACCGAAACTCCTTGTAGGACTTGCCAGCTTCTTGCAAAAAAGTGTCATCTGGGCTTATGTCCAGTGTGGAATGTGTTCTCATTGCAGAAACCACTGGTGGCTGAGTCACTGCTCACTCGGCTGCACATAACAATCACCTGAGCATTACAATTTTGCTTAGGCCCCAGACCCAGAGAGTCCAATTCAGCAGGTCTGAGTTGAGGGTCCAGGCATTAGTATTTTAAAAAATATCTCCAGGTTTGAAAAACAGTGATGTATCTGAATTCACCAAAGAGACAGCTAAGCTGCTCTGAAACTCAACTCTGCCTCTCCTTTCCCATTGTAGACACGCTCTTCTGGACTTGTTGACATATTCTCCTATTAATATCAGGTCTTTATTTCATATTTTTTATTCACTCTAATTATCATTAATTCTTTTATATATGTTCCTCTTATATTTGCACTTTCATTTGATTTTATTCTTTCTTAACCAAATATATCTCAGATATCTTGAACTAAGCAAGTGGACAAAGTAAAATGTTTTGAAAACTTTTTTACAAGATAGCTTTGAAAACTATTTATTTTATCCAGTTAACAGGAAACTGAGTCCATAACATCTAAAAATAAATTGGCATCTTTTACAACTATAGGCACATGCTTGCTATGAGTGTGCATATTTTCTTATATTTATCAATAAACATGTATTCTTATTTCTCATACATACACAAACACACACACACATGCATACACACATCTCTTATACCACAAAGTCTTGTACAAAACAGATATTCGGTAAGAAATAATTCTTGAAGGAAGAAATGAATGAATATGCATATGGAAGCCTGCACAGAAGTTGAAACTAAAAGATAAAATTATCTGCATATATAGATATATGGATATATAGCTTATATGTAAATACCACCTTATTTCCAGTTGGCATATGATGGGAGGACATCTGTCATAAATTTCAAATTCTTTATTCAATCAGTATATGTAAATAATTGATGTATGCATATAGCAGGATATGAGTTTTAATTTTTTAAATGTTAGTATACCACACTGATGCTTTTCATAATGATTAAGTGAACAGAACATCACTATTTTCTTTAAGTGGGTGTTTCCAAGATAAAATCATAAAATGTAAAAGGGATTCATTAGAATACATGATGAGAAATGAAAAACTTGTAACTTACAGAACAAATTAAGTACAAGATCATGAGAGTAATGCCAAATGACATCAGAGACAATTGAATCCAATAATTTTAAAAGATTTTGCTTTGGTTTGTAGCAGCAGAACTCTTGTCAAAGGAAACCTTAAATAGAAAGCCACTATACATAACCAGCACCCAGCTGCCCTGTTTGAAATGAGAGGGTGAGGCCTCCGAGCTCATAGCACAAGCCTCCTTCCATTCTGGAGAATCACAGGTTGGAAATTATAGATCTCACCTAGTGACTCTCTGTCCTGGCCGCATGTTAGAATTACCCAGGGGGCAGGAGGGCAGGAAGAGAAGGGGGTACTTTTTAATAATATTAACTCTGGAGCCCATCCCAGAGATTCTGATTTCGTTGGGCTGAGTGGTGTCTGAGCACTGGTATTTTTTCAAAAGCTCCCCTGGTCATTCTAATATGCAGCCTGGGCTGGGAATCACTACTCTAAACACAACTCCTCTAGCATGTGAGCACAATTAAGCCCAGTGAGGTATGATGCATACACAAACAACATAGCTAGTCAGGGGTCCTGCCAAGACTAGAACTCCCTGCTCCTGAATTCTAGTCCAATGATGATGCTATGCTCATGGGAGACACTCAGAAAATGCTTGTTCTCTGAATGGATTGAGGGATGACCCCCAGAAGAGTCTGCTATTACCACAGCAAGGAAGGAGCTTAACATGATCTCCCAGTCACAGATATCCAACTTTTCCCACAGGATATATAGTCATGAGCAGCAGCAACTGGTCATTTAAAGTTCTGATTAGAAAAGAAGATTGAAGGAAGAGTGGTCAGCAAGCACAGCTTTAAGATTTTCTTAGGACAAGTATAATAAAATTTTCTCAGGACAACTTTAATACTAATAATAGCTAAGATGGATTGTTTTACACGTATTCTCTCTTTTACTTTTTACAACAAACCAGTGAGGTTGATAACTATTTGGATGAGAAAACTTAAAATCTTAGCTCTTAAAGAAGTGTAGTAATTTGCCCAAGGTCATAGAGCTTTTATTGGCTGAGCTGAGACTTAAACATGGGTCTGTCTGATTTGAGTGCCTGAGTTTTTCACCACTAGGATATAAAGTAGAAAACCTAAAACTACTCAAGTGCTTCAATTTTAGCGGACCCCAACTTGAACCCAAGGTCCTGAGGGAATATTCTCATGTTTACTTCATGAAATCTGGAGTTTCAAGCCAGAAAGTTGCAGTTTCACATCCAGAAAGCCCATCTTTTGGCTAGAAAAATTATTTAAGCCTCCTTGAACAAAGCATTGCTATAAATGAGTCACAATAGCTTTCTTTGTTTTGTATGTTTATTTCTTTATTATTTGTTCTAGTTATCTAGAAATCTATATTTTAACCCTAATTGTCTCCCTGTGGTAATGATTAAGGCATGACTGAGATTTGCATTGCAAACACCATGAGGCCTTCAACGGGAGCAGATGAATTCTGAACTTGGCATCTAACAGCATTTATTTCTTCATTTTTATGTCTTCCCAGTTTCATTTTGGGCCAAATTTGCTAATATTTTTTTTCAAGTCCTGAAAAGATGGGAGCGGATGGAATTCAAGATCATAATTTTAGGCCTGACTCTACTCAGTAGATCAAAACTTAACTTTTTATTGCTAAAACCATTTCTTTGAACAAAAAACCCATGGATCAGTGCCTTATGTACATTTTACTAATGAATATTTATAGGACCACCCACAGGGTGTACAATTTCATACAAGCTACTCTATTTAGATAATGGTTATTTGGGAGAACGAGAAAGGGCCTTAGAAAAAGGCACGACATAAGTGAGATATATTTTCATCCCTCCCAAGGGGAAGTGAGAAGCCTTGCATAGATATCTGCCCTTTTTCAGTTCTGTTGTCTTAAAAGTTTTATTTATTTTAGAAATAGTTACAATCTAGCCAGGTAATGCATCACCATAAATTTCATTTAACTTTTTTCCTCACTGGAGAAGTCTCATAAAAGACAACAAAAGCCTACAGAAGAGTCAATGAGGGAGTAAGACTGTCAATACAGTGTGTGTATTTGAAAACAAAATGGCACAATCAGGTACAAAGAAGGGGCTGCATTAAAGTTCATAAAAATCAGTCTAGAAGAACACAAACTGCATTTTGGTATTTAAATAATCTCATCTTTGAATAATAAAACTTTCACTTTATAGATCTCTTTCTTTAGAGTTTGACAACCAAGAGCTGGAATGGGGTTGACGGAGTGTGCAGAAGCTAAAGATTTGTCCAAAGTCCTCCAGTTCACCTCCATGTGTAAAGGTGGCCTCTGCTGTGCAACAACTTCCTCCCCATCTCCTTTCCTCAACTTGCCAATCAGTACTGTTGACCAGCAAGTATTATTCCAACTATAAAATCAAGTATAATTCAGAGGAAATGGTAATTTTGTAGAAAAGCATTTGCATTGGGTAGTATTTTATTGCAAATAACAAAATGCACATAATAAGTGGTGGCTACATCAAATGAAGAGGTGGCTTAAATACTCAAGTGAAAAATAATAAATACGATCTCTTTTTATTGAACTTATGTATTTTCATGTCTCTAAGAAGGTATTGGTGGTAAGACATATCATCAATTTAATAACTTCCCAGGGGAAAAAAGGAAAGTACTGCCACATTGAATATACATATCAATTATAAGAAACATTGATTTTAGAAATGTTAAAACATGGGGAAAATGTGTCATAGAAAAGAGAAAACATAGAAAATTTAAAATTATACTAAGTTCTAAGAGCACTTTTATATTCACTATCTAATTTAATTTTACCACAATTTTACAAGGTAGCTATGATTATTATTTCCATTTTTCAGATATGAAAGCCAAGCTTCCAAGACATAATTAACTTGCTCAGGATCATACAGCTAATAAATCAGTACTCTAATTCTTTGATTCTAAATTTTACATTATTTCTGCTATCCCATATAATCTTTCTGTCTTAAACTAGTAGAAACTTTTAATCTAAAATATTTTGCTGACCACTAGTAAAGAAAGATAACTTTTAAAAAGACTTCAACAGTAGATTTTTCATAACTGCTCTTGAAATTCCTTCATGCTTAGCTATGATTGTCTTCAAATCAACTTATAAATCAAGTTCTATAGTCACTGTGACTTGTTAGCGTAATAGAGGTACAGCTATCCCAAAAGAACCCAGGCCTGAAAAGATTTGGATCACTGAAAGCTCCAATGGATTCTAGAGTGGTTAGCTCGATGCTATTCACTTAATCACTTATCATTGAAGAAAGGACACCTGCTTTTGCAGATTAAAACTTTGAATTGGCTACATTAATTACCTTTGGCCTGTTGCAGATCTTCTTTCTAATCCTTTGACTTAAGAAATGTACAATGCCCATAAACTTTCATTAACTGAGTGTGCAGTCTAGAGCACCTTCGTGATCAGAGTAGGGCTTTGCAAGATTGCTAGAAGTTGATTCTATTGTGGGAGTTTGGCTCTGCCTGGATATGACTTGGAAGACACCTGGAAGCTTATCAAATCCAGAGATGGAGGTACATTTGCCTAATAGAAACGCGTTCCATGACAGCAGCATCCAGGGCTTGGGTGCAGGAAGGACAGCTCTAGGGAACATCTGACATGCATCACAGTGCTTGCCAGCTAGTGTGGCGGCTTCAGTGTGTGTAAGCAGAGGAACAGGAATGTACCTTTGTCAACACAATTGGTGCCATGACCTGAAAGAGAACAGACAACCTTCAAGAAAGGAAAGATCCTCTACCTGCTTATTCCCTCAAAACTGCAGTAAGAGTCCTCAAGGATGCTTCAGTGACAATGTTTCCCACCTTCAACAAAAGGCAAGTGAGTTTTGCAACCCATCCCTTCATCTCCCTGCAAGGTTACTGTTCTGGTGGCTATAGAAATAAGTAAGAAGTTTCTATTTCTATCCCAATAAATACTAACAAGTACATAGAACTATTTATTTATGTTCATGAGTGAAAGATCCCCTCAAAACTACAAGTTTAGTGGTAATGATTTAAAAGGTTGCTGTTAGCATTAAAGAGCTGGCTTTGTGCTTTGGGCTTAATTCTTTAAGTCACATCTTACCATTTAGAGAAGAAGACTGAGTAAATAGTATAGCAAAGGCAAAGAAAATGAAGACAGAGAAAATATCAGAGAGAGCTGCTAATCATAACTTTGGAACATAGTGAAGATTCCAAAGGCAACACCAGAGGGTAATAATGTAATAATCAGATCCTTTGAGAGACCAGTGGGTCCTTTGCATGGTCTCAAGAGGAACAACACAGAAAATGGAGACAGCTTCTTAAATGCCAGAGAAAACTTTTTACTTCCTCTTTGAACATACTTTGAAAATAAAATGAGATACAAAACAAATAAGAAAATTGAGCTGGTCTTTTAAGAGCACCCTAATGGTAAAGGAAATTCAAGCAGTTACTTAAAGAGAAACCTACTTCCCCCAATGCCTCTTGGAATGGCCTCATGGTGTCATCTTCTGCCCTGTCAGAGGCCAAGGAATGCACAGATTACCTCAGTAGCCCCCGTAGCCTTAGAAGACTTGGATTTTACTCTTCCCACTGTTGTAAAAAGGGAACAGATGTCCCCCAGGCAATTTTTCTCCAAAGGACCTCAGAAAGTAGCAGCTGCTACCGACTTCAGCCATGCCTTCCAGGCGCTTCTGAGGATGAGGGAATTTCCTTCCTTTCTTCACCGCCCTTCTAGAATCTCCACCCACAGAGCTGAGCTTGCCTGGTCTGCTCCACACAGAGAGAGCATGAGGACAGATCTGATATACATAAATCAACATATTACTCATTTTCTAGCACTGCCTTTGACAGCTGTTACATGAGCACATTGTTAGAAACTGTCAAGCAGTGATACACAGTGCCTTTTACAACATATGTTGACTTTTATCTAATGCAGTTCCATAATTAGCCCCAGGGAAAGTGAATCCGGGCATCCACCTGGTTGTGTGATCTCAGTTAACCTTTGCTTTCTTCTGAGGAAAGTTAGCAGGATGGGGGTGGAGACCCAGGCAGCTGGCCCCCCAGGACTCAGAGAAAATCAGTAAGCATGTAAGCTGGATAGGGTAGGACACACTTCTTACACCTTCCTGCACTATTCCCATAAAAATATTTCAGCAACCAGAGGCCAAGGAGTCTAGAGAGCTGCTCAGGTTGTGAAGGGGGCAAGCCTGGATGAATTTTGAAATTATTCCTGGAGAAGTCACCCTAGAACCTGGGCCATTCAGCATTAAAGAACTTGAAAAAAAAAAAAAGCTAAGCATTGCTTCAAACGTTATCCTTGGTGCTCCTCTGTCTTTCTCTTTTAGAAAAAGATGAAATTTGCAAACTATATGTGGCAATAATGTACATCACCATTAAACTTCAGAGTTCAGTGGGTCACTTAGCAAGATGGTACGAGGGACAGAATGTGAATTTAGGGTAAGAGGCTATGGACTCAAATGCCAGCTCCATCATTTAGCAACAGATCATGCAATTTGTCAGAGTCTCTGTTTCCTCAGCTTTGAATGGGAATAAGAGCAGCAGGTGCTATGTCGATGTCATTAAAGCCAGGAGTTGTTCTCCATGGCTCCTCCAGCACCATCAACAGCGCCTAGATCAAGAAATGTTTTTAATGACTGAATTCATGCATGTGGTATTCTAATGAAGACCAAATGAAAAGATCTAGAAAGGTTTTGAATACAGAAAACCTGTGTCCAAATCTAAGTTAATTCTATGTCTGGTTTTGGGAGCCAGCTCAGAGATAGAGTTCCAGTTATCTTAGAAGCAATGGACCAGAATAGACCTGAGAGAATTCGACAGGCATAAATTGGACTAAAAATGTGAGAGCTTTCTAAATACTTATTTTAAATATTTGAAGACAACTTGCATTTCCCACATAGACACACCCCAAGTCAAAAATGCAGAAAAGAGAAATTCCCAAGAGGATCTTCACCAGAAAATGCTATACTTCTATCCTAGTCCCATCAATTGCTGATCCTGTCCAAGGTATCTATGAGCATCAATTCTGTCTTTCTCCTTCCATGAATATTGCCTCATGCACTGCAGTGCCAGAGCAGCTGTGGGAGTTCACAAACCATATAAGCAAGGTACCTCTCCTAAAGAAAGGCATTCTGCTACTCTCTGGGATTAGCCCCAGGAATGCAATGAAGACAGTATGCTGTCTTTGCCCTCAGGGAGCTAGTGGTCCAACAGAAGAGAGAGTCCAATAAGGTAACAGTATAGTAAGAAAAAGAAGAGGAGGAGGAGGAAGAGAAGGAGGAGGAGAAGGAGGAGGAGAAGGAGAAGAAGAAGGAGGAGGAGGAGGAGGAGACAGAGGAGACGGAGGAGAAGGAGAAGAAGGAGACGGAGGAGATGGAGGAGATGGAGGAGAAGGAGAAGGAGGAGGAGGAGAAGGAGAAAAGAAGAAGAAGAAGAAGAAGAAGAAGGAGGAGGAGGAGGAGGAGGAGGAGACAGAGGAGACGGAGGAGAAGGAGAAGAAGGAGACGGAGGAGATGGAGGAGATGGAGGAGAAGGAGAAGGAGGAGGAGGAGAAGGAGAAAAGAAGAAGAAGAAGAAGAAGAAGAAGAAAGAGAAGGAGGAGGAGGAGGGGGAGGAAGAGGAGGAGGAAGAAGAGGAGGAAGAGGAGGAGGAGGAGGAGGAAGAAGAAGAAACACGGACAGAATCCCAGAGAAGAGACATTTAGAGTATAGGTGAAGATGAGAATCCAAAGCAGGAAGAAAATAAGGAAATAAAGATGTCATAGAAAACAATAGAGAAGAAAATTACAAGAATGATTCTTTGCTTAATGATATTAGATGCTATAGAAAGTTCAAGTAAGATTAAAACTAAAAATAATTTGATTTACCAACTAGCAATGAGTATATGGTTTTATTGAGACATGTAGAAAATTAAATAGCATTATAATGAAGGCTCTAACTAGGGGTCAAATGGTAAAAATCATAAATGCTATAGGAACTTAGTAAATAAAGGAAAAGATCTCTTTGGACAGAGAGTTTAAGGAGACATTCATTTAGAAGGTAAAAATTATGGGCTTTGAAAAATTAATAGAATTTGGAAGTGAAAAAAAGTAGAACTAGAATTTACATATAGGAGCAATGGTCTGAGTAAAACTCTGGACTGTATATGTTCCAGTCCTACCCCAGGGCCAAAACAGAAGTTAATGAAAAATGAAACCAGGAAGGACTTTGAGTTCAGACTCTCAGAGTAAAGAAGGAATTGAATGCCAGATTCCCAGTTGATCCCATAAGCCTTTGAGCAGGGTCTAGCAGATTAACTCAGAGGCTAGAGAAAACCAGTGTAACAACAGCATATTGAATAGATTGGAGAAGAGAAAAGAAGCTCTAGGGGACTACAGCACTAGAAGAAAGAGATTAAGGCTTAACTTGGAATACATAAAGGGTTACTCTTTCATCCATAAAAGCAATATTTTTACTATAAAAGAAATATGAAACCATTTCCCTTCTAATGTGGAATGAAGCAAACCTCCTTGTCCTTTGATTTCTTTAGAGTTTAAGAACATGGGCTCTGGAGTCATACAGAGCTAGTTCAAAGACCAATTCAGTGAATCGTAGCCGTAAGACCTTCTGAGTTTCAATTTCCTCATCTGTAAAATGGAGAAATTTATAGTACCTATTCCAAGGGTTTTAACTATATTAAAAGAGGTAATGTGTGTAAATGGCTGACAAGAAATAAACACTCAATATATGTTATATCATTTTATTTTATTATCAAAGAATATTACTCAACCAGATCAGAGACATATCTATAAAGGAAGAGTATATGAAATAAATTCTCAAGAAATGCCAACCAATAAACATATAAAAATTGTTTAACCTCAGACATTCAAAAATTAAATGATCTAATAGTTGAAAATTAAACAAACTGACAATACCAACCGCGATCGGCAATTCTACAATGGTCTCCAAGATCAACTGCCTGGTATGCACATCCTATATAATCTCTCCCCTTGAATGTGAACAGAACCTATGAATATGGTATCAGTCCTGTGATTAGATTAATTACCCATTGAATTTTAGTTAATCAAAAGGAACTTACCCTGAGTGGATGTGACCTAATCAGAGATGCCTTTAGAAGAAGGTGAAGTGTCAGAAAGGAAGACTCCCATTGACCTTCAATATGCAGCCTCCATGCATCCTACAGCTGCAAGGAAATGAACACTACAGACAACTGTGGAAACTTGGAAGAGAACTCAACACTCAGAAGAGTTCCCAGCCCAGGGCAACAACTTGATGTCAGCTTTGTGTGACCCTGAGCAGAGAATCCTGGAAATCTGTGCCCAGACTTTGGTTCATGCAAACTGTAAGGTAATAAATGCAAGTTGTTTTAAACCACCAAGTTTATGACTGTTTGTTATGCAATATAAAACTAGTATACCAACTACTGGCAAAAATGTAGAGAATTAAGAAATTGTAAGTACTGTTTATGGGTGTGCACTTGAATTCATTTGGAAAGCAGTTTGACATTATCTAGGAAGATTGAGGATGTGTATTGGCTGTGTCTGTTCAGTTTTGTGCTTTGGTATGTACCCTAGATAAATTCCTGCATATGCACAAAAATGTTCATAGTAGTGTATTTTAAATAGCCAGACACATAAAACAACTTAAATTAAATGTCCATCATGGTTAGAATAAGTAAATTATTGTATATTCAGAAAATGGAATACTAATCAGCAATGAAAATTAACACACTACAGTTACATGAATCTCAAACACATAATATTGTATAAAGAAGCAAGATGCAAAAGGGTACACACATTCCATTTTCATAACGTTTGCACACAGGCAAAACTAGACTGTTCCTACTTAGGAATATGTATAGAGGTATTAAAACTAGGTTTTTTTTATAGACAAGGAAATAATTTTCATAAAATTCACAATAGCGATTATCTCCCCCAGGACAGAATAAGGAAATTAATTGTATACAGGAACAGGAAAATGGGATTTTTCAGGATGCTGGCAATGATTTTCTTTTATACTGGTGTTCACTTTTTAATTTTTGAAAACTATTCATACACACCTCTTTGTACGGAGGATATATCTCACAGCAAAAAAAAAAAAATGGTGGGGGGGGAGTACCGAAGGCCTCTAAATAATGTTTCTTATCACCATTCATAATAATGACCTATCTACCTAAAAAAGTTCTGTAAACACAGATTTAGAGGCTCCTCTGTCATGGGGAGACGAAACAGCCTGCCCTGGCCTTGGAACTGATGACTCAGCCTGCCTCTCTTGCCCTCATCACATCTCTGGAGAGCCATCACCCTGATGATACCTGTGCAGGCTCAGCAGCTGTGGCCAGGAGGAGGGAGCCATCAGGAGTAGTCACTGGCAGCAGACTAATAATAAGATTCATTTCTTTGAGAATCCCAGGACACAACTAGGGAGACTGGAGAATGTTAATACTGCCTGTTAGGGCTCTTGGGGCTGGTTACTTATTTTTATTTTTTAAGGTCAATTGTTTCAGGTCTTTACACTTATTAGAAGAGGATCGGTGAGAAAACAGCATGTGCCTCTGTTCTAAGCCTTAAAAAAAAAGGAAAAATAAAAACAGACAAAATAAAGACATTCATTCACTAATCATGCTTGAAGTGTCAAGGGATAGAGTCAAGACCTGTCATTTCTCTAGAGCTTAGAGCAGGAAGAGCTTGAGTCATAAGATTTGACTGAAAACTTAGAGATTTCCCTTGCTCTTCTTTTGCTCTAGCCTTTTTGAACGTTCATTTCTATCATCATCATCACTGTCGTCGTCGTCGTCGTCGTCGTCGTCATCATCATCATCATCATCATCATCATCATCATTATCATTATCATCACTGTATTAGTTTCCTATTCTAGTGTAACTAATTATCACACTGAATGCCTTAACATAACATAAATTTATCTTATTAAAGTTTCTGTAGGTCAGAAGACTATGCATGGCATGGCTGGGCTCTCCACTTAAGGTCTGACCAGGTGAAATCCAGATGCTGACCAGGGCTGTAGTTCTCATCTGGGGATGAGTAGAATCTGCTGCTGAGCTCAATCAGGCTATTGGCAGGACTCAGTTCCTTGCAGTTGTACAACTTATCCCCGTTTTCTTGCTAGCTCTCATGCAGGGGTCACCCTCAGCTTTCTTACCACATGGCCCTCTCCATTTTTAAAGTCAGTAACAGAATTTCTTATGGGTCCAATTCCCCCATGCTTTGAATCTCTGACTTTTGTGTGTGTGGATGAGACAGAGAAAACTCTGCTTTTGTAAGGCTCAAGTGGTTAGGTCAAATCCATGTGAATAACCTCCCTATCTGTAGATCAACTGATTTGAGACCTTAATTACATCTGTAACCCCTCACACCAGTACTTAGATTCATGTTTGAATAACTAGAAAATGTATAGGTACAGCAGGGACCAGGAATTTGAGGAGATCATCTTAGAATTCTGTCTACAACAATTATCAACTGGTAGTATTGTTATTCTGAACAAACATTTCCTAGGGATGTAAACAAAGCAATGTGCCCAAAGAGATTAGAAATGTCAAGAAATGCTCCAATGCAATAGGAAAATTTATTAGTTATTTGAGTTAAAGGACAACCTGGACTTAAGAATAATGGGTTTCATTTATTTATTCATTCAACAAACATGTTAAGTTCTATGAGAGGTTCACAGATAAATAAAACAAAGAAATTTCATGACAGTTATGTTTAAAATTTCTTTTAAAAAAATAGGAACCATAAAACCCCCAAATAGTTAAAGCAATCCTGAGAAAAAAGAATAAAACTGGAGGCATCATACTCCCTGTTTTCAAACCATACTACAAAGCTATGGTAATCAAAACAGTATGGTACTGGGATAAAAATAGACATATAGGACAATGGAACAGAATCAAGAGCTCATAAATAAACCCCTACATATACAATCAACTAATATTTGACAAGGGAGCCAAGAATATTCAATGGTGAAAGGATTATCTCTTTAATAAATGGTGTTGAGAAAACTTGATAGTCACATACAGAAAAATAAAATTGGACCTCTATTTTATATCACTCACAAAGATTAACTCAAAATGGATTAAAGATTTAAATGTAAGATCTGAAACCAGAAAACACCTAGAAGAAAACATAGGGGAAAGCTCCTTGAAATAGGTCTTAGCAATGATTTTTTTGGATATGACACCTAAAACACAAACAATGAAGGAAAAAATAAATAAGTGGAATTACATCAAACAAAAAAGCTTCTGCACAGCAAAAGAAACAATCGACAAAATGAAAAGGCAATGCATAGAATGGGAGAAAATATTTGCAAATCATTTCTCTGATAAGGGGTTAATATCCAAAAAATATATAAAGAAATTATACGAATTAATAACAAAAATTTTAAAGAACTGACTTAAAATGGTCAGAGGAACTGAATAAACATTTTTCCAAAGAAAAAAACAAATGTCCAACCGACATGTGATGCTCAGCATCCCCAATCATCAGGGAAATGCAAATCAGAACCTCAGTGAGATATCACCTCAGATCTGTCAGAATGGCTAGTATCAAAAAGACAAGAGGTAACAAGCATTGGAGAGGATGTGGAGTAAAGGGAACCCTTGTATACTGTTGCTAGGAATATAAATTTGTATGGCCACTAAAGAAATAGTATGGAGCTTCCTCAAAAAAATTAAAAATAGAACTATCATACAATCCAGTAATTCCACTTCTGGGCATATATCCAAAAGAAAAGAAAACAGAATATCAAAGTGATATCTGCACACCCTTATTCATTGTATCATATTCACAAAAGCCTATGTATGAAAACAATCTAAGTGTCCATCAATAGGTGAATGAATGAAGAAGTTGTAGAATATATATATACAATGGAATATTTTCCAGCCATGAGAAAGAAATCCTACTTTTTGCAACAACATAAATGGTCCTTGAGGAAATTATGCTAGGTAAAGTAAGTCAAACAGAAGACAAATGTTGTATGATATCTCTTCTATGTGGAATCTAACAAAGCCATACTTGTAGAAATAGAGAGTAGAGTGGTAGCTACCAGGGGCTGAGGGTGGGAGAAATGGGAAGATGTTGATCAAAGGGTACAAGCTTCCAGTTAGGAAATGAAAAATCTCCAGTTAGAAGATTTCTGGTAATATGATGCATAGCATTGTAACTATAGATATCAGTACTGTACTAAATACTTACCTGAAAGTTGCTAAGAGAGTAGATCGTAAATGTTCTCACCACAAAAAAAGAAATGGTAATTATGTGACATGATGGACATTTTAGCTAACACTCTGAAAGTAATCATATTACAATATATAAGTATATCGAATCAACACATCGTACACCTTAAAGTTACACAATGTTACATGGTAATTATATCTCAATAAATTTGGAAAAAAAGAGAAAGAGAGATGCACAAAACTATACTTTTCATTTAAAAATATGTACTGGGTATTTACTATGAGCCAAGTCTGGATCTCAAGGATATTGTGGTGAATGACTAACAGATACAAGGTACAATACTGGAGTTACAGCACGAAAGATATAAGTCTCATGGAATTCAGAGTGAAAAGAGAGCTTCTTAGGCAGGGAGATATGGTAAAATATCACCATACAGAAGAGGACACATTGGATTATGCTTTATTTTAAGAAGAAAAACTGAGAGTATTCAGGGAATAGCATACTAGTTAGAGAAACTGTAGTGAAGAGAATGCCAAAAATGAGTAAGAGCAGAGCCTCTGGGTAACGACGTATAGTCCACTTTGGGTAGGTGACAAGTAATATGAAGGGATGTTATTCAAGATAAGAATATAAAGGAAATTTGGGAAAGATTCTGAAGCATCTTTAAGGATAAAAGTCTACCTTATTAAGATATGACATGCCCAAAACTTCACTCTGAGATCGATTTAGTAACACCATTCATCCATTTCATCATTACTTATTGAAAACACAGTATGTGACAGGCATTGTTTTAGGAGCTGGGGATATAAGTTCAAATTCCTGCCCTCAGGATATTTTTATTCTAGAAGAGGAGACAATAAACAAGAAAATTAATAAATAAGTTAATTTCAGATAATGGTAAGTGTTGTAAAGAAAACATAAAGCAAGGTAAACTAATAAAGTTTAGGTAAAAACCATTTTAAGTTAGAGAGTCAGAGAAGGCTTCTCTAAACAAGTGATATTGGAGTGAAGACCTGTGCTATATAAAGAAGCAAGCCATGCAGAGATCTGGGGGGTGTCTTCCAGGCGGAGGGAGCAGAAAGAGGTCTTGGTGTGCAATCCCACTTGTCATAACTGAGCAAAAGCAAGCAATCAGTCAGTGCAAGTGGGGGCGACAGTGGGAGAAATAGTGTCAGAGAAATTGGCAGGCCCAGATGTTGTAGGACTTTGCAGTCTCTGAGTAGCAGTTGGATTTTATTCGAAATGCAATGAGAAGATACTGGAAGTTTCTGAATAAAGCAGAGGATGGAAGTACCTGATTAGCATTTTCAAATGATTATTCAAGCTGAGATGGTGAATCACAGGGAGCAAGAGTTAGGCTATTACTATCATCCTAATAATAGTAATAGCCTAAGACTATGATAGTAATAATCGCTAAGACAAGGGGTATAGCCGTGGCAATAGTCAGTTTGGGAATATGTTTTAGAGGTGAAAGCTAAAAGTCTGGCTGATAGATTGTATGAGGGTATGAGGGAAGGGAAAAATTTAAATGAGAGAGAGAAGAGATTGGAGCAGGGGTACTAAGTAACAGCCTTTTGCAAATAGGGTAGAAGGACAGAAATTAGGGGTTGGATTAAGACTGGTAATAAAAGGAGAAGAGAGGACCCAGGAGGAAGTTTCCTAATAATAGAATAGATAGGGCTGAAGGAATGATTGTATGTGAGATCACAGAAGAAAGCAAAGGTGACTTGAATTATTTCAGCCTGAATCATGGGGGAACAGAAACAGAGAGTGAGAAACATTTAAAAGAAAATAATGAGTCTATGGCCATACCACCTTGAATGTGCTCGATCTCATCTGATCTCGGAAGCTAAGCAGGGTCAGACCTGGTTATTACTTGGATGGGAGACCACCTAGGAAGCCCGGATGCTGTAAGCATAAAAAGTAAAAAAATAAGACACTGTAAGCTGACAAAATCCTTGCAATCTGTGAAGTCAACCAAGGGTTGCCTCGTGAAAAAAAGAAAAAGGGAGGGAGGGAGGGAGGGAGGGAGGAGGGAGGGACGGAAGGAAGGAAGGAAGATCATTTTGTACATCCGGCCTTACATGTGATAGTTTCCTTGTAAAAAGGAAGCATTATCATGGAATTTAGCGAGCAATATGAAGCTGACTAAATCAGAACTTGCTACCTGCAAAATGATCTCCAAAGTCTAGCACCAAATCAACTTGAAGCTGCGTGGGGAGCATATAAGCTCAGTCCTGTCAGGACCTAATTGGAATTCCTGCCTTTAGCTCCCCCAGCACACATGTAAATCTATCTGTGGACCTTTTCAGCAGACCAGGTCCAGTCCAATTCCTGGCTGATCAGACAGGGCAAAGAGTAAAAACTGAACTCAGGTCTACCATCCTTTGAGACTTAGAACTGACATGTTCTCTGGAACTGCTATACCCCAGAACCACTTTGTGCTTCTGCACACATTTTGCACTCCATGTCTGCCTAATTGTTACAAACCCAGATGTGCTAAGAATAAACTCTCAGAACACATGTTGCCTTCCCCACACCCAAGTTGCAGTACTCTTCAATTTTTTGTCAATCTAGACCATGAAATCTGCCTAAATTTCCACACACACTGCTTCTTACCCTGGATTCCAGCCTATACCTCAAAATTCAACACCCACCTAACTCCTGACAACTCTCCTAAAGCAGGACTGGATCTCTTTATCATAAAATTTATCCACTAGCAAGACATTAGATTCTCTAGACAGATTTCCTAATATCAACTACTGTTCCATATGACATCCAATTTCAGTTATCTGGCTTCCACCATTGCTATTCTCCTTTTTCTTCATCCCCACTTGTTTGCCTGAGATCTTTATATGCTTTGAATTCTAGTCCATTCACCCACATCATGTGAGATCTTGCCAAGCCATAAGCAATTTAAGAATTTATGTGAACAAGGCCAAGGGCCCTGTGTGATGGATCAGAGCATGGATGCAAACAGTATTCCTCATTACTGGGTCATGTGGCAGGCCACATGATCCACTACTCCATATTGACTCTATGACCATATCTGAACTTCCGTCCATTCCTATTGTTTCCCTGGTCTCCTCAGTGCCTCACATTCAGCTCATCCAAAATTGAGCTCATAATTCACCTCTGGCAGTCTCTTCCAACAACACACACAAAGAGCAGACTGGACAAGTACCAGAGACCTACAAAAGAAAATCTTGCACGACAGCTCCTCCACTGTAGTCACGGCCAGTTCTCACAACCAATCAGTCTGAGGGTCGATCTCTCCAATTGACATGCAAACAGCAACCAAGGCTCGACTACAATGGGAGGGCATGCACAACACACATAAGGAACAAGGAGGGACACACCTGGCTCAGGTGACAAGGGGGCTGTGTAACTAGGCCCCACAGGATATCGACTATATAAGTCCACTGTACTAAGACCGGGAGACATAGCACCTCTACCTAATACATAGAAACGAACACAGGGAGGCAGCCAAAATAGGAGGAAAAAAAACATGTCCCAAATAAAAGAACAGAACAAAGCTCCAGAAAAAGAATAAACAAAATGGAGACAGGAATCTACCAGTTGCAGAGTTCAAAACACTGTCTATAAGGATACTCAGTGAGAACTTCAACAAAGAGATAGGAAACATAAAAATGGAGATTAAAAAAAAAAAACCATTAAAAAGAGCCAGTCAGAAATGAAGAATACTATAACTGAAATGAAGAATACACTAGAAGGAATCAACAGCAGATTAGCTGAAGCAGAAGATTGAATCAGATGTTTGGAAGATAGAGCAGCATAAAACACTCAGTCAGAACAGCAATAAGAAAAAAGAATCCCCCAAAAATTGAGGATAGTTTAAGGAATCTCTGGGTCAACATCAAGCATACCAATATTCATATCATGGGAGTATCAGAAAGAGAAGAAAGAAAGCAAAGAATTAAAAACGTGTTTGAAGAAAAAGTGACAGAAAATTTTCCTAATCTGGTGTAAGTAATAGACATACAAGCCCAGGAAGCACAGAGGGTCCCAAACAAGATGAACCAAACAAGGTCCACACCAAGACACATCATAATTAAATTAAAATGTCAATGGTTAAAGACAAAGAGAAAATCTTAAAAGCAGCAAAAGAAAATCAGTTAGTTTCCTATGAGGGGGTTCCCATAAGACTCTCAGTTGATTTCACAACAGAAACTTTGCAGGTGGAGAGATTGGCATGAAATATTCAAAATGATGAAAAGTAAGTACCTATAGCCAAGACTACTCTTCCCAGAAAAGCTATCACTTAGAATCAAAGGATAGATAAAGAACTTCCCAGACAAGGAGTTTATCACCACCAAACCAGTATTGCAAGAAATATTAAAGGAATTTCTACAAGAACAAAAAGAAGAAATAATAGAAAATATGCATAATAAAAGGATAATAACTACATATCTATCAACAATTAATTTAAATGTAAATAGATTAAATATTCTATGAAAAGACATAAGGTGACTAAATGGATAAGAAAACAAGACCTTAACTGTGCTGCCTACAAGAGACTCCTTTCAGACCATAAGACACACACAGACTGAAAGTAACGGGATGAAAGAAGATATTTTATAAAAATGGAAATGAAAATAAGAAGCTAGGGTACTTACACCAGACAAAATAGACTTTAAAACAAAGGCTATAATGAAAAACAAAGAAGACCCAGTAATCCCACTTCTGGGTATTTACCCAAAGAAACCCAAAACCCAGCTTTGAAGGGACATGTTCATCAATATGTTAATTTCAGCATTATTTACAATATCTAAGATATGGAGGCCACTTGGGTTTCCATCAATGGATGGATGAATTAAAAAAAAAAATAAGAGGTAGTACATATATGCAGCAGAATATTACTCAGCCATAAAAAAGAATGAAATCCTGCCATCTACAACAATATAGATAAACCTAGAGGGTATTACGGTGAGTGTACTTAGTCAGACAAGTAAAGACAAATGCCATGTGATTTAACTTATATATGGAATCCAAAGAACAAAATTAATGAACAAACAAAACAGAAACAAACTCATAGATACAGAGAAGATTTTTTGACAGTTGCCAGATAAGTGGGGATTGGGAGGATAAGTGAAAAAGGGGAAGGGATTAAGAAGGACAAATGGGTAGTTACAAAATACTCATGAGTATGTAAAGTATATCATAAGGAATTAAGTCAATAATACTGTAATAACTATATATGGTGTCCAATGGGTACTAGATTTATTAGAGTGATCACTTCATAAGTTATATAAATGTCTAATCGCTGTTATAGACTTGAAACTAATATATTATATGTCAACTGTAATTTAAAAATAAAATAATATTTTTAAAAATATTAACATCAGAAAAAAAAGAACGTGCATGAGGATGAAACACTCTGGTATTGTCCTTCCCTCACTACTGCTTGAGTGATCATCTGAAAAGCTGAGAAAAGAGAACTTCTCAAATCAGATTCTTTGCATGGGCAACAGACTCAATGAGCAAATGAGAGCCAGATAGGAAAGTATCATTATGTAGAGAATGGGGAGAGGTAAAGCTATCTATCTGGTGGCCATTGGGGTAGCCAGACCACTAACTGAACTCATTATTTCTACCCCCAAGCCACTCAATAGGCTCCTCTTCTAGAACTCTTACCACAATAAATGGTACCATTATTCATATAGTTACTCTAAATGGGCAAAACCTTTCTCCCTTTTCTCTCACCAAACCCATCACAACATCCTGCTGTTTCAATCCCCTTGTGCTTCTCAATTTTTGCCACTTTTTGTCACTGCCATATACCACCTGTTTCAACCTGCCTTTATCTCAGTTGGTCTTCTGCAAGAGTTGCCCACGATGCAGGCAAAGGGATCCTTAAATACTATTAATGTGACTCATATAGTCATTCATCATCTATTACATTTGCACAATGTGTCAGTCACTGTGACAAGCACTGGGTACAGACAGGTTAGAAAAGTCATGATGATCTTTGCATTCATAGTGGTGGATTGTGACACCTATTAAAAAATAAACATGAAAATCAGTTTAATTATGTTAGGTAAATGATTCAAAGGAAAAGATCTGTGTTCTTTGAGACTGTTTAACCAGGGAAATCTCATGTAAATTGAGGCAGTTGGGAAAGGCTTCTCTGAGGAGGAATGATTTGATCTAAAGCTGATAGAGTCACAGTCCTCCTCTTAAAACCCTTAATCATTTCCCCTTTTTAGGATAAAGATAATCCATGGCAAAGACAGACACAATTCAGCTCCGCTTCCCTTCCAATTGAATTTCTTCTTCTCTTTCCCCACAGCTTTCCACAGCCCGCCACCTGGATACCTAACCATTCCCTTAAAATGTAATTCTTCTCCTTGTGTCAGGACCTACATGTGTGCTACACCTGCATCATCAAGGCAAAACCTTCTTGTTCCCTTTCTCTCAGCCCCTGTCATCTAGCCAATCATCTGTCAAGTATCATTTAAACTTTATTTGCTTTGAGAAGCCACACCTGAACACGTGTGAGGAGAGGGTCTACCTAAGTCTGTGTGTCACATATATTGTTCCTTTCTTATAACAAATGCCCCTGCAACTATCTCTCTACATCTGTTAGGACTCTGAGCTCCATATGTACAGGGTCATTTCTGTCTTGTTTCTCACTATTATCCCTAGAATGTGGATTATTAAATGTGCTTAATCTAAAATTGTTGAATAAACAAACACATGAGTGAATGATATGAGTTTGTAGAAACTCAGGACCTTAGAAGTCACCTAATCTTCTTCCTACCACATGTACACATAGCACACATCAAAGCCTTTTCCAAAATTTGCACCTGTCTTCCCAGCTCAGCTGTGAACTCCTCAAGGACAAGAACAAGGACAGCAGCTTATTCATCTTGGTATCTCCTTCCTCGATAGGGCCACTAACTAGAGGGTTCCAAGAGGACTCTTATCTCCAACCACAAAGTAGAAGCTACATGGCACAGAGCCAGCAAGTAAGTGATTTACCTAAAAGAATTCCAACAGCTCCAACCACAAATGTGCTTGTCCTGGCTCCACCTGCTTAATGTCCTTCTCTGCAGTTTCATTGAGGATCACTCTAAAATCATCGCCAGCACTGCCCTGCACGTCCTTTCACAATCTTCACAATTCCATTTTCTTCCGAGAATCCCCTCTCCAGGTGTCACTCTCTGCCTCTGTCACTGGCCAAATGCCTAGCAAAGCCCCAGACTTCTCCTTGGCACTATGATCTCTATTATAGAGAATGATCAAGAAGCCAAAGATCATCACACACACACACACACACACACACACACACACACACACGCACATACACACACACACACACACACACAGAGTGAACTCCAGAAATGAGTTTACTTCATTTCCCCATCTTTAGGGCAGTCTCCAGCTTTAAGTCCTCCACTCTTGGCAGCAGCCTTTGCCTTTGGGAGAAAGACAAGCAACTTTAGAGTGATATGGAAATCACCCCCCAAACATTTGCAAGCCTTGCAGGACTTGGAGCTGATCCCAAACCAAATTCAATCAGCCCATTTTTCCCCCAACACTTGCTGCTTCCAGCTGAGACCCATCTCATACAGTGGAGCCCAGTGAATGAGGTGCACCTGATAAGTCCCAAGAGGTCCCAGCCTCACAGAAAGGCCCACGAGAAAGGAGAAGTGGGAGGGAGGGAAGGGAATGGAGCCAGCCCTGGGACAGCTGCCATACTGAGCCTGCTTTTGACAGAGGCCTCCACCGGCACTGAAAAGGACCTTCGGCTAAAACATGAATTTACACAGCAAGGAAGTGATCCTGCTGGACTGTTGGATCCAGTTCCTGAGTTTTTGGAGAGTGAAAATGTTCAGCCTCTCAGTCTGACTCAGAAAGCCCTAAATCCCCCTGTCTTGTCAGATTAATAAATGATGTTTGCAAGTGAATATTGTGATACTGCTATTTCTTTCCATCTCTTATCCATAGAAACCTAATTGTAAAGGATTCGCAGGATTCAATCCTCTAATGAGACAATAAAATTTCAAAGGATCCATAAAGAGAGGCTGGAGAAAGCCTTAAGTGCATGGCCCTATGTGCTCTAAAAATATAACAGTGATGTGTATCATTGTGTCTCTCCTAGCAATAGGGGATGTGGAGGATTTGTGAGAAGTGAGAGAATCAGAAGGACAAGAGATTGACCAAAGGAGTGTAGGATAAATGTTAAACAATGCTTTCAGAGGACAAAATGCAAGGTGTTTGCCCAAATCCTTCTCAATATTGATAATTAAACAATATTTTCTCTAGCTGTCCCAGGTCACAAACTCTGAAAGCCATGAGTACATGCTAACCCAGGATTTTTCTTGCAAAGCTCCCACCAAATCCTGTTATATCAACATAAGTATTCAACTATTCAGAGGATTTGGATACCTTTAAGTAATGCCTTTCTCCTCCTGAGGTCTCAGTCTAACAGTCTAAAGAGAATTAGTTTAAGGGGACCTAGAAAACTGAAAGATGAAAACACCTCCCGCCATGCAGGAGAGAAAGCTGTCTCTCCTTTACTTCAAGCAATGAGACATTGTGTTGTGGTGGTGGATTTTGCTTCCATTATTCTTGCACTTAGAGAAATAAAACATGAGCCTTGGTGCCAGATGGATATGAGTTTTACTGCAGATCCTACAATGTTATGACTTTAAACAAAATGCTTCACTTCTTAGAGTCTTGGTTCCCTAGGGCATGCATAGGGGTAGGGTAAGGATTAACATTGACTCCCTTGGTTTGTTTTGAAGCCAATAAATGTTTTTAGCAATGGCATCTGTGACTTGTGAGAGCTGTCATGCTCATCACAAAGTCCTTGTGCTAGCAAAATTTGCCCTAGTGAGGTGAGGCAGCGCATCACTAGGATCGGCAAAGGTACAAGAACATGAAAGACATGTTTGCTGATCGTTGCTGCTAAATGATATGAAATCCTCATGAATTACATAAGGTGCCTCGTTTATAAACAGAGATACCATTTAAAGCAACAGTCATTTATGAATCATGCTTCAGTGACTATGAACTATGGATTCTTACACAGCTGTAACTTCTAATTTCCTTTTTAAAAAAACCCTCTATCACCCCAAAAGAAGGCTGAAAACACATCTCTACCTCCCTTTGAAGACAATCATCTCTGAGGATGGATATTGCGGCCTTTGGAGCACTGGTCAGCTACACTTTTCCACAAGGTTCAGAGCTCCCTCTCAGGGATTGCCTGTGCATTCTAATAATGGAGATATGTCCCAAATCCAGGACCCATGCAGACTGCTGGGGTCAAACTCATTTCCTGCCTGCAGTCTGTTTCACTCAATTGGGCCCCTTTTCCTGAGCTAACCCAAAGTTGCAGCTGAGTTTGGATTAACATTCCTGCAAGGGAAGAGAACATTGCTGTAAGACAGTAAGAGGATAATAACTAAAACAAACAATAAAATAAAAATTTCATTGGCATTTTCAAAATATAAGTTTCAAGCAACAGCATTGTACGTGGAGCTGGGACAATTCCATTTTGGCAAACATCCTAACATTCTGAAGCAGGTAGAATCCCATGTCCTTCCAGGAGAGGACCTGACTGGGACTTCCGGGAAGCTGGCCAGGAGAGGGAGTTTCTCAAGGCCCAGTCTTCCCCCTGCTGTGAGTTTGAGCTGTGCTGCTTTTAAAATGTGATTGCCAGAGCTCTGAAACATCATTCCTCTAAGAGGAAAGTGAAAAGAAAAGGGATATTCACAGGGCCAAAGTAAAATAATTATCTCTCCTTTGGGAAATAAGACAAATCTAAGCCAACTGGCTCCTGGGAAAAAGATGTGGCCAGGCCAGACAAGACAAGGTTGGAACAAAAGCTAAAAAATTCAACAAGTACCGAAGGGTAAAAGTCTACCTTCAAATTTGGCCAACTATCCCTCAGAAGAGCCAATCAGGGCAGAGAGCAGAACTTTCAGGATCAAGAGCTGATAGTATAAAATTTTAAATCCCAAAAGCACAAGAAAGTTTTCAAATTACCTACACTGGCTCCCTCTTCCCAAGAGAAACATTATTTACATGTTGGTGAATATTCTACGTTCCTTGTATATTTATATATAATTTTTGCCACAAGTTCAAGATCATAACGTACAATCTGCTTGGTAAATTGTTCTCGCCACCTGAAATACTATGAATACGCTTTCATGTTGCTTCTGTCTCAGTCAACAATTTACTATAAATGGAACCCAATAAAACTAAATTTAGTTAAAGGGAATTTGTTACGTGAATCAGAAATATCTCAAAGAACCCGGGAAAGGACAGCTGGAACACAAGGGGCCAGCACCAGCTCCCCAACTCTCCAAGGTACATGGCTCTTTCTTCAGTCTCTCTGCACTGGCACTGTCATCTCTCTGTAGCCAGTCCCTTGTTTCTGTGCACAGCAGTGACCATTGGCTGCCCTAGTGGACCTCAATCATCCAGAATGCATAACACTAACCTATTAAATTCCCAACACAAATGCTCAAGGTAGGTGATCTGGCTGACTCAGTTTATGTCATCTGTACACCCTCGAAGTCATCAGCATGGCTGGCAGGAGTAGGAGAGGCAGTAAAATGATGTCAGTCCATTAGAGAAATGAACTTATTTACAAATGTTATTTACTGTTTCTTCAAAGGATGGGCCAGGAAAATATCCAGTATTAGGGAAGACTAACTGCTATTAAAAAAAAAACAAAACAAAGGTTTATTTCTTGCTCACATCCCAGTCCTCTGTGGACCAGTAGGGATAGTGGGAGTGGGGGCAAGAGAGGCACTGCTGCTTATGGTCATTCAGAGAATGTAACTCCTTCCATGTGTGGCTCCCCTACATTCCACGGCATTGGAGTCCTCTACTGGACCTATTACATCCAGCTGGCAGACTATGAGAGGAAAGGGTTAAAGTTAAACCTGCAAGTGTACATCACTTCCGCCATAGGCTCTGGACCATAACATATTCACATGGCTGCACCTAACTACAAGAGAGGTGAGAAAATGTAGGCTAGCCATAGGCTGCTCAGCAGAGAAAAAAAGGCTTTTCTGAGCACTAGCCAGTATGTCCACCACTCACCTTTCTGTTTCATTCTTCTTTCTTTGCATAGAACACATTTAGCCCCACCCCGCCCCCCAGTTGAAGCCAGCAAAGTCTCTAGCAGTCCCTGCATTCACAGTCCTCTCTATCTGGCTTGGATGTGGCTTGCTCGAGTGACCTATGAAATAAAAATAAGCTGTTTGCCACCCACGAACCCAACTCACAATAGTGCAACATGGATGAGATAACCATGAACACATTAAACACTCCCATCTGAGAGAAAAAAGTGGAATGGGAGATCTGTCTGAAGCAGGTCTAATATATAACTGGACAGACATCATATCTATGACCCCAACTCTGCCCACTGGGAAGTTGTTCCTCGTCCCTCACTCTTCTCAGCTGCACACTAACTAAATGTTCAGGGGCCTGCCTCCTGCTGACTCTTGCCAAATGGTGGGTTTGAGGCTCATGGATTTTCACTTGCCTGCTTCCTTTTTGTAATATAAATACCTCAAAAACTTAGTTGCTGCTGATTCATCTGAATTTAGTCAGTCCATTTGCATAAAATAAAAAATCACATTCAAGACTCTTTCCTAGAAATAATTCTAAAATATACTTGATTTGTTTCTTTCCTCACCCTCACACCTCTTTTTCTTGACAGTGTCTTGAGACTGTCTGGTACAATAGGCTTAAATGGGACGGCCAAGCCTAATCTAATTTTTTGCTACAGGATCAAATCATATTTTTCTTCTGAGAAGTTTTAAGGGGTCACTGTCTCTCACCAAATTTCTCAATCATAGCTCCTACTGTTTAGGAAGCAATTAGCTTTTCCAAACTCTTTGTGGCAGATGTTTTCCAAACCATGGCTATAGCAATTTTCCCAGTCTCACATGCTCTCCGAGAACTTTGATACTCAGATTATTATGAGTAAGTTCTGATTCCCCTGCTTTTAAGTACAGGCTGGCTTTAGTGACTTGGTAATAATAAACAGCATGAGGCAAAGTGACACTGCATAACCTCTGAGACTAGGTCATATGAGCGATACAACTTCTGCCTGGCAACCCAGTCACTATGCTATGAGAAAGCTCGAACTAATCCATGTGGGAGACCAAAATGCAGAGGCACTAAAGCACCAGCCAACAGCCAGAATCAGTCACCAGATATATGAGTGAGTGAGTTGTCTGATTACTCCAGTCTCCAGCCTTCAAGTCTTCCAGCTGAGCCCCAAACATTGCAGAGCAAAGATGTTGCTTTTATGTCCTGTCTGAACTCCTAATGCAATGAATATATAAGCATAATAAATCTTTGAGATTAATATAAGCTTGGACTTCTAGAATTAAGTTTTGGAGCAATTCATTACGCAGCAATAATAGCTAGAACATATTTAATGTTCCAAATTTCTGTATTTTCTACATTCCTCTTACTTTTCTAGCAAGTATGCTGATTCTTTCTTAGCTGTCTTTTCTTTGTAACACCTTGCCAAAGGCTGCCAATAGAAGCCCACCATATATAAATATATACATACTATTGGTATTTTTCAAACACTTCTGCTAGAGCTAAAATTGCAAGAGGCACATGTTATCCCTTCCAAGTTCTCACTGTGAAGTTCTATTAGATCTTTTGCCATAGCAACGTGGGGCTCTCCAGCCTTCCAGCCTTCCTCATATGTTTCTTCATGACCTGATGCCTAGCTGTTAAGTCCATGTCTCATGTTTAAGACTTTTTGTTACAGACATACACACTTCTGTAACTAATTTCTGTATTATTCAGAGTAGACTGGTGTAAGAAAGAATCCCATAATTCAACAGCTTGATATTTTGTCTTAATTTTTACTCACATCACAGTCTAATGCATGTTGGGGTAGGAAGGATCACTGCTTCAACTCAGGCTCCTTCTATCTAATTGATTATACATTGTCGGTACTCAGCTTTCCTCCACCCCATCCTCTGCATCTTGCAGCATGTAGAGCCTGTGGTTGATCTCATGAAGGGGCCTCGAAACCTCACTTCTACCCTCATGCTATTGGTCACAACTCAGTCATGTGGTCCCACACAACTATGAGGTAAGCTTATGAGTTTAACTTTATCCTGAGAAAGAAGAAATAGTCTTGATGAGCATCTAGCCAGTCTCTTTCACTCTGCCAAGGCCAGCAAGAAAGTTCAGGAACAGCAGTATCACACTAAGTACATGTGGCTTCCATACATAACCTCCTTCCCACAGCCCTTGCTCTGTGAGGATCAGGCCTTCTCAAGAGCTCATTAGGGATTGAAGAAGCTTATCTAGGTACTACCAGGGTGGGAGAAAAAAATAATGATCCCAAAGATGTCTGTGTGTAATCCCCCAATTCTGTGAACATATTACTTTACATGGCAAAAGGAACTTTGCAATGGAAGTACGGTTAAAAATCTTGGGATGGAGAGATTATCTTGGATTACTCAAGTGAGGCCAATTTAATGACATGAGTCTTTAAAAGCAGAGAAATCTTCCCTACTGTGGTCAAAAAGATGAAGAAGGGGGACATGAGCCAAGGAACTCTGGAAGCTGAAAAAGGCAAATGGATGCAGAAAGGAATGCAGCCCTGCTGACACCTTGATTTTAGCTCCAGGAGGTCATGTTGGATTTCTGACCTACAGAACTGTTAGATAATAAATTAGTATTGTAAGCTACTAAATTTGTGGTGAAATGTTTTGACAGCAATAGGAAACTAATACAGCCAGTAACTGCTCTCAGCTCTAATTTCTGAGTCTAATTTTTCAATAGTGTATAGCCTTGTTGCAGCACAGAATACACTGCATGGTCCTCAAAATTAAATCAGGAAACTCTTTCAGAACTCTGACCAGACTTCTCCACACCCTACTGCTCCATTCACATCTTTTCAGTCTTCTGGGACCCATGCAACCTCCCCTGAAGTCAGCAAATACTGGTTCTGAGTGCCATTCTGTGTACTCCTGGAGCTACAGCCCTGACCTCCAGGAGATCAGCCTCTAGTGGAGCACAGGGCCAGGAACAGGAAGACAATATGTTACCTGCTCAGCTATAAATGAAGTCTAACCCAGTTATGAAACTATATACAAATTTGGGGGAAAAGAAGACAAAGGAAGCTGGAAAGATAGATAAAAATTAATGACATAAGCATAGAACTGAACAGCATTCAGGCTAAAGTATGCGAAAGGAACCCTATGGGGGTTAAAAGTGTGCTTTAAAGTTTATGGGTAGGAAGACAGCAGAGAAGACAGGTGGTGGCATGGTGGATAAGTTGACACCATGGTTAGGTTGCAGTTCCCACCTGTAAAAGGACAGTGCCAAACACACAGCCCATCCAGCAGCCCCCAGCCTCACCCCAGGCCTGTGCTGCTCCTGCTACAATCACATGCCCCGACAACCCCTAGCTCTCTTTTACAAGCTCCTGATAAGCCTATTCTCTTTGAGGGGTTTTCCTAACACCCAAGTAACACCTCCCCAGTCATTCTCACCAGACAGGGCAAATTGTGGCAGGAGGAGCTTCCCAAGTCTTAGACTATGGAATGTTCTCCCAACAGCCTCTCCAGATCCTCTGGGGAATTTCTGACACAAGCCCAACCAGGATTCCCTGTGATAAGCCATAAAAATCCATTAGCATAATTAGATCAGACACACTATGATGTCATTACACTCTCCTTCGCTGTCTGCTCCCTTCATTAATAAACACACACTCAGAATATAACTGTCTGGTGTTGTCTTCCCTGGCCTTGAATTAGTTACTATGTGCAGAAGGAATGAGAGAGAGAATAGAGTAGTTAGCAATTTTCACTCTTTGACTTTCCAGCTTCCGCGCACCTCCTCCCTATGCACCTACACATTCCAGCCCCCTGGGACCACTAGGAACCAGCCTGCTTGGCACCAGCTCTCCTGCATGGAGGCAAAACTGCTCATTGAATCTGGATAACCCAAGTTGATTCCATTGGTCTAGGATGGTTCCTGGGAAGATCTTTCAGAGGCCTAAGGAGAATCTGGCCCAGACAACATCAGAAGAGACAAGTGAGTTTGACAAACACAATAGCATACAGAATCTAGAGACTTGAGGAACTGGACGGTAAATTGGAGAAATATGGCTGAATCATAAACAGTATCAAGAAAATCAGAACCAAAGTAATTTTAGACATTATCTGGTTCCCTTCATTTAACTGAAATTATTAATAGGCCTTTTTCAGTTTAATCTCTGTTATAATTATTCAATGTCCCAAATGTCTACCAAGAAATAAATCTTTTTACTTCACAAATAAAGAAATGAGGTAAAAAATATAATAAGACTCAAGGGCCAGGGTCCACCTGGGTAAAGCAGTACCTGGAGGCCAACTTTGCTTTTGGCCAGTCCAACGATCTCATGATTGTACATATGATTGAGTAGGTGCCCAAGGAACCAGATAGAAACTAAGTGGAATAAAATTCAGTGTTTTGCCATCCTATGCCTTTTTACCTATAGAAGTATTACATCGTGATCTCTGTAATGGATGCTCAAATTCAAAATATATCAACAATGACAAGACATGAGAAAAGGCAGAGAGATTTTCTTTTGTGAAAATCAGTTTTATTAACAACAACTTCAACAAGTAAAACCTAACATTTATTGAGCACTTCCAGCATTCCAGGCCCTATTTGAACCATTTCTTTGTGCATTCTATTAGTTAATCCTCATAACAATCCTGTGAAGGAAATACTATTATTGTCTCATTTTCCAAAAAGGAAATTAAAGAACAGGAAGATAAAGTAACTTACCTCAGGTCATACACTTTGAATCACTGAGATCTGGGTGACTCTAGGCCAATTTTCTGAGGTACAATACTGATTTAGCCTTGGGTACTTGCCTTCAGCCCCAATCTTGCAGGTGGGACCAGATATCTTCAATTCACTCATTCAACAAGTACGTACTGAATGCATTCTAAGTGCCCAGCCTTCACTGAGCAAAGCAGACAAAATTTCTGCTGTCTTTGTGGAGTATATACATAGTGCTAAGAGACAACAATAAACGTGAAAATTAGAAAATAGCATACTTCATTAGAAAATAGTAAAGATAAGTGCTATGGGGGGAAAAAGAGCGAGAAAAGGAAGATCAGAAATGCTGAAGGAGCATAAATTTAAATAGAATGTTTAAAGGTCTATCTAGAAACCAACGTCTAGACAAAGAATTAAAAAGTTAGGGAAGGTGACTATGGTTCAGAATTTGCTAGTGGATTGCAACAGCATGGATGGACCTTGAAGGCATTATGCTTAGTGAAATAAGTCAGACAGAGAAAGACAATTGCTGTATGATCCCACTTATAGGTAGAATAAAAAAAAAATTAAAAAAAATAAAAAACAGAAAGAAAGAAAAAACAAGTTCATAGAGAAAAGATTGATGGTTGCCAGAGGTGGGGAGAGGGGAGAAGAGGGAGTGAGTGAAGGGGTTTAAAAAGTACAAACTTTCAGTTATAAAATAATTAAGTCATGCAATGTGCTGTACAGCATGGTGATTATAGTTAATATTGTATTGTATATTTGAAAATTGCTAAGAGAGTAATCTTAAAAGTTCTAAGAAAAAAAATTTATAACTGTGTGGTAATAGATGTTAACTTATTGTGGTGATCAATTCACAAAAAAATGCAAATATCAAATCATTATGTTGTATACATGAAGCTAATATATTATTGTATGACAATTGCACATCAACAAAAAATAAATTAATTTTAAAAAAAAGTTTGTTTGTGAAAATTTTTCTCCAATCAGGCATGGAAGATCCTAATTTCACAGACTCCTGAAATCATGTGGCTAAAAGAGATACAAAACATGCAATAGTGGCTACCACATAGTAGGTACTCAGTGTATGCTAATTTCCTTTTAACATTGAGTTTCTTTTTAGGAAGAATATTTGAAGAAAATTCAGAAATTTGAGACAATGAAGAGCTGGAACAAAGATGAAACTGAAAGGGGCTTTTAGTAACAAAGGCCCATTAAGTATTTTCAGTGAGGAAACTTCCAATCAAATGGCAGGGTAAGCAAATGATGTGCTCGCCTCCTCTCAAAACCACATCAAAATTACAATTGAAAAACTGTCATTGAGAACCACCTGAAGTCTAGCTGGACAAAAGCCCTATAACTAAAGATGGACAAAAGAAGCCACATCATGACTGGTAGGAGGGGCAAAGACACAGTTATAAATTGAGAGGGATATCTCACCTGAGAAGTGAGTGGTCCCAACCCCACATCAGGCTCCCCAGCCCAAAGTTTCAGTACCAGAAAGAGAAGTCTTCATAATTTTGAGCTTTGGAAACCAGCAGAAATTGTGGCTCAGTGAGACAGACAACTGCTGGAGTTCCAGACATTCCTCTTAAAGGGCCCATCCACAGACTTACTCACTGACAGATTCACTTGCTCCAAGCTCCAGCACTGGGGCATCAGCTTGAAAGGTTACAGGGACATACTGGGAGGAACTGAATTGTCTGGCTTCAGGGTGACGGCTAGAAGGGCAGATTTATCCCAGGCAGAAGTGCTAGCAAAAGCCATTGTTCCTTTATTGAACCCTCCCCCACATCCAACCTGCATGCACAGGTAGGTGCCATATCTGAGTCTCCGATCAACCTAGCTAACACCAGTTGCCTCACCCTGGTAATTCCCTGAAACTCCACCCCACCCCACCTGTAGACCCAACCATGCCACTTCTAGTGGCTCTTTCACACAAATGGCATTTATTGGCTCACACTCCAGACTTTCCTAAAATTCCTCAAAGGTTCACAACCCCAAATAAGGAGAATCCACCCTCAGTGTGCCTCATACCTCTTGATAAGCATCCCCAAACCCGTCACTAGTGGCAGCTGACCTCAATTTCCAGCTTAGCCTCTCCCAGGCACCTCGAAGCCCAGTACAAGTGGCAACCATCTGCAGATCACTTCGTAGTTCATACCAAGTGGCCTCAAACAGAGCACAGGAAGCAGCTTCTTGCCCAGGCAGAGAGCTCCTCTCAAGAGACCCCAAAACCAGTGTATCCAGTGGCCACCTTCAAGACCACACCAGAGCACTACCCAACACCACCACATATGACACACCCAAAGGGCAGACTAGGCAGGCACCAGAGCCTCACTAAAGCAAACCCTGCTCCTTAGGGTCAGCCCCTGCACAACAGCTCTTCCACTATAGTCACAACCAATCAGCCTGAGAGTCAATCCCTTCCATTGACATGCCAACAGAAACTGAGGCTCAACTACAACAGGAGGGCACACCCAATACATACAAGAGACACACCCAGAGTGCCTTGCTCAGGTTACCATGGAGACTGCCACTAGACCTCACTGGACACCTACTACATAAAGCCCCTCTACCAAGACTGAGAGACATAACATCTCTACCTATTACAAAGAAACAAACACAGGGAGACAGTCAAAATGGGAGACAAAGAAACATGTCTCAAATGAAGGTCAGAAAAGAAATATACAGACTAAAGACAAGCAATCTACCAGATGCAGAAGTAGAGTTCAAAATACTGATTATAAGGATGCTCAATAATCTCAGTGAGGACCTCAACAAAGAGATAGGAAACATAAAAATGGAGATTAAAAAACATAAAAAACATCCAGTCAGAAATAAAGAATATCATAACTGAAATGAAGAATACGCTAGAAGGAATCAACAGCAAATTAAATGAAGCAGAGGACTGAATCAGCTATTTGGAAGATAAGATAGCAGAAAACACCCAAAGTAGCAAAAAGAAAAAAAAAATCCAAAAAAATGAAGATAGTTTAAGGAGTCTCTGGGATAACATCAAGCTTAATAATATTCATGTCATAGGGTATCAGAAAGAGAAGAAAGAGAACACAAAATTAAAAATTTATTTGAAGAAAAAATGACAGCTTTCCTAATCTGGTGAAGGTAATAGACACACAAACCCAGGAAGCACAGAGAGCCCCAAACAATATGAACCAAATAAGGTCCATACCAGGACATATCATAATTAAATTAAAATGCCAAAGTTTAAACACAGAAAAAGAATCTCAAAAGTGGAAAGAGTAAAGCAGTTAGTTACCTACAAGGGAGCTCCCATAAGACTGTCAACTGATTTCTCAACAGACTCTTTTCAGGCTGGAAGGCTTGGCATAAAGTATTCAAAGTGATGAAAAGCAAAGATCTACGACCAAGATTACTGTACGCAGTAAAGTTATCATTTAGAATCGAAGGACAGATAAAGAGTTTCCAGACAAGAAAAAGCTAAAGGAGTTCAGCATCATCAAACCAGTATTACAAGAAATGTTAAAGGCACCTCTATAAGAACAAAAAGAAAAATCAAAAATATAAATAATAAAATGGCAATAACTACATATACAGTAACAATTTCAATGTAAATGGATTAAATGTTCCAATGAAAAGACATAAGGTGGCTGAATGGATTAGAAATCAAGACCCTTACATATGCTGCCTACTAGAGACTCTTCAGATTGAAAGACACACAGACTGAAAGTAAAGGGATGGCAAAAAAATAACATATGAAAATGAAAACATACAAACAAACAAAATGCTGGGGTAGCAATACTTATACCAGACAAAATAAATTTTAAAACAAAGTCTATAATAAGAGACAAAGAAGGACCCAGTAATCTCATTTCTGGGTATTTATGCAAAGAAACCCAAAACACTGACTTGAAAGACATACGCATTTATAGGTTCATTGCAGCATTAATTACAATAGCCAAGATATAGAAGCAACCTAAACGTTAATCAATAATTAGATAGATAAAGAATAAGTGGTACATGTATACAATGGAATATTACTTGGCCATAAAAAAGAATGAAATCATGCCATCTGCAACAATATCAGTACCTAGAAAGTATTATGCTAAGTGAGATAAGTCAAAAATAAATACTATACAATTTCACTTATATGTGGAATATAAAAAACAAAATATACAAACAAACAGATACAGAGAACATTTTGACTGCTGCCAGATGGGAGAGGCGTTAGAGGGAAGAATGAAACAGGAGAAAGGACTAAGAAGTACAAATTGGCAGGTGCAAAATAGCCACAGGGACGTAAACTATAGCAGAGGGAATATAGTCAATAATATTGTCATAACTGTACAGTGTCAGATGAGTACTAGATTTACCAGGGTGATCACTTCATAAGTTATATAAATGTCTAATCACTATATTGTACACCTGAAACTAATATAATGTTGTATGTCAACTGCAATTGAAAAATAAAATATTATGTTAAAAAAATTCTCAAGCAGAGGAGCTCGGCCTTATAACAAAGATCAGATGAAAGAGGATACCTGCCTTTCTCTCATAGGTTAAATTGTGACCCTGCCCCAAATTCATATGTTGAGGTTCTAACCCCCAGTATCTCTTATTTGGAAATAGGATCTGTGCAGATGAAATTAGTTAAGATGAGGTCATACTAAAGTAGGATGGGCCCCTACCTAATATGATTGACATCCTTATTAAAAGGGGAAATTTGGAAAAAAAAATGGCATTCATGGGATAGAATGCCATCTGCTGATAAGAGACAGCCACATAGGAAGAACCCTATGTGGAGATGAAAGAAGAGATCAGGGTAATGCAGCAGAAGCCAAGGAACACCAAAGATTTCCAGCCTATACCAGAAGGTAGGAGAGCAGCATGGAACAGATTCTCCCTCACAACCCCCACAAGGAATAATTCTGTCTACACCTTGATTTAAGATATCTGGCCTCCCAAACTGTGAGGCAAGGTATTTCTTTTATTTAAGCCATTCAGTTTGTGTCCCTTTGTTACAATAGCCCTGGCAAATTAATCCACCTTCCAAGCCTATTGTTTAAGCTAGCTCCTGGTGGCTGTTATTAAATTGAAAGAAAAGTATGAGGTAGAGACAAAAAGGAAAAACAAATTAAGCACATTTGAGAACATACCTTGGAAGGAACTTTGGGTGATGTTACTAGTATTTGGAACTGATGGGAAGCAAATAGTTCAGAAATCTACCAAAGTTTTTAAGAAAATTGGATACCAAAGGAAGTATTAGCTGGCTTAAAAGATCCTGTGATGGAAAACTCATGCCAGTAGGAAGCAGGCTGTGAAAGTTGTGTGGCTCCCAAAAGGACATTCTCCCTTGCACTCTCCCCAGATGTCACCATGGAGGATGATGGACAAAGGAGTGGGAGCTTTGGAGAACAACAAATGAGGACATTTCTCCAAGAGAACAGAATCAAGGTCTAATCAAAGAATGAACGTCCTCCACCACCGATAGAGCGCCTTCACATTGCCTGCCCAGCAAAATTTCACCCCTTCTGTGGATACTGTACGTCTGCCAATTAGTACTGCCCAAATGGGTGGAGGTTTTGCTGTTACCTTGTCTTAGCTCCCCTATTGTATCTTCGGGACAAGTGTAGCAAGAATAAATGGTTTGCCTTTCTAGTTCATAGGTAGCCGGACCTTGAGAAACCCCAGGAAAACTTCATAGAGGCCAGAGGGTGGGAATGTAATTTTCACAGGAAGGCGAGCACCAACAGATATTTGGTGACAAAAGGGCCACCTGTCTTAGAGTTTGCCTGCTGTTCACCAACATCTAGTGTTTTGTTTTCCTCTTCTCTATAAATGAACAGCTAAATTTCTCAGTCTCTCTCATGGTTAAACATGGTCATGTGTATGAGCTCTCACCAATATAACATGAGTAAATGTGGAGGGTACCTTTTCCAAGCCATGGCTACTTAGAAACAGCTGTGCCACCCCCCCCCTTGCCTTTTTGCCATCTAGACAGAGGCAGCAAAGTCTTCCAAAATCAAAGAGCCATGATGAAAAAGTTTGAGTTCCTGAAGGATCATGGGATAGAATGCCATCTGCTGATCAGAAATCCTATATTGGACTATCACATGAGCAAGAAACAACTTCTATTGTACTGAGACACTGAGATTTTGGAGCAGCTAGCGTAATCTTCCTTAACACATGCTGCAATACAATCAAAGCAGGGAATAGCAAGAACTCCTCTGTCAAGAGACATCATGGTGTCTTGAGATAATACCTAGATAAGGGTTTAGTTCTAGAATTGGCTTTTCCATTAAACAGCACTGTGGCCCCAACAAGTCCCGGTACTTTCCCTAAGAAGGAGGCTCTGGATAATGAGAGACAAAGATGGACATTTCATGATGATAAAGGGGACAATACATCAAGAAGACATAACACTTATTAATATATATGCTCCCAACCAGGGAGCATCAAAATGTATAAAGCAACTATTAACAGAACTAAAGAGAGAAACTAACAAAACGCAATTATAGTAGGAGACCTAAATAAATACCCACTGTCAGTAATGGACAGATCATCCAAACAGAAAATCAATAAGGACAACCTTAAATGACACATTAGATCAACTGGGTATAATTGATATTTATAGGGCTTTTCATCACAAAACACCAGATAATACATTCTTCTCTATTGCACATGGAACATCCTCAAGGATAGACCATATGTTGGGACACAAAACTAGCCTCAACAAATTTAAGGTTGAAGTCATACCAAGCATGTCCTATGAACATAATGCTTTGAAACTGGAGATTAACTGTAAAAAGAAAGTGGAAAAAGTCACAAATATGTGGAGATTAAACAACATGCTACTAAAGAATGACTGGGTCATAGAGAAAATGAAAAGAGAGATCAAGAGATACATGGAAACAAATAAGAATGAAGATAGAACATATGAAAATTTTTGGAATACAGCAAAAGCAGTAATAAGAGGGAAGAAAAAAGAAAGAAAGTTCATATAATTATAGGCCTATCTCAAAAACAAGAAAAATCCCAAATAAGCAACAAAATATTACATCTTTAAGAAACTAGAACAACAAAAAAAGAACAAATGAAGCCCAAAGTTAGCAGAAGGAAGGAAATAATAAAAATTTGAGCAGAATTAGATGAGATTGAGAACAAAAAGACAATAGAAAAAATTAATGCAACAGAGAGCTGGTTCTTTGAGATAATTAATAAAATTGACAAACCCCTGGCAAGACTCACTAAGAATAAAAGAGAAAGAAGACAAATAAACAAAATCGGTAATAAAAGAAAAGAAGTTATAACAGATACCACCCAAATACAAAGCATCTTACAAGAATACTATGAAAAAATTATAGGCCACCAAATTCAATAACCTACAGGAACTGGACACATTCTTAGAAATATACAACCTTCCTAGACTGAATCACAAAGAACCGAAAAATCTAAATACACCAATCAACAGTAAGGAAATTATAACAATCATCAAAAACCTCCCACAAAGAGAAAGTCCAGGACTAGGTGACTTCACTAGTGAATTCTACCCAACATTCAAAGATAATTTAATATCTGCCCTTCCCAAAATTTTCCAACAAATTGAAGAAAAGATAATATTTCTTTACTCATTTTATGAAGCCAGTATTACCCTGATACCAAAACCTGGTAAAAATAACTCATAAAAATGAAACTACAGACTAATATTTCTCATGAACACAGATGCAAAACTCCTAAGTATGATATTAGCGAACCAAATACAACAACATATTAAAAAGATTATACACCATGATCAAGTGGGCTTCATCCCAGGGGTGAATTTAACATATGCAAATTGATAAATGTGATACACCACATAAACAAAACAAAGAATAAGAATCTCATGATCATATCAATAAATGGGCAAATAATTTTTGACAAAGGAGCCAAAAACATACAATGTAAAAAAAGAAAGCCTCTTCAATAAATGACGCTGGGAAAATTGGAAAGACACATGCAAAAGAATAAAACTTTTAGATTGGTATCTGTCACCATACGGCAAATTAAGTCAAAATGGATCAAAGACCTGAATATAAGACCTGAAACAATAAATAGCATAGAAGAAACCGTAGACACTAAACTCATGGACCATGGATCTAGAGATTTTAAGAATTTGACCTTAAAAGCAAGGGAATTAAAAGCAAAAATAAATGAATGAAACTATATCAAACCAAAAAGCTTCTATACAGCAAAGGAAACCATCAACAAGTCAAAGAGGCAACCACCCGAATGGGAGAAGATATTTGCAAACATCGCCTCTGATAAAGCCTTAATATCCAAAATATACAAAGAACTCAGACAACTCAAGAATAAAAAAAAAAAATCACATTTAAAAATGGGCAGAAGACCCAAACAGACATTTCTCCCAAGAAGACATACAAACATGAAAAGATGCTCAACCTTACTAGCCATTAGGGAAATTCAAATCGAAACCACAATGAGATAACACCTCACATTTGTTAGAATGGCTGTTATCAATAGGACAAGTAATAATAAGTGTTGGAGGTGTTGTGGAGAAAAAAGAACCCTCATACATTACTGGTAGAAATGTAAATTGGTACAGCCACTATGGAAAACAGGATGGAGGTTCCTCAAAAATTAAAAATAAAATTACCTTATGACCCAGCAATCCCTCTTCTGGGTGTCTACCCCAAAAACTCAAAAACATTTATTTGTAAAGATATCTGCACCCTGGTTTTCATAGCAGCATTATTCATGGTAGCCAAGACATGGAAACAACAAAAATGTCCTTCGGTCGATGATTGGATAAAGACGATGTTGTACATATATACAATGGAATATTACTCAGCCATAAGAAGAGATGAAATACTGCCATTTGCAACAATAGGGATGGGTCTTGAGATTATCATGCTAAGTGAAATCAGTCGGACAGAAAAAGTTGGAAACCATATGAATTCACTCATATGTGATATATAAAACTGAAAACAATAAATGAACATGACAGTCAGAGACTCATGGACGTGAAGAATAGTTTAGAGGTTACCAGAGAGAAAGAGGAGAGGGGAGAGGTCAATAGGGGTAAAGGGGATCAAATATATGGTGACAGAAGAAAATTTAACTTTTGGGGTGGGTTGTGAACATACAATTCAATACACATATGACGTATTATTGAATGGTACATTTGAAACCTATATGATTTTATTAACCAATGTCATCCCAATAAATTTAATTTTAAAAAAAGAAGGTTCTGCTCCATGAGCTGTGCTCCACCTCAGGGGTTCTGCAACAGCACTTCACAGACTAAGCAACTAGGGCCCCAGACAGCTGCCTCTACCACATAGAACTATCTCTCCTTACCTGTTACAAGTCTGTTGCTTTCAAGCAAGACTTTTGTCTGAAGAAGTAAGATCCCAAAGGGTGTGCTAATAAAAATAAAATTTGAAACCCCTGCTCCAAGAAAATCTCTGAGGACCCTTATTTTTGCCTGGGGCACTCAAGTACTCTACTCTCTCTTGAGCCCACTCACACCATGCTCCTCAGTTAATTGGATCTCAGAGTCAGGATGCAAATGTGAAATTGATGGGAGCATGTCCCAACCTACCATCCTGAGCTCTGTCTCTGAGGGCCTCTAGGTACTCAGGCATGGAAAGAGCAAAAATATTAACAAATACAGAGGCCAGGGACAACGGGGCCAGGCATCCTCTTTATGTCTTCAGCGCATTACTCCATTGAATCCTCACAACAGCCCCATGAGACAGGCATTATTTCCCTTTGTGCAGGTAACAAAACTGAGGCTCAGATAGATTTATAACTTACCAGAGGTCATGTTGCTAATAAGTGGCACAACCAAAAAGAATCTACCCCATGAAAATCTGACTCTAAAGCCTTTCACTCAACACAGTGCCACATTCACTGTGCTCTCTTTTAGATCAGGTAGTAAGGCCAGATGCTGTGTCTTCTCTCACCCACTCCTGACGCTCACTGCAGTATCCACAGCCACCAAAATAGGGAAGAGCTCCCTTTTACATGAATATGCAGACGCTGCTCTGGGGATGCAGTGCCCTTTAGTGGAGGTAAGGATATCCTCTGAGTGCTAGTGAGGTTCTTCCCCCAGACCTCCTTTCTCCCTTTGCAGCCCTGGAGGCAGCATGCAGACCCTTTTGCCCAGCCCCTAGCTCACCCCACCCTCTGAGGAATACTAGGCAGCTCTTCACACTTAAATTTCATAAATATTCACTATGACATAAAGTATATGTGCATATTTTTACATCTTGGTATGAAGCCATTTCAAATATACTCAAGGCATCCAGGTAAACCACTTTCTCTGATGTTTGCTTCTCTCTCTATCCCCATCCTGCCCGCCACACACACACACACTCCCTTCCTTATTTTCTTCTTTCCTTACATCTTTTTGATCAGCTTAAATCCCATCTGATATCAGTTTAACGAAGTGCTCAGGCAAGGTAGGCTAATTAAAATTGTAACTTTCCTGGCTAAAGAAAATAAAAATCACTTCCAAGACAAAAATGTATTTTACTATCTTTTATTTTACATCCCTCATGCCATGTTTTCTTCAAAAAGCAGTTACAAATCAAGATTAAATTGAGAATTGGAATGTCTAACATTAATGGAGAGCATCACAGCTTATGAAACACGTTTATATACACAGATTTATTTGAGCATCACATCTAAGAGACATGCACAGGGCAGCTGTCATTATCCCCATTCAAATGATGAGTAAACTGAGTCTCAAATATATTAATTTCTCCAGGGAGTGAGAAATGGGGGAGAATTTCCTGAGGACCTGCTGGGTCCAAGGCTCTTGGGGGCAAGGTCTTGGGCTGGTAAAGGATAAAGGACTGCCCAGAACTCTGGCTATCCAGATTCTGCCAACTGGACTTTTCTTGGTACAGGTAAGCTGGCCCAGAACCACTCCTTCCTGTGTTCTCTAGGTCTCTCCTTAACCCCTCTCCCTCCCTTCACATCTTGTTGACAGAAAGTGAAATTAGACATCTTCATTTTTCACACCTTCAAAAAAGGCCAATTCTGTTTCCCTCTCCATTTTACAGGTGGGAAAATTGTAACACAGAAAAGTAATTGAGTTTTCCTTAAGATTCTTCCAAGGGTGGAGTCATCATCTTAAAAGGACATTCAGTTTGTCTTTTCATGTTCAGGCGGGACTGCCCCTCCACCTCTGCATACAGGCTGAGACCACCCTCTGTCTCCTCCATCTCCTCTCTCCACACCACCTGTCGACACTCAGGTCCACCCAAAGTTTGCAGGAAGATCAAAAAGTTATAGCAGCAAAACCTTTCAGCACATTGTTCATTTGAATGGCAGTGGGTGACATGAGGATGAATTTCAGTTTGCAGACATAGATTGATCTTAGAAATGGGCTTGTTTTGGAATATTATTGTCGGAGTTGGGACTAGAGGGGATGAGGCAGAGAAAGCCAGAGAGGGAAAAAGAGCTGTCCACTTCTGTCAGGCACAGGCTCCAGAGCAACAGAGATGCACTGGGAGTTCAATTTCTGTTTGCCTGAACTAGGGAGAAAATCTAATTAAATATGGTGTCTGAGTTTGGAGAAGCTGGGATGGAACTGGAATATAAAGTGTGACAGCTACCCATAGATCAAAGGGCAATATTAATAAACCCACAGAAAAGGACAGCAGGATCCACTGGTGATATTGCAAAATGCAAAGCAAAGACAAAGCAGGCTGGGAATATTGCATGGTAATGCTGATAAAAGCACACCTCCCCCACCTCTGTGGCCCTTGAAATGCTGTAAGAGCAACTGCAGCTGGTCCCCTCTTCTTTCCTTCCTACTCTCTTCTTCTCGGGGACTCAGTCTCACTGGACTCCAGCGTCACTTCTGCTCCGCACAAGCATGCAAACTCAGCATCAATGAGCTTTCCTGAGGATGGCTGAAGCCAAGACAGGAGATGACGAATGAACAAGAAGAATAACCGAGTCTCCATTTCAGCAGAGAACATGCAAATGAGGAAGAAATAATCAAGGTACAAAACTCTCTTCTCTGCTATTCTGCAGTCTCTGAGAATGGGCTAGTTGGCTCTAGTAGAGGAAAGTCTTGCTTGGAAGCCCAGGGCTACCTTAAGTGGCCTCCTTGAAAATGTTCTTTGCTGGGCTGCCCACTATGTATTGGATGCTTGCTGTCCTCTCACATTCCCAAAACTAAGACAAAACCCTAGGGACTCCACTTTTTGCAGAACACCAGGAACTCCTTAAAAGTGTTACAGTGCAGATCAAAGGGTTTGGGGTGAAATTCCTGGAGACCATTTGCTGCTGATTCCTGGCTCCCCTGACTGCCTAAGAACTGTTCCTGGCAGGGCTGGGACTGGGAGCGTTTCTTGGTGCATGGAAGCACCACCACCCCAACCCCTCCCCACCATATACTGTAATCTTTTGCAGTGGCCACTGTCACAGTTAGAGCTGGGCTCCTGGATCTCAGCAGAACTATATTGTTCTTTGTCATCTGTATTTAATCTCTATCAGCTGGTATGTTATGACTTTGCCTTCTTAAGCCTTCTGTGTTATAGTTAGCATCTGCCTGGAGTATTTTCAGCAATTTTTATTGTTTATTAATCTGTACTGTCTATGATTCTGAATTATTTTCCAGGAACTGTGTGTGTGACCATAATAACAGTTGTCACTCTAAGTAAATTCATTTCTGCCCACATACAATCAAATTTTAAATCTATACCTGACCTCCACAGCCCACCTCTCCACATCCCACCTCCACAAAGACCTAGCATCCTTGTTTTTGGAACTGAGTTTAGAATCAAAAGATGTTGAAGAAATGCCCACCTCCAGCACTTATTAGTTGTGCATATTGACCTTTCTGACTTCTCTGAGCCTCAGTTTCCTTTCCTACTAAATAGGAATAATAACAATTTCAACCACTCTAGACAGGGTATAAAGATTAAGTAAGATATTCTATAAGAAAAGTGCTCTTCAAGCTCTGAGGCTGTTACCTAGCCATGAGCCTGAAGAAATCCATTCAACAATCCATTCAACAATCAAGAGAGAGCTTAATTATTGTAATAGCAGCTTGCATTTACACTGTGCATCAGAGCTCCAAGCAGCCCTTACCAAACATTTCATTTGATCTTGACAATATCTTACGAGATTTGTCAGCATAGCTATCACTGTCCTCTTTTAATAGATGAGAAAACCAAGAGATCTTTTCAGATGCAAAACTGATTATGTCATTCTGCCACAGCCTTAAACTTTTACCTTAGGAAAAAGGCAGACCAGAATGGCAATCAGAGCCTATGGCCCATCTCACCTGACCCAGGACATCTTTACTGGCCTTCTCCTGGGCCATTTGCCCTCACTCTGCAAACAACTATACTACCTCGGTTACGTTGCTTAACATTTCTCAATCCACGCTGCAATTTCCCATCCCCTCTATCCTTCTTGTTCACTCTGCTCCAGGCACAACAGCTGTTTCTTGGACAGGTCAAGCCCACTTGTGCCTCAGAGCCTTAGTTAGCACTTACTGTTCCTCTTCCTGGAAACTTAGTCTCCAGATTTTTGTGGCTCACTTCCTCACTTCATTCAGTCTATCCTCAAATCTTACCTCTGTGGCAAGGCCATCAGGAACCACTTTATAAAACTGAGCAATTCCCAGTCTTTCTCTCTCTTCTCTCTTTTTTTTTTTCCCTTCAAAGCGTATAGCACTACCAGACCTTCTATCTATCTATCTATCTATCTATCTATCTATCTATCTATCTATCATCTATTAATTGGCTTATTGTCTACCCCTGATCTCACTAGAAATAAGAGCTGAGACTTTCTTTTACCCAGTACCATAATTTCAGACCCTTTAAGAGTGCGTGCAAATAAAATGTGCTCTACACACAGCAGCAGTAATCATTTCTATTATTATACTTCATCCTCACAATGATCTTAACTAGTTAAAGGCAGTCTGATTAATGGTCAAATGAATGGGTGAGGAGCCCGGCTAAAATCTTGGTTCCTCCACTTATAATCTATATAATCTTGTGCCAGTTTCTTTCTGTGTCTGTTTCATCTGCAAAGTGTGGATATGAATAGCATCAACATAATAAAGTTGTTTAGAGAAGTAGATTACATAATTGAACACATAGCAAATGCTCAGTAGATGTTATCTATTACTATTATTATAATTGTCAGCATTGTCATCATCATCTCCATCATCATCATTAGCATTAACCCTGTAAGTTAGGCCCAATAAATATAAAGACTCAGAGAAGTTAATGCAACAAAGTAACAAAAAAACATATCTCTACTACAGCTAAAATTAGAACCCATTCACCTCTCCCCTAGCCAGGACTCCTGCCACAGTGTCCCTCATTCTCCTTTAGCCACAGTCAGGTACAGAGCACCAAATCCTGCAGTGAGCAGATTCCTTTCCTAGCACCATCCCCACTCAGAACAGGGCAGCCACAGCTACAACCGTGTACACTGTATTCTTCCCAAGCCTTGTAACAGACACTATTTGTTGCCTATCCAGCAGCCACTTCCTCTCTTTCTTTTAACAGAATCTCGTTTTTCTTGGGACAGCAAAGTACCCAGTCTCAAGGATAAATCATCATTGCTCTAAGCCAATCACAGAAACCTGAATTTCCCTTTATCATTAATAGCCAATGAGATGTATGGGGATC
>NW_006431288.1:3645818-3668208 GCF_000325575.1 Pteropus alecto
GACAAGATCATTGCCACCTCCCTCAGCCTCTCTATTTGGGATGTTGTTGTATGTTGTGGTACTTGGTGCTGCAGCTGCCATCTTCCAACCAAGGAGTGCTGAATGGGTGAGGAAGCTACCAATAGCATCCTAACATTGCTTGCCTTCAGTCCCCATTCTTCTTCTGGCATCACTCCTCCATTCTTTATCTGGTTTTCTGACTATTCTTTGTAATGGCAGTCTGCACTGGCGCAGCTAAAATAGGAACTAAGTCTATTTTATTGATGTATGTGACTCCAACAAGTGTTTGCTACAGCCAAGCTATTCCTCACCCAACTGCCCTTATCATCTCCTAAAAAAAAAAGACTCTAAGCGTCTGTGTTCTCAATCATCACTCATCATGTTCACATAACCTCATGTCCAGCTAGGACCCTTCTCAGCAGCCTTCACTCATTTATTTATGAATACTTGCCACATGTCAGGCACTGAGCTGGTTACTGGAGAGACAGCTGTGAACAAGATACACACCATCCTTGCCCTCAGGGGATGCACTCACATTGTACTTCACAGTTCACACAGCACAGCTTGGGTCTTTCACATTATCTTCCAATTACCCTATAGGGTAGAGCAGAAATCAATATTCATAGGTATATGTTTTTTTTTATTTTTATTTTTAATGCTTCTAGGAGAAATTAAGCCATTTGCCCTGAATTACACATCTAGGAAGTAACAGATCTGAGACTTCAAGTCTGATTTCTTTCTACCATGGGAAAACTTAAATCCTGACCATGATACGAAGAGGACTCCTATGGTCAAAGAAGCCTTACAGTCATCTTCTGAGCTATACTATCAGAACCACATTTACTGAGGCACTTAGTAAGTGTGCAGAATGCTGTTAGAAGCTATACACATATTCTCTCCGTCCCTGCCATGTGGATATTATTATTCCCATTGTACCTGTTAGCCCAAGGCCACACAGTCAACCCAAGGTTTGATTCCTTCAACACACTTATTGAGTGCCTTCTATGTGGTTCCCAAGGCCAGGTTGACTGGAGCCTGCTGCACACACTCAGCATGGGATAAGAGAACAGAAAAATCTCAGAGGACTGAACAGAGCAAAGCAAAGTCAGATATTGAAGACTCGTCCAGACCCAGAAAGTGGAAGGGAGTGAAAGTATCCATCAAGTAGTAACATCATTCCCTGCTCCCTTTGCCCAGGAGCAGTTCTGGGGTGGAGGTGTGAGGGATGTTCAACAGTCCCATTTTCCAGAGATGTAAGCTGAGGTTCAGATACATTGAATGATTTGCCCAAAGACTTGCCTTCTGAACATTGAGAAAAAGAGACCAGGGAAGGGGGTGGAGTAGATAACACCAATGGAGTGCCAGCTCTGCCCAGGCACCATGCTGGGGATTTTAAATACATTGTCTCATCTAATATCACAACACTTAGAGAAGGATATCTTATCGACTAGTATCTTATCGATGGCAAAAAACCAAGTCTAGAAAAGCTAAGTGACTCAACCACGACACACAGCTGGCAATGGCAAACCCACTTCCTCCTTTCACCTCCCTTCATGGCTTCCTAGACTGTTGACCAAGGGTTCTGATAAAAGGGAGCCAAAGTGTCACATGAGGCCTGAGGACAGCTGTCTCAGAATCACATGGAAGGTTCTGATAAAATGCAGGTTCCTGGGTCACATCTCAAGCCCAGCCATCAAAATAAATTGGATGGTGTTCAAAAATCACCTTTAACAGCTGCCCTTGCACTTTGGTGGGATTCTGACACCCACCGGAGTTGGAGAAGCCCTGCTTTACTCCCACCTCTGCACAGAGTGGACACAAGAGGACTTAAGTCTCAAAAGGGATTCTCAAGCCCTAGGACTGATTCACAGTGCTGCTCCCTCCCTTGTCCACACACATCCTGAGTGCCCCCATTACAGGGCATTCTAGAAGCCCAAGATATGCAGGCAGAGATCACGTTTTGTGGAATGGCAAGGTGATTTCACTTCCCCAGCCTCTGCCTGCAGCCAGAGAGAGCAAGGCACCTCCTCCCCTTAAAACAAAGGCCCACTATCCTCTGCTTGCTACCAAACCTAAGAGGCCTGAGTGGGCAGGGGACCTTGCCTCACTTGGGCACAAGAGCTAAGTACCCATACTAATAGAGCATGCTGGTGGCTGGTGTACAGTGCACGTGGTGGAAAGATCTGAGAAATCAGCAGATTCAGGTCCAAGAGGGGGTGCACCATCTAGGGACCAGGATCCTACAACACTGGATCAACAGCATCATCTGCTGGCCACAAGATGCCACATCACCCTCCCACCTGATCCAGGCCATGCTGGGGGCTTCTCTCCCCAGACCCAAAAGGAGCTTGAGGCCAGAGAAAGCAATTTCTTTCCTCAGTTGGCACACAGACCCAGAGAAGCCTCCTCCCAGAATGTGAGGGAAGTCGGTGGGTCCAGCTGCTCCCAAGGGAGCACGTCTCAGAGTCCAAAGAGCTAGGACTCTGGTTCTTCTGGGCAAACGTCATCTACCTTGAAGAGGTGCAGATGCTGACCTGATGAAATATGGTTTCTGATAACACACCCTACACACACTGGCTCCCAAATACACTCAATACTTTTACGTTAATTAAATGTTGGTCTGTGGTCCCCCAACATCTTTAGATGTACCCAGAATCTTTCACCTTTTAGTATCAGCTCCTAGAAGGCAATGACTGAGTATCCATCCTTTACGCAGTGGCTAAATCACCAATTCCCCCTGCAAAAGGGCTGAGTGGAGTATTTTCTGAATGTGAAGAATAGTCTACAGCCATGCCACCCTGAACATGCTCAATCTCGTCTGATCTCGGAAGCTAAGCAGGGTCAGTACTTAGATGGGAGAGCACCTTGGAATACCAAGTGTTGTAGGCGTAAAAAAATAAAAATAAAAATGAATGTGAAGAATAATAGCCAACAACCGTCCCATCAGAAGGAGGCTGTGCTGGGATGATGCTTCTTCCTGGACATCATCCCTGTGGCCACCACATTGGCAGTTGATGGTTTGCCAAGTGCCAGGCATGTGCTGTGCACTCTCCAGGGGTCCTCTCATTGATCTTCCCAAGGACTCCATGAAACTGAGTCACAAAGAGGTTAAGCAACTTGCCCAAGGTCACACAGCCACCAAATAGTAGGACCAGGGTTCCAAGCCAGACAATCAAACAAGAAGCTCCCCTCTTAGCAGTTATGCTATGCTGCCTTCCAGAAAAATCACACACGCACACGTTTAATAAGTGTATCCTTTTGGCCAAAAGTGTGCCACGTGGCCGGGCCTTCTGGGCATCCATCCCACTTATAAGGTAAGAATGGCTATGGTTGCTGATTTCCCTGTGATGTCCTCACATACCAAACCATTTCTCACTGGACCTATTCTTTCATCTGCAGGACCTCCAGGCCCACCCACCCAAAGATTCTTTATGGAGGGCACCAAAAATGAGAGATCTGAAAAGAGCCCCCTCCTCCCACCTGAGGGGAGCACTAGAAAAATGATGACCCAAACCCTGGAGGTCCAGACTTGCACCTGAGACCCATGCAGTGTTCATTCCTTTCACAAGTATCCACCCTGCACCTGTATCAGGCACTGTGTAGAGGCTTCGAGGGCCCCTCTCCCCTCCGCGGGGGCACCCTCTAAAGATGGAGACCTCAGCAAAGAAAGAAATAGGTAAGTAATCACAGACAGTGGTTGCGCCAAGAAGGCTCTTAAGAAAGCTGTTGGTTTGGACCTTCTCACCAACCTGCCCCTGCCTTTGCTATCTTCCCCTCAAATCCCGCCATGGTCTCCCGCACTTCATTCAAGCCCTCTTATGGGGAGACCTCCTGGCTTCAGGCCTTGGGCTCCACCCTCCTTTAGAGAACCCGAGTGCAACCCCTCCCGCTATGCTGCAGGATCCTCCAGGTCCCACCATCCTGAAACAAGGAGAAGGAGCGGGGAGGGCAAAGCAGGAGCGAAGGGGTGGGGGGGCGGGGCAAAGCAGGAGACAAGGGACAGAGGAGAAAGGCAGGAGTGTGGGGGGCAAAAGGTGGGTAAGGGACGAGGGGTGAGGGAGGCGAGGCGGGGAGTTGGAGAGAGGAGAGCGGAGGAGAGCTGGACCCCTCCGGGCGAAAGTGGAGCGAAGCAGCAGGGTGCCGGGCCTGCCCCCACCCCCTGGCTTCCACCCGCCCCGCAGAGAGCAAAGTTTTTCAAACTCCAGCAGAGCAACTGCTGCTTTCTCTGGCCTTTGTTTTTCTTCTCAGGAAGGCGAATGAATTTCGAGCCTCGCTGCGGAGCCTGCCAAGTAATTGGAAAGCATGTCGTACACTGCGGCTGATGGCTCGGCGGGGGTCTCCTTGTCTGCTCCCGCTCCGCTCCGCCGCAGAAAAGCCGCCCAAGCAGCTCAAGGCTGGGGAGTGGGGGAGGGCTTGTCCCCCATGGGCACATATTAAATAAAATAGGCCTGGTGTCAGAGCACTTGGGAAGATGATGTAAACAGAAGCAGAGGCATCCTGGTGGTGCGGGTGCTGCGCCACGGGTAAGTTGCCCCTGTGAGGCCTGGGCTCGGCCAGGTCCCAGCTCTGTCCTCCAGACTGCGTCCTCCCTACTCCGCAGCCCGCGCCGGAGCCGGATTTTGAGCCTAAGAACTTGAAAAACGCACCTGCAGGAGCAGGAGTCCAGGGCCCCTCCCTGCTGTCTCCATTCCTCCTCAATAACCCCTTCAGCCACCTGCAGGCAGTGCACCTGCCATGAGGCCCCTCCCCCCTTGCCTTCTCTCCAAAGCTCCATTTTTATGTATTGGTTTGGCCAGGTGCCTAACATTCTTCTCTGGGGAAGGACCAGAGCCCCATCCCACCTCTCAGTGGACACCCTAGAGCACTGTCTGAGGTTCCCACCACATCTGGTGCCTTTCATTAGAGCATATGATGTTAAGTCCTCCACTCGAGCCCCGCTCCTCAGTGACAGACTCAGAAGGCCTCTGCTCCTGTATTCCCTGGTGTCCTAAGGCCAGATCTGGTTTGTGGAAACTGTCTTCTATGAGATACCAGAGGCAGAGGCTGGGTCTAAATCGCTGTCTCTGTCTAGAATTAACAACTTTCCCTTTAGGAAATGACACAGACCTGAATGAGAACAGGCCAACCTTACCCCCACAAACAGCATCACCACCACCACCATCACCACCAAGAAGCCCCAGGTAAGACTTCTACATGTATCAGCCTGAACCAGCTCCACACCCACCTGCCCACCCCCATCTCCTATGCCCTCCCCTCATGGAGGGATCCATGACCCAGAAAGCCTTTATTAGCTCTTTCTGCTCCATTTAACTACACAAATGGCTTGGTCACAGCTGACTGGTCCCAATTTGCCAGTGATTTTCTTTTAATTTACCGTGGCTCAGTCCCCCTGTAATACAGGTAGAGGAGGCATATTTGTTGCAAAACTCCCCTCCTGGGGTTAATCATGCACAGAACAAAACTCCATTTGAGCCACATAATGATTTCATTTCCTCCCTAGGTTTTGAAGGAGCTGTGGCTATAATATTAATGTGAGTCCCTCTCTCCTCAAACTCCAGATGTTTGTGTGAGAGACAGGTGGAGCTTGTGAGTTCCTTAACCATTACCTTCTCAGGTCGGAGCCGAAAGTGGAGGGTCCTCCCCCTCTTTTCCAAGTGCCTGAAGTCAGACCCCTGTGCACATCTTCTCTCCCCTGATAAGCCTTGCCTGGCCAGTATTACAGGCTCAGCTCCTGCTTCCTCTGGGTCCTCCAGCCAGGTTTCATGGGGTTATTTTACACCCATCTGTAGAGTCCCCACCTGTGCACCTCACTCACAACCTCCTCTGCAGCTATACTCCCAGCCATATCCTGTGTGCCAAACATGAAGGGCCAGGCCCAGTTCCCTAAATATTTTCTTGCCTTCCCATATAGGTGTTCCCTGTCCTAAAAGGCCCTTCCTTCATTGTCAGAGCCTGGCGAAACCTCTGTTTAAATGTCACCTCTGTTGGGAAGTCAGCATGTTTTCTTTCAAGCATAGAGAATCACTCCCCTCCTCTGCTCTACCATTTATACTCTTTTGGTTTATTTTCACACCATTTCATGTTATTTGTATGCATGTCAGCCCCTCCAGCACTCTGAGCTCCTCGAGGATATGACAGAATACTCACCTGGGTATGCCCCTATTCTAGCACAGTGCTGGGTCCAAATGCTCATTAATTTTTATATAAATAGCTTAGTTCATGTATCTGAATGTGAACTATATTCATCATTAAACTAAGATATTCAAAAAGACCTTTTGTCTGTTTAGGCTTCCCAAATGGTGCTAAAATCTAAACCCTAAAGCACACACAGGATCTGACTCAAAGGAGTTCCTCGTCAGGAAATCTTTTTGTATGAAAATGGCGCCATCTGGTGGTACCTTGCAGTTCGGACAGCAGAGAGGGCTTTGTCCCTTTGCTAAACTGTGAAGGGGAACTTCCCGCAAGCTGAGGGCCGCTCCTTGCCTTCTCAATGCTTGAGTGAGGGGTTGAGGCAGCAAAGTTTCCTCCAGGATTGCTGATGAATGCCTACTTACTTCTTATCTACCTCTCCTCTACAGCTGAGATCTCTACTGCAGCTGTCTCCCCTAATAGGCCAGGCTCTCTTTGACACTAGGCCCTCTTATGTACCACCTGGACTCCTGCCTGTAAACACAGTCCTGTATGTTCATCCACCTGCTTGACATAACCACTGTGGGACCAAAATCATGATCCAAACTTAACATGTCTCCCCTGACCGACCAAGACCTCCCTACCTGAGCAAATGGCAGCTCCATCTCCAGCTGCACCTCAGGGCCTTTTTTATCTCCCACTCTCTAAGTACCACACATCACCAAGTCATGTCAGTGCTATCTCAGTTCTATTCATTTCTCTCCATCCCTTCACCTCTCCAAGGGACACTGTTCCATCCTGTACCACAGATGGCTTCCACATGGATGATCAACTTCTGCCTCCAACATTCCTGCACTTCTCATCTCTGCTGGGAGAACACTGGGATCCTTAACAAGGTCCACCCCCCACAGGGCCTGGCCCTAGACCCCTCTCAAAGCTTCCTCTGTGACCCCTCTCCCTTCTGTTCCCATCCAGCCAGTGACCTTTTGGCCTTTCCTCTGTCACATCAGAGTCCTCTCATTTGCCACTGCCCAGAGCTCCTCCCCTGCCCCCTGCCTGGTTAACTCCTACTCATGTCTTTCTTCATCTGCCTCATTCCTCACTACCTCACCATCTTCTTAGTGTCTGCTGGCAAAAGCTCACCACCAGCACCACCTACACCACCAGCCAAAATGACCCCTTACCCAAGCTTGCCTGTACAGCAGACTGGTTAAGGGCACAGGCTCTGGCATGAGATTGCCTGGATTCAAATCCTGGCTCGGCCATTTAATGGCTGTGTGACATCAGGAAAGCTGCTTAACCTCACTAAACTTCCATTCATATGTAAAATGGGGCTGATGCTTTTAAAATAATCAAAAATAAATCTGTTATCTTCTTTGGTTAGGCCAAGTTCCCATTCTATATAGTATTTCTCCTTTACAGTCGTTATGAAAATTGTGACTAATAGTTGGTTTAAAATTTGTTTCATTTGTCAAAATTAGGGTTCCACCAGGGCAGAGACAGGGTGAGTCTTACTACCATATTCACATAGTATAACAAAGTGGTTGAAGAAAGAGGCTTGGGAACAAGAAGGCCAGGCCAGGTTCTGGCAACCCCATCACCAAAGTGACTCTGATCAAGGTACTTAACCTCCTTGGTCTTATGTTGTCTCCTCTCTAACAATGACAGTATCTTCATCAAAGGGCTATTTGGATTAAGTGCTTAGATAGTACCTGGCGCATAGTAAGTGCTCAGTAATCATTAGCTGTTATTCTAGTAGACACACAAATACTTGAATGAAACTTTCAGTTTTTGTCAGATACGTAAGGAGCTTGGACATCATTACTCTCTTCCTTACAATAAGGAAAAAAAAAGCTGAACAAACTAAAACCAACATCTCTTCCTAGATCCATCGGAGAACTGAGATCACAGGGCAAACTGCTGGCCTGAACATTGAAGAGACAGACAGGTGGACAGGAGAATCACAACATACCAGAGCAGAAGCCCAGGTGCAGAAACCTCTAGGAAACCAGTGCCAAAATAGGAAAGCTTAAACTGATTGATAAGTTGCTGATAGCTCAATGTGGACAAGCTTGAGTTAACAAGTCGGGAGACCAGTCTTAAGGGAGCCACCACACTTCCTGACTTTTACCTCCAGGAGCTTAGTGAAGATCAGAGAAAAATCTGCCTGCCCACCCCCTGTTCTAGCCAGGGGAGAGGAAAATATCCAATTCCACCCCCTCTCTAGACACCTGTTTCCCCTTAAGGGTGACTAGAGGGAGGGAGGAAAGCTGAGAGGCACTTGTAAAGGTCACAGGCCAGGGGCACAGGCTCACTGAGAGATCAAGACCTGGTCAGAGGATGTTAGGATGCTTCTCTGTCTTCTCTCACTTCACCACCACATCAAAAAGTTTCCTGTTTAATAGCGAAGAATTACAGCTGAAAGAATAGGCAGGCTTCAGACCCTATTTAAGGAGGAGTCTCTAGGGAAACACAAAAACAATAGGGGAGACAAAAACAAGGATACCAGAGAGAATTTTAACCTTGGAAACCTCAACTGCTGGAAAAAAATAAACACAGCCTAACTCCTAAGCAGATAAATACAAAACTTCACATTAAAAGCCTGTCTACTTCAGTTCCTTTTATTTCCTACATTGTATCTAGCTTTCAACAACAACAAAAAAATTACGAGGCATGATAAAAAGTGAAAAAACAGTCTGAAGAGATGGAACAGCATCAGTCAGACTCACATATGGCAGAGATGTTTGAATTATCAGGCTGAGAATTTAAAATAACTATGATCAATATTCTAAGAGCTCTAATGGAAACAGTGAACAAGATGCAAGAACAGATGGGCAACGTAAGCAAAGAGATGGAAACTCTAAAAAAAAATCAAAAGAAAATGCCAGAAATAATAAACACTGTAATAGAAATTAAAAAAAAATACCTATGATGGGCTCATCTTTAGACCAGACATGGCCAAGAAAAGAATCAGCAAGTTATAAAAAAATGCCAATAGAAGTTTCCCAAACTAAAAAGCAAAGAGAAAAAAGAATGAAAAAAAGAGAAACAGAGTACCCAAGAATCGTGGGAGAATTACAAAAGGTGTAACATATGCATAATGGAAATATCAGAAGGAGAAAAATGAAAGAAATAGAAAAAATATTTGAAGCAATAATATTTGAGAATTTTCAAAAACTAATGACAGACTCTAAATAACAGATCCAGTAAGCTCAGAACACCAAGCATAGTAAATACTGAAAAATCCACATCTAAGTATGTCATATTCAAACTCCAGAAAATCAAAGACAGAGGAAAACAATTTTTCCCTTTTTTTAATTAAGTTTATTGGGATAACATTGTTTAATACAATTATATAATTTTCAGGTATACATTATCGTTTGATATCTATATATTTTATTGTGTTTACTACCCAAAGTCCAGTTTCCTTCAGCTACCATATAATTGATCCCCTTTACCCACTTCACCCTCATTCTACTCCCTATGTTTGACCCTCCTTTAACTGTCTACCTCCCCCCTCTTCCTCTACCCTCTATCCTCTGGTAACCACCAGTCTATAGTCCATGTTCATGAGTCTCTGTTTGTCCTGTTCATTTGTTGCTTTTAGGTTTATATCCCACATATTTGTGATATCATGTGATTTTCAACTTTTTCAGTCTGGCTTATTTCACTTAGCGTGATTATCTCGAGGTCCATCCATGTTGTCGCAAATAGCAGTGTTTCATCTCTTCTTACGGCTGAGCAATATTCCATTGTATATATGTACCACAGCTTCTTTAGTCAATCATCTATCGTAGGACACTTGGTTGCTTTCATGTCCTAGCCACAGTGAATAATGCTGCTATGAACATCGGCATACAATATCTTTTTGGATATGGGTTTTCAAGTCTTTGGGGTAAATACCCAGTAGAAGGATTGCTGGATCATATGCTAGATAAATTCTTAATTTTTTGAGGAACCTCCATACTGTTTTTCATAGTGGCTGTACCAATTTGCAGTCCCACCAGCAGTGTATGACGATTCCTTTGAGAAAAACAATTTTGAAAGCCGGGGTGGGGGTGGGGGGAACCTTACCCAGAAGGCAGTAAGGATAAATATTACATTCAACTTCCCTTCAAAAACCATACAAGCAAGAAGAGAGTGGAGTGAAATATTCAAAATGTTGAAAGAGAAAAACGAGAATTCTGTATCCTTCAAAAGTGTAATAGAAATATTTTCTCAGACAAACAAAAATCAAAGGAAATTGTCACCAGTAGATCTGCCTTGCAAGAAATGTTAAAAGTTTTTCAGGAAGAGGGAAAAGGATATAGATCAGAAACTTAGATTTCTATAAAGTAAGGAAGAATGCTAGAGAAGGAAAAAATAAAGATAAAATAAATACTTGAGTGAAACAAGGCACAATTCCCTCAGGAAATCCTCCTGCCCCAGCCCACCCCAGAGCTCACCAGCAACTCTCCTACAGTTTCGGGAGCACCCAGCATGGCCTGCACCACGCAGTGCCGTGGTGGCCTGTTGTCTGTCTCACCACAAAGCTGCAGTGTGTACCTCCAGAGGCAAGCCATGAGGTGCTCAGTGTCTGATGAAATGGATGGATGGATGGATGGATGGATGGATGGATGGATGGATGGATGGATGGATGGATGGATAGATAGATGGCAAAGCACTCATACCAGAGGCCAAGGTGGTGGTTAAATAGTATGTCTCTTTATTAGCAGTTCATGGAGAAGATTCCAGTGTTGCTATTGTCAAAAGGGAGGGCTCACCCACTGGATTCTCTGTGCCCAGGTGTGGTCACTCTTCTTCTTACATAGGCTGATCCTTGACCGTAAAGGACATCGACCTGGGGAGCAGAGAAATGCCAGTGGGGCACATCATAGAAACGTGGGTTTATGATAAAGGGCAGGGCTGACGATGGCTCCTCCTTCATAGAGCTGGATGCAGAGAGCAAGAAAGCCCACAGAAGGAGAGGGTAGTGGTGTGTCAGAGCTGAGACTAAAGCCTGGCTCTGCTACTTCAAACTTCAGAAGCCCCTGCAAGTACCTCAGATTCTTCACCTCAGTCTTAGCAAATCACTGACATGGTGTGTGGCACATGCTGCATGCCACTGTCCTCAAGGCAGTGTTCCAAAGTCTGAGGAAATTGAGGCGCAGAGGCATAAAGCAACTCTCCGGTGGTGGAGCTGGAGTGGACCCCAGCATCTGCTCCCAAGGGTCTGCTTAAGCCCTGCCATCTGCATGGTGGGCATGAACAACACTCACCTCTTAAGGTTGTCTTGGATCAGATGAGAAATCTTGACAAAATAAGAGTATTGTGCAGAAACTGGCATAAAGTAAGTGCTCAATAAATGCCACATTACATCTCTGTGGCCCTCCTTTAAGCTTGTTGGGGTCAACTAAGTCTAAATCACTCTTTCAGTTCCCCATGACAGTTAGCACGGTCTTTCATGCCTGGCAGGGGTGCAATAATCATTTTCTGAGTAGACGCCTCCTGTAATTGCCACACTTGTCACTGGCCTTCCACCTTCCAGAGACACGTAAACAGCCACTATTATTATCACTGCTACTGAATGCAGGCCAACAGGACATGTGACCCAAAGTCACAGTTCCACTGGTGGTAGGGACAAAAATCTGTGTGCCCTCGCTCCTGCCTACAGTGCCTGTGATCTTGTGCTTCAAATGGGGTCAGCAGACCAGCAGCAGTATTACCTGGGGGCATCAGAAATGCAGAATTTCGGGTTCCACCATGGCCTAACACCAGAACCCCAGGTGATCCCAGACTGTGCACCATCAAGAAGCACTGGTCTGACTCCACCGTTCAAAGAGTCAGAGAGGCCAATCTGAACTGGACTTCAGTTCTTTCCAGAAATTTAAGGAAAGCGCTGCAGGAGCCTAAGGCAGCTGCCTTCTTCCCTACCTGAACTGGCCCCAAGTACAGGCCCTCACCGGTATGGAAAGGCCAAACCTGATTATCAAGCCGCTGCCTCGGTGCACCATCTCCCTGCACAGGGTAGCCATCTTTCTCCTGATGGTTCTCTCACCTGTTGCTCTCAACAGTCTGAGTAGGATTTTCTGTCATGAAGCTCCTGAGATGATCCATTTGTTAAATGGGATAAGCTACAGGGGACAGAGAAGATGGGCAAGGCAGAGGAGAGATTGCAAGATGACAGAGCCCACCCACAGCACACACTCAGACCACCGCCCAGGCCGGGGTGGGGCAGCCAGCCATGCCTGGGCCATTGCCCCATCTGGGCCTAGCAGCAGTGTCTTATACAGAGGCACTCAGCCCAGAGGGGCAACAGACTTGGTCAGGCCTGCGTTTGAGCTGGAGCTAAAGGAGGCCTTCAGAAGTAAGGCCAACAGCCCCTCCCACCCCGCCCCACCTACTCCCAGTTAGGAATATAAATCAACTTGTCCCAATGGCTTACCTTCGTCTCACCTGCTCTATCCGATCACGCATAACATCACTTCTCACCTCGCTTGGCACTTGGAAGACACGGGTATGGCTGCAGAACACCATTCAAACCCTGAGATTCCCAAGTGTCTTTTTCACTGCTAGGGTTGCAATCATATGAACGATACTTCTGACCCCATCGCCATGAACTTATGAGCTGGTCCTTGACTTTCTAGTATCAGGAACTCAAAACGTTCTTTTTACTAACGAAGTACCCCTGAGCCACCCAATAATCCTGGGCAGCTGCAAATAGTCCTAAGAAGAGTTGAGGAAACAGAGGGCTTAAGTGCTTTTACTAGAGTTACATAGCAGACAAGTGGTCTCGGAAGACATGCAATTCATCCCTTCTAAATTCTTCTCCAACTTTATTATCAGCTCTTTTTGATCAGCATTGTGACACATTTGCTATGGTTTAGAGATACTTCTAGAAAATTCTATCACAAAAAAGCTCCAGGTGCCTCATTGCTACCGTTTTTACTTAACCCTGCTTGATTTGCCTTCCTCTCTATGGTCTCCTTCCGGTCCTTCCCAATTCCATATCCCCCTCTTCCCCTCATAAACCCTCTACTCTAATGAAATCAGTCTGTCCACTGAATCCCCTATTTCTATGTCTAGTGAAACTGCTTTCTCTGAATAACGCCTTGTTCTCCATGCTTCCTGGCTTTTAATGTGAAGACAGCATTGATATTGCCTCTGAGGACTCACAGCCAAGGGAGAAAGAAATGCTCCTGAATGTTGCTCACACCAGGAGGAGCTGAGTGGGTGCCCACAGAGAAATAAGAAAGATGAAGAGACTCCAGAAGAGAGAGAGATAACCACAGAGGAGGAAAGGAGGAGGCCTCAGAGAAGAAGAGGCCACAGCACTGGGCTCTGGAGGCCAGATGGGATTGGCCAAGTTGCCAATACTCGCAGTTGCGAGAGGCCCACCCCAGCCCCTGTTTAACTGGGCCCTGCCCAGTTCACGGGTCAGTCCAAGCAAATGTCCTACTAGAAACATTTTCTGAGTACCCAGCAGCAATGCCTAGGACTAGTATGACCTGAGTCCCCTACGCTGTGCTTTTGCAGATATTCTTCAGGCCTTCTCGAACATCAACTTTAACATTCACACAACTTATCTACCTAGTTAATTTCCATTACTTTGAGATTGGGTACTCTGATTATTCTTTTCTCTCTCTTGCAGAGGGCCTAGCAAACATTAGGTGGTCAGAACACAGCTACAAAAGTAAGTATCTACTGATGCTTCATAAAAGGATATGTATTTCCTAACTACATGTTTACCGATGTTAATAGGATGCCAAAACCAGTAGGTTGTAGAGAAAACCAGGCAGAGTTTATTGATTTAAAATCTCCATAGAAATCCAGAATAGAAAAATTATATATAGATATGTGATTCCTGTAGCTTGTCTTTAAAGCTTTAACCTAGCTATGCCACACTGTACCTGAGGTTTAAAAAATAGCAGAAAATGATGTTCATATTATCCAAACCAAGGAACTGCAACATTTAGAGTTCCATAGCACAGCTAGGCATGGACAAGCATCCCATGTGTAGAGCTGTGGCTGGATTACAATCACCAACATTTATGATTTTAGGGACCTTGAAAGGTCTCCTATCCAAAAAATATTTCCTGAGAGATATCAAATTCTCTTCCTGTTATATAATAATTACTGAGCATGTGAATCCCCATTTAAAATGCTAATGCCACTGGAAGGGGTAAACACCTGAAAATTGGATATTTCGAAGCAAAAAATATATATTTCTTGAGAAATATCCTCTTTGATAGAAGAAAGCAAAGCTGAGGATGGAGGCATGGGAAGGAAGAAGAACATGCAGAGATGAGGGAAGGCTCCTACACAGTTTGATCTCACAGTTCTACTGGGGAAAAAGAGACCCAAGTCCCAGAAAGGAAACAGAGAAGCTTATGCCGAAAGGAGTGAGCCGGACTCCAGGCTCAACTCTCTCCACCTTGAGTTAGCAACTTCAGAGCCAAGATGCGGCAAGTCTTTGCTCCAGCAGGCTCAGTGGGAAGCTAGTTAAGTTGCCAGAATGGGGAGCACAGACTTCTAGCCTCAGGCACTGAGAAACCTCCTCTCACCTCAGTTGTAGATGAGGGCTTTGGCTTTTGCATTTTAAGAGCCTATTTTCTTTGAGCTCTTTAAAGTGCAGCCACTTCTGAACAAATCTACTACAAAAATAACAGAAGTCTGAAATTTATTCAGAAGCATTTAAGAAATGGTGAGCAAACTCAGTTTTCCAACCTCTCAAGTCATTTTAAAACTTAGGAATGAGCTGGGCTTTCAAGATAGCAAAAATATTCCCTGAAGACCCCCAAGTAAAGCAGAATGTTTTTCTCATTCAAAGGAATCAGCATCTCTAGAGAAGAATTGCTGTGGGTTTGTGTTGGCCAGGGAGCCTATGGAGGGGATCTTGTGGCCTCTCTGCTTCTCCCTCCCCACAACTTGGCTCAGGGCAAATGAGTTGTGCTTTACCTCCATCTTATGAACTGGATTCTTGTTCTTTCCTCCAAGACATCTTGACTCTGGTTTGCTAACAAAGCAGACTTTGAGGGCTGGTGCTTCACCTAGGAAATCCAGGTAGGATCCATGTGATTACTGTCCAGCAAGGACTCCATGGCTAGGGTGGAGCCCAGCCTGGATGAGTGCCAATCACTTGCCCAAGATCTTTTGCAGTAGGACCTCTCTCCTTTGCCCTTCCCTCTCCCCCTACTCCTCCAGGATAATTGTCTCAAACTCTCAATTACCACATCTCTGGACACATGTACATCTTGGCCATGGATAGGAGGAAGGTTAGCAGATGTCTTCTCCTTTATATCCTGAGAAGCCTCTTCTTCAGTCTGAAAGGTGAGTGATTTCCCTCTGAAAATGTTACTCAACATCTGATCCCCAGTTCTTCCTTTATCCTTTTCCCTTGTCTTCTTCTCCATCGCAACACGCATGCCACATGTATACACACACACACACACACACACACACACACACACACACACCCCGTATCTCACAGTCTCTGCAATAAGCTCTCCTACTGCTACATTTCCATGGATTCCAGGGAACTCACTAAGTTCTTGGCCTTATCCCAAGGTATTCTTGAGACATGCTGTAGCTGGAGTGACACATCTGAAACCCTGCATCCAGTATGCTTGAGAAGCAGGACAGGGCTAGTGGTGATGCCAACGCTTTTGGTGAGCCCCAGCGTCCTCTAGAGTCTAGGACATCTGGTGAATTAGACACAGCTCTAGGCAGAGTGTTTGGCAATGAACTTGAGTTTTCTATTCTACGGAAAGGGAAGTCTAAATCCCTGCACCAACTAAGTTCAGCTGTCTAGAATTTTAGGTACCCTGAATCATAAAGGAATCTTACTCACTTTTTTCAGCCAATGCTCTACTACAGACAAAGGTTCAGTTTCCATAACTTCAACGTCCTGCAATAAATGAGTAAATTGATACCCTCAAAATACCTAGAGACCCAGCCCCCCTCCTCCATTCTTATCCAAAGTTATATATTGTAAGATCTCCTTTCTAGAAGTACAGCAGGGAGCTCAGAAGGGAGAAGATACATGAGAAACAATTCCACATGGCTGCTACCAACTTCACTTACCGAACTGGTTTTTGGTGGAAAGGGGAACCCGACACCTTCCCGGGAAAGAATGTACACAATCCACGTTGTAATTATCATCTTTGGACTTATGCCAGGCCCTCTTCTTGTCTCCCTTCTTCCATTGAAGCCACCTGAGAACCCCTCTGGAACAAGGAGGCCATTGAAGGTACCCACCTGATTGGCTGACCAATGATGATGTAACAATGACCTCCTTTAATCTCCAGGGTGAGAGTGGAGATGGAAAAGAGAGGTCAGGAAGTAGTCTACTTTAGCAATGTCATAGCTCAGAAATGGAGAGATGAGGGCGGGGGTGGGGGCGGGGGCGGTGTAGCCAATATGAGCCTGAGGAAGACAACACGGAAAAGTTACTCAAATCAAAGATAGAGATTGGGGGCAGGCAATGGGGGGAAAAGAAACGTATGGCTGATCACCTTGTTTTGACAGTGTTGAAGCAGAAAGAGATTTTATAAATCAAAAGAATAAATTTGTAACAAAATGACCTAGACTGTCTAGACACTTATTCAAACAATGCTACAGGCATTTCTTATCCTTATTTCTATACACAGAGGGAGAAAGAGCTTATCCACCACCCTCACCCCCCAAAAATCAAAGTTAGGGGAGCAAAATTTCAATAAGATGAGGGAGGGCTCCTTCACAGTTTGATCTCACAGTTCTACTGGGGAAAAAGAGACCTAAGTCCCAGAAAGGAAACAGAGAAGCTTATGCCGAAAGGAGTGAGCTGGATTCCAGGCCCAACTCTCTCCATCTTGAGTTAGCAACTTCAGAGCCAAGATGGATTATTTTTGAGTTAGCAACTTCAGACCCAAGATGGATTATTATTGAGTTAGCAACTTTAGAGCCAAGATGGATTATTTTTCTTGTCTACTTTGTTTTCAGAATTGATTCAAATAATAAAAGATAATCCAAACAATAAGAGATATAGAGTTAAAAGTGAAAATACCATTTCTTTTAAGATATTTCCATATTACTTCAAGCCACCCATGGTGGTCTTCCTAGGTAAAAGGATAGTAAAGGAGAAATGAAAAAGGAATTGTGTAGTGACTTCAGAGTTAGGGGCAAAAATTGATAGGAGTTCAGATAGCTGCTATTTCTATCTAGAATCTTCACAAGAAATTTGAAGGACGCTCAGAATATACTAAAGGACCCTACGCATATGTTTAATTGTTCTTGAAAGTAGTTGTAGCCTAACCCTGAGGCTATTAAGGTCTCAGAAACCCGGGTTGTAATCCTAGCTCTACCACTAACTTGTTATGTGACCTTAACCCAACAATTGGGTTAAAACTAATGATCAGAAGGCAGAAAATATGACATAGATGACAGAGCCTTTGTTCATCCCTCTGGCAACCAAATCAAAGTTGTGACAGAAACACAGAGCAAACAGCAAGCCAAGTCACCTGGGGTTTGGATGAACAGAAGCCCTACAACTAGAGAAAGAAAGAAGAAGTCACCTTGCAAAGGTAGAAAGTAGGAGGCGGGTAAGACACAAGGTTGCCTGGTCCCAAGGGGCTGAGTGGGACAGAGGCTACTGCAGCAGCAGCCAGCAGCTGCAGATGCCTCTTAAACGGGCCATGTTTGTGAGCTGACTTTCATGGTGACAGACCTGCTCACTCTGAGCACTAGCTACGGGTTGGTTTCACAGGGGCACCAGGGACTTATAGGTAACATTGAGTTGTCAGAGTGAGGGCTAGAGGTGAGGCTCCGTCCTGGTCAGAAGTACCAGCAGTATCCATTGTTCTGTTGAGCCCTCCCCACTCCCAGTGTGCAAACTCAGTGCCGCCATGCTGAGACATCGTGGAACTGGATAACAGAGGTCGCTGTACCCAGAGGATTCCCTGAAACTCCACCTCCCCCAACTTGCACCCTGAACCAAACCACATCTAGGTGTGTCCTAGGCGAGTCCAGTGCTCCTCACTGAGCAGTGCCAAGACTCACTGGTGGCAGCTGGCCTCGACTTTTGGCATGTCTTCTTGCAGCAACAATAAGCACAGCATCTATGAATTACTTGCTAAATCTTAACAGGTGGCCCCAGAGGGGCACAGGCTGGGGCTAAACCCAACCTGTAGTTGAACCACTTTCAGGACTGTGCCACTGGACACCTACTACACACAGCCCCGCTAATAAGACCAGGAGACTTAAGAGCTTTACTTAGTACATAGAAACAGACATGGAAAGGCAGCCAAAATGGAAAGACAAAGAAGCAGAAACCATATGAGAGAAGAGAACAGAGTTCCAGGAAAAATAGAATCAAGCAATCTAATTGACGCACAGTTCAAAACACTAGTTATAAAAATGCTCAATAAACTTAGGAGCAGCGTAGATGAATCCAGTGAGAATTTTAACAAAGAAATTAAAAAACATAAAAATGGAAATAAAAATTATGAAAGGGAACCAGTCAGAAATGAAGAACACATTATCTGAGATGAAGAGTATATTAGAGGGAATCACCAAAGTGGAGGGAAAAGAGGATCAAACCACCAATACAAAGGATGAGGAAGCCAAGGACATTCAATCAGAATGTGGGGGGGAGTCAAGACTATAATAATAATTTAAGAAGCCTATGAACACAATTAAATGTAAAAATATCCATGTCTTAGGGGTATCTTAAGGAAAACAAGATGTTGAAGAGTTATTTGAAGAAATAATGATGGAAAACTTCCCTCACCTGGTGAAAGAAATAGACTTAAAACTCCAGGAAGCTCAGAGAGTCCCAAAAACCAGGAACACAAAGAGGCCACAACAAGGCACATCATAATTAAAATGTCAAAAGTTAAATACAAAGAGGGAATCTTAAAAGCAGCAAGAGAAAAGCAGTTAGTTACCTAGAAGGGAGCACTCATAAGACTGGCAGTTGATTTCTCAAAAGAACCATGCAAGACAGAAGGGCTTGGCACAAAATATTCAACGTGATGAAAAGCCAGGATCTACAATCGAGAATATTTTATCCAGCACAGTTATCATTTAGAGTTGAAGGACAGATAAAGAGCTTCTCAGACAAAAATAAGCTAAAGGAATTTATCAACACCAAGCCAGTATTACAGAAATTATTGGAAGGACTTCTTTAAGAAGAAAAAAAAAGTATCAAAAACATGAATAAAGAATGGTAATAACTACATTCCTATCAAAAGGTACCTCAAATGGAAAAGAATTAAATGCCCCAAACAAAAGATAGGGTAGCCGAATGGATAAGAAAACAAGACCCCTACATATGCTGCCTACAAGCGACTCACTTCAGATTAAAAGACACACAAAGATTTAAAGGAAGGGGATGAAAAAAGATATTGCTTTGACCAACCTAGAAGTTATTATGTTGAATGAAATAAGTCAGGTAGAGAAGACAAATATTGCATGATATCATGTATATGTGGAATCTAAACAACAAAAACAAAGTGGAACTGCCCACTCTCCAATTATTCTTCAGTAAATAAAAATACAAACTCTGTCAAAACAACAACAACAATAACAACAAAAATGGAAATAAACTCATAGATACAGAGAATATTTTGAAGACTACTAGATGGGAAGGAGTGGGGGATAGCAAAAAAGGGCAAAGAGATTAAGAAGTACAAGTGGATAGTTACAAAATAGACATGGGGGTATAAAGTGCAGCATAAGGAAAATAGTTAATAATGTAATAAATATGTAAGGGGGAAGAGGGGTAATAGATTTAGTGGGTTGATCACTTTGTGAGTTATATAGATCTCTAATCACTATGCTGTACAACTAAAACTAACACATTGTTGTATGCCAAGTATAATTGAAGAAAACTCATTGACTTGTACAATGTAAACACAACTAATTGTCTTATATTTCAATAAAGCCAGAAAAAAAAAACATACTGAGATATAATAAAAAAAAAAAAGCTATCAATGTTGGAAAAGAAAAAGGATACAAATAAACAAAATCAGGAATGAAAGAGGGGAATATATGACTGACATCGCAGAAATACAAAGCATCATGCAAGAATACTATGAAAAAGTATATAATAAATTTAATAACCTAGAAGAAATGGACCAGTATGTAGAAAAATACAACCTTCCTAGACTGAATCAAGAAGAACTGGAAAATCTAAATAGACCGATCAGCAATATGGAAATTGAAACAATCATCAAAAACCTACCAAAAAGTAAAAGTCCAGGACAGATGGCTTCACCAGTGAATTCTATCAAACATTCAAAGAAGATTTTAATATCTATTCTCCTCAAACTCTTCCACAAAATCAAAGAGGAAACAATACTTCCCAACTCATTTTATGAGAACAATATTACCCTGATACCAAAACCTGGTAAAGATAACATCAAAAAAGAAAAGTACAAACCAATATCTCTCATGAACACAGATGCAAAATCCTAAATAAAATACTAGCAAACCAAATGCAGCAACATATTAAGCCCACCACGATCAAGTGGGCTTCATCCCAGAGGCACAGCGATGGTTCAACATACACAAATCAATCAATGTGATACACAACATAAACACATTTTTAAAAAAATCATATGATCATGTCAGTAGATGCAGAAAAAGCCTTCAACAAGATACAGCATCATATTATGATCAAAACACTTAACAAAATCGATATAGAAGGAAAGTACCTTAACATAGAAAAGACCATACATGACAAATCCTCGAACAACATTATAGTTCATGGTGAAAAACTAAAATCTTCCCTCTGAGATCAGGAATAAGGCAAGTCTGTCCACTATCGCCACTCTTATTCAATATAACATTGGAGGTCCTAGCAAGTGTAATCAGGCAGAGAAAGATATAAAAGGCATCCAAATAGGAAATGAAGAAGTCAAACTGTCACTATTTGTGGATGACATGATTCTCTATATAGAAAATCCTAAAGACTCCACAAGAACACTACTAGAAACAATAAGCAAATACAGTAAAGTCTCTGGATACAAAATCAATGTTCAAAAATCCATAGCGTTCTTATACTCTAATAATGAAGTGTCAGAAAAAGAAGTGGAAAAAATCATTCCTTTTTCAATTGCAGCAAAAAAATAATAAAGTACCTAGGAATAAATTTAAAGAAACAAGTGATGGACCTATATGATGAAAACTACAAGATCCTATTAAAAGAAATCGAAGAAGTTACAAAGAAATAGAAAGCCTCTTCAATAAATGGTGCTGGGAAAATTGGAAGGCCACCTGCAAAAGAATGAAACTAGACTGTTGTCTATCACCACAACACCAAAATTAACTCAAAATGGATTAAGGACCTGAATATAAGACCCGAAACAATAAAACGCATAGAAGAAAACATAGGAATGAAACTCAAGGACCTTGGACTTAAAGAGAATTTTATCAATTTGACATCAAAGGCAAGGGAAGTAAAAACTAAAAAATATGAATGAGACTACAAAAAACTAAAAAGCTTCTGCTCAGCAAAAGAAACCATCAACAAGGTAAAGAGACAACCATCCCAATGGGAAACTATGTTTGCAAGCAATGCCTACAATAAGGGCCTAATATCCAAAATATACAAAGAACTCATACGACTTGATAACAATAAAAAATAAAACAAACGATCCAATCAAAAAATGGGCAGAGAATCTGAACAGACACTTTATATGTGTATATAAAGGATTCTGTTTATCTAGAAAAGCTTGGATAAAGTACAAATTTGATACCAAGAATACTTCTAGAAGAATGGAATCTTAAGAATAAATTTTCTAAATTGGCTCTGGGATTTCTGTAAGTTCTCCAGTAGTAAAGAGAGCAATGATAGTTCATGACATGATGTGACAATAGAAATGTGCAAAATACAACCACTAGATACTGCTAAGCAAATACCTATAAGACGTAAGGTACTGGGTGACCTTATATTTGTTACTTTAGAACAGTTTTGTCAAATTAATAAGTAGAGTGAGTTTGGCCGGCTTCCCTTAATTGTACTAGATAAAGTAGGGGAAAGAAAGGATGAACTTAGGGATTCATATTCCCAGATTAAGTATTGCATAAATAACCTAAAAGTTTCTATACCTGCCCTGAAAGAAACTTCTATCTCCTATAACCACCGTGCTGAGATTATTTTAAACAAAACCCAGAGTCTCATCCTGCAAGTGGCTAAATTACAATACAAATTGAATTTCAAACCCACAAGGTGTCTGTTGTTAATGTATCAATTTGAAGTATTGATTGAGAAGTAATGAGACACTGAAAATTAGTATGGAGA
>NW_006431288.1:3668267-3679588 GCF_000325575.1 Pteropus alecto
GTAGAAGCAGTCCTTCTGTTCTGTCTGAAGAGATTAACCTTGCTTTGCCCAAGGAAATTGTAATGGCTTACTAAGGTACTTGCTTTTCAAGACACTGCTGATTCTTCTTAGGACATGTCCTCGTTACCCCTTTTTGCTTATAGATTTATAATCGCACTCAAGTCCCAGCAGTCTCCAACGAGTGAGGTACAAAGTATTACTGATGAGGATTTGCACTATACCTCAAAGAACATGACTCTTTCATTTATACTGACATAAATTTGGGGGACATGTGTATGGGTAAATATTAAGGATATAAAATAATGGTGGAAGGAACATAAAGTTGAATCTGGCCAAATTTATTGATATGGACCCACTAAGCAGAAATTCTGTATTTAATATTGTTGCAGAAAAATCAGACCAGCAAGAAACCAAGCACTACTAGGAGAGTTGGAGAACTCAGGTTGATTACTCCAGCAGTCCCAGAAGAGCTAGCACTCTGAAGATCTAGGCCCCATAAAAGCAAGCTCAGGGGCAACCTTGCTTTTATGGGGCTCATCTGCACAATTACACTTGGCACGGGCCGATTGGTTAATTTGTCCTCAGGTGCTTACATACTGCAAGAGTTGCTACGGACCACGGGCAGTTACAAAGCGCAGGAGTTGCTATAGGTTACAGGCAGTCACAGAACACGAGATTTTCAGACAGGAACTCAGGCAATACATCCGTTATCTAGACAGAACAAGCAAAGGGGAGGGTGAGTTTTCAGTTGATCTTGAGGTCACCCTGCCCTTCAACCTATGAGGCAAGCATATCTACAGAAGCAGAACAAAGAGCTGATTATAAGGTTAGCCTTTTGAGTGGTAAATTCCTCTTCATTCCCCGCTTTTAATCCCCTTTAAATTCTTATAGGGAATCTTCCTGGGCCAGGAGCAGGTACTTCCACAGCATGAGGATCTTTGCTGGAGTTTTTCTTTCTAATATAGCCTCTATGAGTGAGGTAGTTGACTGAATAACAAGAGGCAATAGGCACAGGAGGAGGATGCAGGTCCCAAGAAGGAGGAGTACTATCCCAACTAAGGTCTTAAAGTCACCAAAAGCGAAGAACCAACCTCCAAAGAGGTTACTGGGGTCCCATCCTTTCCAACTTCGGATAGGTACATGAGCTATTTTCCTAATATTAGTAACTATGTTAGTTACAGCTTTGCCATTGTCATCTATTTGGAGAAAACAATTGGATCAGTTAAACTTCCCTCAAAGTCCCCTTTCTTCAGCTAGCAAGTAATCTAAAGCTAAATAGTTCTGATATATTGCTGCATGCATCTGGAACTGTTGCGTGGCCAAGAGTTCTAGGGTTGAGGCTGTCTGGTTAGTAATAATCTCTAGTATGACCTGTAATCTGATGATCTGATTAAGCATGTATATGGGGGTCTGGTAACCCCAGCTTCCATTTTGGGCCCCCAAGTCGCTAGGCCCTAGTATGGGATAATAAGGTGGAGTGGTCATTCATTTTCCCCCCGCATCTGTTTTCCCCCTACTTCACGTGACCTCTTCGTCCTGGCCTTTAAGTCTTGATATAGGGGAGCACCTAGCTCATTTCTTCCTTGGTCTGGTAGGAGGAAGAAGCCAGGCTGAATGATCTCGATGGTACAACTTCCCTCCCAGTTTGTTGGGAGTTGAGTGTAAGCCCTCTTTCCACAAATTCAGAAGAGCCCATCAGGCACTTTCCAACTCCTGGGACTAGTGAAATTAAGGGTTTCCCTTAATGCGCCAATAGCAGGGATGGCACAGAAGGGGTTAGGGACTATGCCCTCCTTTATAGTACAGTTTGTGACAGCTAAGCTTTGGCTAAGAGAGTGGCACACAGAGGAGTTAGTTATAGTACTGTTGGCCCAATACCAGGAAGGAGATTTGGGCCACCAGTTTAGGTCTGTGTGATTTAAAAATAGCATTTTTTTTTTACATGGAGTTTTTCCAATCCACTGGGTGTATCTTGGACCTATACGGCTAAGACATTCTTTTCTTACTACTTTTGAAGAGAGGACCCAGCTCCTGGGTCGACCATCTTCTTGTTGAGCCGCCGTGTAGTTCCACTGGAGGAAGTAAAAGGCATTTAGGCTAGTTCCCTTCCAAGGCCAATCTTCACTCATGAGTGCTCCTCCACAAACCCAGCATTTAGTAACACCAAGTTCATGGGCTATCCTCTCAGCTAGGTCAACAAGAGGTTCCTTCCCAGAGTTGGGAGGTCTAGGTTTTGGCCTAAGGCCCTTTTAAGAGAATCATAAATTGGACAGGGCCTTGGAGGTGGTTTAGGTTTTGTCTGTTCTAATACTCGCCATACAGTCTCTTTGAGTAGCTGGGCTCTGGTGTAGTTTTAGATTCCCCCTCCATCTGAGATATCTACATGCCTGAGGTATGTCTAATAGGCCCATTTCCCTGTTGCCACTGAACTCATCCCTTGACAAGTGTGTCCCACTACATATTTGATTTTTATCCATCCCATCCAGTACCTTTTGCCAGCATAAGTACAAATGGTAGCTGAGTTGTAACAAGCTGCTGGTTGATGAGTATATGAGGTAAAGGCCTGCTGGACCCAACCACCTATTCAGGTGGGCCCTAGACATTTACTACATTGAGTCTCAGTGGCTGACCTCAAGGGCAAGCTTATGAGAAGTATTAATAGAGTCCTTAGGGGTATGTCGGCCATTTTTGTGGGGTGTCGGCATCCTCAGGCTTCTGCCATGCATAGACTGGCCAGCTTCCGGAGGTGGCCAGAGCAGGGTCGAAGATTTCAGGTGGATTTCTACTGTCCCCGGAATGTGATTTGGAGCAACTGATCAGGAATAAGCTCTGCAGTCCCAGTCTCCCGTTTTTCCGGAGGTGTTGCTCTCTTTACCCAGGTGTGGTGGATCCACAGGGTGATACCTGCAACGTTAACAGCAGTGGGAGTTGCTAATATAACAATGTGAGAGCCAGACAAGGTCAGCTGGAGTGGCCCCTTCTTCCAATCGTTAACCTATACTTCATCTCCTGGCTGATAGAGGTGGACCCAATTCCCTAAGCGGGTATGGGCTCTTTTTAGGGTTTCCTGGGATCTGACGGAAGATCCTCCCTAAGGCTTGAAGGTGTCAGGACATTTCTAGGTCAGCTATCAATCAAGGGTCTCCTTTTAGTTTCTCTATCATTGGGGGAGGCCTCCCGTAAAGGATTTCAAAACGGGAGTAGCCTGAAGGCCTTGGGGTGCACCGTGCTTGGAGTAGAGCCAAAGGCAGCAAGTCAGTCCAAGGTAACCGAATTTCCTGACAAAGTTTAGTTAGAGTGGTCTTGAGGGTCTGGTTCATGTGCTCAACTTTCCCTGAACTTTGTGGCCTGTAGGCCACGTGGGGCTTCCATTTGATTCCCAGAGCTTTGGACAGAGTCTGGACTATCTCAGACACAAAGGCAGGTCCATTGTCAGGTCCTATAGAGAGGGGCAGCCTGTATCTTGAAACAATTTCCCTCAACTAGGCTCTCGCTACTTCTCGTGCTCATTCAGTATGTGTAGAGAAAGTTTCAGCCCATCCAGAGTAGGTACAAACTAACACAAGTAAGTATCGGTGGCTCTGGCAGGGTTTGACCTCAGTAAAGTCTATTTCTAGGTTTTCAAAGGGCATGGTCCTAATTGTTTGCACCCCTGGATTGGCTTTTGGCTTTTGGCCAGTGTTGTTTTGTGCACAAGTTACAAATATAGCACTGATCTGGGCACACAGGGTTGGAGCTTGGGTATGAAATAGTAGTGGCCTAATAGGCTTTTTAAAATAGTCTTTCCTAGGTGAGTCAATGCATGGTGGTGTGTTACCAGCTGAGCTGCCACCACAGTGGGAATAAAGAGTCTTTGATCTGGAAGCTCCCACCAGCCCTCCTTTCTCTTGGTCCACCCTTTACTAAAGGCCCATTTTTCTTCTTCCTTGGCGAATTTTGGGGACAGAGGTAATTCTGGAGCTAGGAGAACCTTAGAGACTGGCTCAGAATCCATTGCGGCACTTGGTTGGTTGGAAGCCTTTCTAGCTGCTTCGTTTGCCAGTTGGTTTCCCCTATTAACAAGGTTGGTTCCTCTCTGATGGCCCTTACAATGAATGACTATCACCTGAGAAGGCTTCCAGAATGCCTCTAAGAGTTCTTTATTTTTGAAGTCTTTTCCTCCCACCGTCAGTAGTCTTCTCTCTTTATAAATGGTTCCATGTACATGCAAAGTAGCAAAGACGTACCTTGAGTTGGTATAGATATTGGCCCATTTCCCTTCAGCCTTCCACAGCACCTGAATGAGTTCCCATAGATCGTCCCACTGTGCCAACCAGCCCTGCAGCAGGGCCTCAGCTCTGACCACCTCATCTGTAGTTGTTATTGCATAGCCGACTTTGCACTTTCCTTCATGGATGAAGCTGTTCCCATCAGTGAACGATACCAGTTTGGGGTTCTGAAGAGAAATATTAGTCAAGTCTGGCCTGCTTAAGTAGACTTCATCTGTGACCTCTTCACAGTTATGGTCGGGAGGTCCCTCCTCAGTGGGCAGAAAGGTAGCAGGATTCAATGTCTGCACAGTCTCAAAGTGGACACATGGATTTTCACAAAGCAGTCCCTGATAATGAGTTATCCTGACGTTGGTCATCCACTGAGTCCCTGATTATTCATTAATGCTGTAACAGCATGGGGGACCTTCACATTTATATTCTGTCCCAGAGTGAGCTTGTCCGCTTTTCTGACCAGCACTACCGTGGCAGCTAAGGCCCGAAGGCATGGCAGCCATCCCGTGGCCATCAGATCTAACCATTTGGACAGATATGCAATCAGGCAATGCCATGGCCCTACTATTTGAGTGAGGACCCCCAGTGCATATGATTCTTCTCACATATGAAGAGGTTAAAGTCCCGTGTCATGTCTATAATTCTAATGCTAGGGCACTGGTCAAAAGTCTCTCTATTTCTCTGAAGACTTTTTCTTGTTTGGAGCCCCATTCCAGAGGGTCTTTACAGGACCCAGCTGTGGCCTCGTACAGTTATTTGATAATTTCAGAGAAACTCAGTATCCAGATCCAGCAGAATCTGGCAGCCCCTAGGGATTCACAGATCCCTTTCTTAGTGTTTGGCAGAGATATTGAACAGATGACCAGTTTCCTTTCATGTCCAAGTACCCAATGCCCTTCTGAGATGATGAACCCAAGGTATCTGACCTCCTGTTTGCAGATTTGAGCCATCTTCCATGACACCTTGTATCCCATGGTAGAAAGTAGGGCCAACAAGGCTCTAGTGCTTTTCCAGTAATCTTCTTGGGTGGGGCTAGCCAGCAAGAGGTCATCTATGTACTGGAGAAGAGTGCAGTTCAAAGTTTCTCTGGGAAAGGCGGCAAGATTTGCGGCCAGCACTTCGCCAAATAGGATGGGTGAGTTCTTGAAGCCCTGTGGCAGTTGAGTCCAAGTCAGTTGTGTTTTTCTCCCAGTGTGTGGGTCTTTCCACTCAAAGGTAAACAAAGGCTGGCTGGCCAGTGATAACTGGAGGCAAAAGAAGGAGTTTTTGAGATCGAGGCAAGTGAACCATCTCGCTTGGGCAGGTAAGAGACTCGGGAGGGTGTACGGGTTCAGGACCACTGGATAGATGATGACTACTGCATTGCTGATGGCGTGGAGGTCCTGGACAGGGTGGTAGAATGTAGTGTTCCAAGGTGACTGACACTCGACTAAAATTCCGGTATCGCGCAAACGCTGAATGTGATCCTGAATTCCCAAGCATGCTTCCCATGGCACTGGTTATTGCCTTTGTGTGACAGGAGTGACTCCTGGCCTCAGATTCACCATGATGGGTGTATGATTTTTGGCTAGACCTGGGGGCCTCTTTTCTGCCCAAACAGTAGAGAACTCTTCTAGCAGGCTAGCTGGATTTGTTTGTTTTCTTTCCAGAGAATAGAGGCACCATTTGTCTTCCCTGGGCATAGTCACAACCATCATTAGAGCAGGCTGGCTCCCCAGGGTGAGACTGGTGGGCTTCCCAGGGGCAAAGGTGATCTGTGCTCCAAACTTCATTAATAAGTCTTTGCCCAAAAAGGGGATGGGGCACTCTGGCAGGTACAGCAACTCATGGTTCCCTGGGTGACCCCCTAGCTGACATGAGTGGGCTTTGTAGAAAGAACAGGCAGCTCAGTCTCCCGTGGTCCTGACAATAGTTGTTCAGTTTGTGAGGGGAGCTACGGGTGTGATTACCACAGAGTGTTCAGCCCCAGTGTCTACCATAAAGGTCATTGATCGGCCCCCTAATTCTATTGCAACCATAGGCTCCTGGGGACCCAGGATCAGGGATCCCGTCACCCCTCATCTGACTCTGCTCCGGCCAATCCGATAAGGTCTCGGGCACCTGGCTCGGGCTGGTAATTTCCCTTACTAAGTTGATTGAACTTCTTTGACCCTTCAGGCATCCTCCCACCGTGGGGGCATTCATTTTTCCAATGGCCGGTCTCTTTGCAGTAGGTGCATTTGTTGCAGCATAGTGGTGGTCTCCCTTTGGTCTCTCCCTTCCATGGGGGAGCAGTCTGTTGTACCAGGCCTGGGTTCCCTAATGCGGCTACCAGCAGGGACACCTTTTGTTTCATCTGCTTATCAGCCATCTTTGGGGCCTCCTAGTCATGGTTCACAAACACCTTGTTTGTGACCTCCAGTAACTAGGAGGCATTCATCCCAGCACAGCCCTCTAATTTCTGAAGTTTGCAGCAAATATCAGTGTAAGATTGAGCCACAAATACCATGTTGACCATGCATTGGTTTTTCCGTGCTTCAGGGTTAAAAGGGGTATATACCCAGAACACCTCACACAGTCTCTCATAAAACTCTGTAGGTGACTCATCTGGCTTTTGGAGTACTTCTGCCATTTTGGATATGTTTGTCAGCTTTCTGGCCCCAGGTTTCATGCCCTGCAGTATGGCCTGCCGGTACCTGTCAAGAGACTCTCCCCCATTTGGGACATTGAAGTCCCAATTGGGTCTGGTGTCAGGCACAGCCCCCAAGGCCCATGCTGCTAGCTCTAGTGAACCATCCGGTGCTTGTCCTTAGAGCCACCCCCACACTTCTGACAGAATTCGGCATTGTTCTTCGGTCTTGAAGAGAGTTAGGAGGAGTTGGTGACAGTCATCCCAGGTAGGCTGATGAGTTTGGAAGATGGACTCAAGCAAATCAATCATCACTTGGGGTTTTCCCAAATAGGGTGTGTTGTTTCCAGCTGAAAGGCTGATAGTAGAGGACAGGGTGGCCCAGCTGGAATGTACCATCTTCACTAATTTCAAAAAGGCCTCGCGTCTCTCAGAGAGGCATCTGGAGAGCCACAGGCTTTTGGGCTGGCTGAGCAAAGATGCTGTGGACTTGGGCTTGGCAGCCACTCAGGCTGTTGGGGCAGCGAAGGCACCAATGGCAGAGGGCTGTCCAATAATTGGAGGTAGAGTGGCTGTGCAGGGACTGGTGGGGCTGTTGGTATGTACAGTGGTGGGAAAAAAGGTTCTTCCTCAAGGTCCCCTTGGTGGATGACTCTTGCTGACTCTTCTTTGTTTTTTCCCCGGGTAGGTCAGGCTATAAGTACCTTACTCTGTCTCCGGGCCCAAGAGGGCACAACAGTAGCGATTTGCGACCATGAGTCTATGTATGTAAACTGGTATGCATGTCCAGGAGTCCCTGTCATTACTTGGTTCACAGCTCTAACAGTGGGGAGGGCCATGGTCCCTTCCGAAGGCCATTCTACCCCAAAGGCAGGCCACTCAAGCTCACAAAGAGTACGAAGTTTTCTTTGGGTCAACCTGACCCCATAATCCTCTGGGAAACCTTTCTTAAAACTTTTTAACATACAATTTAAAACAATTGGCTTAGAGGAATCTCCACCCATATTGCCTTATGGAGCTTCCTAATCGGGTGAGGAATAGACCTTAAAATTTCAAGAAAATAATTTGACAGAGGGCCCCTATGTCAAAAGGGCCATTTGGAGATAATTCTTAAGCTGAAATAGTAATTAATTGTCCTCCCTTCCTGTGTATTCCACCCTGTATTGGTGGCGCAAAGACAAACAAGGGTGGGTGCTTCCTCCAAAGAGGAGATCACTCAGGTGCTCATTTGGCCATGTCCCGAAGGAGCTTAGGTGATAATCAGCCGTAGCGGACTCAGCTTTGTGACTTATGATCGAACAGTAGTCCAATGCCACCCTGGACCATATGCTGTGCACCACAGAATTACCTGATGACTCCACTCAGACTCCGTAGCCTTTAGGGGACCTTGTGAGTGACCAGCTGTGAAGCCACAAATTTGTACCTGACCAAATCAAGTTTGTCAGGTTGCTCATTCACTCACACATTCACACACCAGAGGTTAAAACATTGCCTCCTCCATTTTTGGAATGCCTTGACCTTTGTCTTCTGCACCAACCTCCCTCTCCAGTGGGAAGACCTTGATGTCTTCACCCATTGGAAAACCCTGACCTGTGTCTTCTAACTGAAGACTTTAGGCGGTGATCAAGCTCCTCTTCTGTCTGAAGACGGGACTTGACTAGGGTGCTGAGACCCGGGGCCTTATCTTATCTTGTGGCCATTCCTGGTGAGTTGGTCCGTCCCTCTTTTGAGTCCATTTGGGGCTCAGGCATCCAGAGAGTCGGTGTGCCGGTCCAAAAGAGAACCCTGAATACCGTCAGGTGGCGTGCCTCCTCATTCGTCTCAGAGCCCCTCCAGCCCGGCCCAGCCGAGCCACTGGTCCAGAGGATCAAAGGGCCGACGTAGCTGGAATCTCGCTGGCACCTCCAGAAATGTTGCAAAAAAATCAGACTGGTGAGAAACAAAGCACCACTCAGAGTTGGAGAATTCAGGTTTATTATGGTGGTCCCAGAAGAGCTAGCACTCTGAAGATATGGGCCCCAAGCTCAGGGGCAACTTTGCTTTTATGGGGCTCATCTGTCCAGTTACAGTTGGCATGGGCCAATTGGTTAATTTGTCCTCAGGCGGTTACAGACCATGGAAGTTGCTATGCTATAGGTGATAGGCAGTTACAGAGTGTGGGAGTTGCTGTGGGTTGCAGGCAGTCACAGAGCACAAGATTTCAGACAGGAACTCAGGCAATACATCTGTTATCTAAACAGAACAAGCAAAGGGGAGGATGAGTCAGTCGTTAGTTAATTTCAAGGTCACCTTGCCCTTCGGCCTATGTGGCAAGCATATCTACAAAAGCAGAACAAAGAGCTGATTATAAGATTAGCCTTTTGAGTGGAAAATTCCTCTTCAACATTACAACTCAGGGAGTTAGAAAGAGCTAAAATAGTTTGTTTGGTTCTTCGGCTAAAACATGAACCAAAAGGTGACCTACACTAGATCAATTTGAAATACCAAAACTGTCTTAGTATACTGTAGAAGAAGGCATTCAAAACTTTAAGGAGATTGGAATGCTAGAGTGTAGTTATCATGAAAGGCATGCTCACCTACCCCTGGATGGTAAAGAGGACACAACTTTAACCATGACTGTGAGAAATAAATTTATGAGGGGATCCCTGGCATCCTTGAAGAGCTCTGGAGTCACTCTTTTCTATAGATTGGAAATTACAGTGAGAACTACTGAATTGGGGAATCTGAATTCAATGGGGATATTTGAATCTAAGATAGCAAGGGCCAAGTGGCAAAACTTAGTTGCCAAAGGCAAGACGGGCATGGTTACTGTAATGGAGAGTGGGATCAAAGCAGTAATAAAAAAAGTCTTACCTGCAACAGCCTGTGGTGTTGGCTAATTGCTCATTAGAAATGTCCTTAGACATGAACGAGATGGGCACTCTACTAAATTCTTGTTTGATATATGTAAGTGGAAAAATTCTAGGTCAAGTGAACAGAAGTCTTACCTGAATCAAAATCAGAGTCATGGGTCTTCAACCAATTCCCACTTGAGCCAGTGTACAGACCCAGAATTTCTTAAATGAAGGAGAAGCCAAATCTCCTTGAAGACCCCGCTATACTATCAAAAATGTATACTGTTAATCTTTCTCTCAGCCTTTCTCAAAGGAACTTATAACCTTTTACCAAGGTAATAGTGCATCCATCAATGCACAGGACTTTTCAGGGATCACTGGACACTGGCCCAGAACTAATACTAATTCTAGGAGACCTAAAAGTCACTGTAGTCCATAAGTCAGAGTAAGAGTTTATGGAGGTCAGATGCTCAGTAGAGTTTTAGCTCATGTTAAACTCACAGTGGATTCAGTGAGCCCTTAAATCCATTCTGTGGTTATTTCTCTACTTCCAGAATGCATAATTGAAATAGACATACTCAGAAACTGGTAGAATCCCCACATAGCTTCCTTAATCTGTAGAGTAAAGCTTATTATGGTAGAAATCGCCAAGTGTAAGCCACTGGAATTGCCGCTACTTAGGAAAACAGTAAAACAAGAGTAACACTACATTCCTTAAGGGAGTGCAGAGATTAGTGCCACCATTAAAAACCTAAAATTCGCAGAGGCAGTGATTCCCACCACATCTCTTCAACTTGCTTATTTGGTCTGTGCAGAATACAAATGGATCTTGGAGAATGCAACTGGGTTATTGTCTACTTAACCAGGTGGTGACTTCAATTGCAGTTGCTGTTCTAGACGCGGTTTCATTACTTGAGAAAATTAGCACATTCCTTTGTACCTGGTATGTAGAAATTTATCTGGTAAGTGCTTTTTTCTTAATACTTATTAGTGAAAACCACCAGAAGCAGTTCTGCCACTTGGGCCATGTGATCCAGCAGATTCGATGGTGTTTGAAATATTGGTGGCAGACAGGGATGCTATTTGGAACTTTTGGCAGACCTCTATAGGTGAATCACAGTGGGACTATTAAGATTTTGGAGCAAAGCTCTGTTGTCCTCTGTGGACAATACTCCTCTTTTCATATATAGCTTTTGGTTTGCTACTGATCCCTAGGAGAGTCTGAATGATTAACCATGTGCCACTAAATTACCATGCAACCTGAGCTGCCCTTCATGAATTGGGTGTTGTCTGACCAACCATACCATAAAGCTGCATGTATACAGCAGCACTTCGTCATCAAATCAAGTGGTATAGTTGAGATCAGACAGAAGCAGGTCCCGAAGGCACGAAAGAGTTACATAAGAAAGTGCCCCAAGTATCCATGGTCCCTACTCCGGCTATACCACCTTTTTTCTCCCAGAGCACACTTATGGCCTCATGGGGAGTTTCCAACAATTAGTGGACAGAGAAAGAGAAAATTCAGGCCTGATTTACAGAAAGTTCTGCAAAATATGTCAGCACAACCTGAAAGTATACCACTACAGCACTGCAGCCCCTTTCTGAGACATCCCTGAA
>NW_006431288.1:3679636-3681738 GCF_000325575.1 Pteropus alecto
ACAGTGAACTTAGTTTTTCATTTTGCTTGGAAAAAGTGGCCAGACCTTAGTGATCATATACTAATTTGCGGGCTGTGGCCAAAGGTTTAGGTTGATGGTGATGGACTTAGAACATGATTGAAAAATTGGTGACAAGGACATCTGGTGAAGAGGTATGTGGATATGCCTCTCCATATGAGAAAAAAAAAAAGAAGTGAAGATATTTGTTTCATGAATATTCACCAAAGGTGACCTTAGCAGAGGAGAATTTTATTAATCAAGTGAATAAGATGACCTGATCTGTGAATACTAGTCAGTCTCTTTCCTAGATGTCATCACCCAATGGGCTCATGAACAAAGTGACCATGGTGGAAAGAATGGAAGTTATGCATGGATTCAGCAACATGGACTTCCACTCACCAGGGCCAACCTGCTTACAGCCACTACTAAGTGTCTAATTTTCCAGCAGCAGAAACCAACACCGAGTCTCTGCTATGGCACCATTTCCTGGGGTGATCAGCTCACTACAAAATAGCAGGTTGATTACACTGGCATACTTCCATTAAGGAAGGGACACTGTTTTGCTTTTACTGAAATAGACCTTTACTCTGGACATGGATTTGCCTTCCATGCACACAATGCTTCTGCCAAGACTACCATCACTGGACTTAGAGAATGCCTTATCTAATATGATATTCTGATCAAGGGACCTAATAGCAAATAAAGTGCAGCAATGGACCCATTCTTATAGGGTTCACTCATCTTACCATGTTCCCTACCATCCTGTAGCAGCTGGCTTGATAGAATATTGGAATGGTCTTTTAAAGACTCAATTACAGTGCCAGCTAGTAGCAATACCTTGTAGGGCTGGGGCAGTGTCCTCCAGGAAGTGGCATGTATTCTAAATCAGTAGTCAATGTATTGTGCTTTTTCTCCCATAACTGGTATTCACAAGTTCAGGAATTAAGGAATAAAAATGCAATAGTACACTCACTATTACCCTGAGTTATCCACCAGAAAATTTTTTCACCCTGTCCCTGCTACCTAATGTTCTGCTGGTCTAGAGACCTTAGCTCCTACTGGTGGAATGCTTTCATCAGGAGGCACGATTCCATTAAACTGGTAGTTAGGACTGCCACCGAGCCACTTTAGTTTCCTCATGCCTCTGAATCAACGGACAGAGAAGGGAATTACCTTCCTGGCAGGGTAAGTGATCTTAATTACCAAGAGGAAATTGGACTGCTACTCCAAAATGGATATAAGAAAAAGTATGTAGGGAATACAAGAGATACCCTAGAGTGTCTCTTAGTACTGCCATGGCCTGTGTTATGATTAAAGTCATTGGAAAACTAAAATTCAATTCAGGCAGGACTATTAATGGCCCAGACTTTTTTTTTTTTATCAATTTCTCAATGTTTTTCTTTATATTATGCTTTTGTTTCATGTTTAAGAAAATCCCTACCCAAAAGTCATGAAGATATTCTCTTTCTTCTGGAAGTTTTATTGTTTTAGCTTTTATACTTAGATCTATGATCCATGTCAAATTAATTTTCCGTGTTGTGTGATGAGTTATGGATAAAAATTTATTTCTTTTCCATTCAGATAATCCTTATCCCACTGAACTGGAGTGGTGCCATTGTCATAAACAGATGGCAGTTATGCGTAGAGCTATTTCCGAGTTCTCTTTCTATTCTATTGATCTGTAGTTTTTTTAGTAGTAGCACTCTTTCTTAATTTTTATTTTATCATTGGCCTTGATATATGGTAATATAAGTCCTGATATTTTATTTTTCTTAAGAACCTTGGCTGTTCTAGGTCTTTTGCATTTCCATATATATTTAAAAACAAATTGTCTATTACTACAAAAAAATTTCTAGAATTTTGATTAGTATTTTATTGAATTTATAACTCAAATTGGAGAGAAATAAAATTTTATTTATATTTATTTATTTATTATTATTATTTATTTTTTAAAATTTATTTAATTTTTATGATGACATTGGTTAACAAAATCCAGTAAGTTTCAGCAGTACATTTTAACAGTAAGGCATATATATATATTACATTGTGTGTTCACCACCATAGTTAGATTTCTCTCTGTCACCACATATTTGATCCCCTTT
>NW_006431288.1:3682096-3687539 GCF_000325575.1 Pteropus alecto
ATTCTTAGTTTTTTGAGGAACCTCCATACTGTTTTCCATAGTGGCTGTATCAATTTGCAGTCTCACAAACAGTGTATGAGGGTTCCTTTTTCTCTGCATCCTCTCCAACATTTGTTATTACTTGTTCTGTTGATTATAGCTATTCTAACAGGTGTGAGATGATATCTCATTGTGGTTTTGATTTGCAGAGAAATGATATTTTTAAAAAGTGAGATTTTCAACCTTGATCATGACATATTCTTCCATTTATTTGTCTTCAGAGTTATCAACTATATTTTATAGTTTTCAGTGTAATTGATTTGCATAGCTCTCATTAGATTTGTCTCTAGATATTTGATATTTCTTGCTACTTTCAGTTGTGTCTCTTATTTCATTTCAGTTCTATTTTGGTTGTTTGTTGGCAGTAAACAGAAATTTATTATATTATCCCTGTATCTAGCTACCATGTGAAATTCACTTATTAATAGTGATTATGTATAGATTCTAAGATTTCTTTTGGATTTCTATATCTGCAATCATATCACATGTGAATAATGAACATTTTTCTTCCTTTCCAATTATTACAGTGTTTATTTTTCTTGCTCTTTTGCCCTAGCTACTTTCTCCAGTTAAATGTTGAATAGAAATGATAAACAATATTTACTTTGTTTCTAATCTTAGATGAAAGTATCCACTATTTTACCATTAAATATGGTGCTAGATTTTTGGTAGATTCCCTTCATCAAATTAAATATGCTCTTTCTATTCGTAGCTTGTTGAGAGATTTTGCCATAAAAGGGTGTTGAATTTTACCGATTTTTTCTGCATCTGTTAAGATGATTATATGTGATTTTTAAAATTCTATTATTATAGTGAATTATACTGACTGATTTTCAAATGGTAAACCAACACTGAAATTCCTTGACAAACCCTACTTGTTCAGGATATATATATATATACACACACACACACACACATACACATACACACACATACGTGCATACACATTGTATATGATATATATACAATGTGTATGCACGTGTGTATATATATATATACACACACACACATTTTTTAAAATGTATCTGTCCAGTTTTCTCAACACCATTTATTGAAGAGATAGGCTGTCATTACCTCACTGTATATTCTTGCCTTCTTTGTCATAGATTAAATAAACATATAAGCATAGATTTATTTCTGGGCTCTCTATTCTATGTAGTATCTGTTTTTATGCCAGTACTGTACTGTTTTGATTACTCTAGCCTTACAAAATAATTTGATATCAGGTAGTGTGATATCTCCAACTTTGTTCTTCTTTCTCAAGATTGCTGTGGCTATTCAGGATTTTTTACGGTTCCATATAAATTTTAGGATTATTTCTAATTAGTTCTAATTCTGTGAAAAATGACATCGATATTTTGATAGGGATTACATTGAACCTCTAGACTGCTTTGGGTAGTGTGGTCATTTTAACAATGTTGAGTCTTCTTATCCATGAGCACAGTATATTCTTCCATTTATTTGCATCTTCTTCAATTTTTTTCCCTAAAGATTATAATTTTCTGAGAACAGGTCTTTCATCTCCTTGGTTAAATTGATTCCTACCTATTCGGTTGTTTTTAATGCAATTGTAAATGGGATTGTTTTCTCAATTTCTCTTTCTAATAGTTCATTATTGGTGTATAAAAATGCAAATGATTTCTGAATTTAATTTTGTATTCTGCTACTTTACTGAATTTATTTATCAGTTCTAACGGTTTTTTAGTGGAATATTTTGGGCTCTATATAGTATCATGTCATCTGCAAGTAATGACAGTTTTATTTCTTTTTCAGTTTAGATGCTTTTTGTCTCTCTTGTCTAATTGCTGTAGCTGGGACTACCAATACTGTGTTAAATAGAAGTGGTGAAAGTGGGCATCTTTTTCTGATCGTAAGGAGAACACTTTTAGCCTTTCCTCATTGAATATAACATTAGCTATAGGTTTGTCATATACAGCCTTTGTTATGTTGAGGTATGTTCCCTCTATTCCTGGTTTGCCAAGGTATGTTCCCTCTATTCCTGGTTTGCCGAGAGTTTTTATAATAATGGATTCTGGATTTTATCAAACACTTTTTCTGCATCTATTAATATGATAATATAATTTTTATATTTCAATTCGTTGATGTGGTATATCACATTAATTGATTTGGTGATATTAAACAAAACTTGCATCTCAGTAATAAATCCAACTTGGTCATGGTGTATGATCCTTTTAATGCATTGCTGAATTCAGTTTGCAAATATTTTTTTTAAAGATTTTTGCATTTATGTTCATCAGGGATATTGGCTTATAATTTTTTTTTTTGTAATGCCTTTGTGTGCTTTGGGAATCAGGATAATACTGGCCTCATAAAATGAACTTGGGAGCCTTCCCTCCTCTTGAATTTTTTGGAATAACTTGAGAAAAATAGGGATAATTCTTCTTTGAAAGCTTGATAAAATTCACGTGGGAAGCCATCTGGTTCAGGACTTTTGTTTGTTGGGAGTTTTTTGATTACTGATTCGATTTTGTTAGTAGTAATTGGTCAGTTTGGATTTTCTGTTTCTTCTTGATTCAGTCTTGGGAGATAGTATATTTTTAGAAATATATCCATTTCTTCAAGATCTTCAATTTGTTGACATATAAATACTCATAGTATCTTTTTATACATTTTTGCATTTCTGTGGAGTCAGTGTCACCTCTCCTCTTTCATTTCTGATTTTATTTATTTGGGTCCTCTTTTTCTTGATGAGTGTGGTTAAAGGTTTATCAATTTTGTTTATCTTTTCAAAACCAGCTCTTAGTTTCATTGTTCTTTTGTATTGTTTTTTTCTAAACCTTATTTCATTTATTTCCCCCTCTGGTTTTTATTATTTCCTCCCTTCTGCTCACTTTGGGCTTTGTTTGCTGTCCTTTTTCTAGTTCCTTTAGGTGTAAGGCTAAATCTTTTGAGATTTTTCTTGTTTATGGAGGTAGACCTGCATTGCTTTGAATTTCCTTCTGAAGGCTGCTTTTACTGTGACCCACAGATTTTGAGTCATTATGTTTTCATTTTCAATTGTCTCAAGATATTTTTTGATTTCTTCCTTGAGCTCATTGTTAACCCATTTATTGTTTAGTATCATGTTATTTAGCCTCCATGTGTTTGTGTATTTTTTAGTTTTTTCTTATAGTTGATTTCTAGTTTTATACCATTGTGGTAGGAGAAGACACTTGATATGATTTTAATCTTCTTAAATTTATTGAGATTTATTTTGTGGCCAGATAAGTGGTCTATCTTGGAAAATGTTCCATATATGCTTGAGAAGAATGTATGCTCTTCTGCTTTGGGGTGAAATGCTCTAAAAAATATCAACTAAATCCATCTGGTGTAGTTTATCTTAAATGCTGCCGTTTCTTTGTTGATTTTCTGTCTGGAAGAAATATCCATTGGTGTCAATGAGGTTTTAAAGTCCCCTACTATGACTGTATTACTGTCAATCTCTCCCTTTATGTCGGTCAAAAGTTGCTTTATATATTTAGGTGCTCCTATGTTGAGTACATAAATATTTACTAGGGTTATGTCCTTTTCTTGGATTGCTCTCTTTTCATTATGTAATGTCCTTCTTTGTCACTTATTACACTCCTTATTTTAAAGTTTATTTTGTCTGATATAATTATTGCTATCCCAGCTTTTTTTTATCATTTCCACTTGGATGAATTACATTTTTCCATTCCTTTACTTTCAGCCTGTGTGTATCTTTCAATCTGAAGTGGGTCTCTTGTAGACAGCATATGTATGGGTCTTGTTTTCTTTTCCATTCAGCTACCCTAAGTCTTTTGATTGGAGTATTTAAAACATTTATATTTAAAATAGTTGTTGATAAATACATTTTATTATTCATATTTATGGGTTTTTTTCCCTTTCTACTTCTTAAAAAAACACCTTTACCATTTTTTTATAATACTGGCTCTGTTATAATGAATTCCTTTAGCTTTTTCTTGTCAGGGAAGCTCTTTATCTCACCTTCAATTTTAATTGATAGACTTGCTGAGTAGGGCAGTCTTGGTTGTAGGTTTTTTTCATCACTTTGAATATTTCGTGCCAGTCCCTCTGGCCTGCAAATCTTCTGTTGAGAAATCAGCTAACAGTGTTATGGAACTCCCTTTTAGGTAACTAACTACCTTTCTCTTGCTGCTTTTATGATTCTCTTTAAAATGACTTTGGTATTTTTTTTACAATGTGTCTTGGTGTGGGCCTCTGTGGGTTAATCTAGGACTCTCTACTCTTCCTGGGCTTGTCTGCCTATTTTCTTCACCAGAGTAGGGAAGCTTTGTATCATTATTTCTTCAAATAGGTTTTTAATTCCTTGAATTCTCTCTTCTCCTTCAGACACCGCTATGATAAGAATGGTAGGCTTGATGTTATCTCAGAAGCCCATTAAACTATCCTCATTTTTGGATTCTTTTCTCTTTTTGCTGTTCTGATTGGATGTTTTCTGCCACCTTATCTTCCAAATAGCTGATTCGATTCTCTGCTTCATATAACCTACTGCTGACTCCTTCTAGTGTATTCTTCATTTCAGTTATTGTATTCCTCATTTCTGACTGTATTTTTATGCTGTGTCCTTTTTTTATGCTTACTATCTTTCCATTGAAGTTCTCACTGAGCTCATTTATTTTTCTGTTAAGTTCATTGAGCATCCCTATAACCACTGTTTTGAACCCTGTATCTAGTAGATTGCTGCTCCATTTTGTTTAGTTCTTTTTCTGGAGTTTTCTCCTGTTCTTTCATTTGGGATATGTTTCTTTTTTTCCCCCATTTTGGCTGCCTCTCTATGTTCATTTCTATGTATTAGGTAGATGTGATATAAATCCCAGTCTTGGCTGAGTGGCCTTCCATAGTAGGTGCCCTGTGTGGCCCAATGATGCAGCCTCCCTGATTATTTTTGTTGTGTGTGCTCTTCTGTTGTAGTTAAGACTTGATTGCTATTAGCACCTCAATGGATAAGTTTTGACTCTCAGGCTTACTGGCTGTGAGAATTGGCCACACTCACAATGTATGAGCAGCTGTGTAGGGGCTGACCTAACAAAGTGGGATTTGCCCCAGTGGGCTTATGTGCCTGTTGATACCACCCTTTGTGTGTGCTGCTTGTGGGACTTATCAGGGTTGCTCTGTTATGATATGATGTCAGTCTTCAGATATGTTAGTTCTGAGGTCCCTGAGGAGAGGCTCCCATGTAGATCAATGTCAACTGCTGCCTGTGACCACCTGGGGCTAACTGGTAGAAGTTTCAGAGTGATCTGTGGTTAGTTGCTGCCTGTGTTAGACTTGGAGGCAAGTAGAAGAGGCCACATTGTGAACTAAGGCCACCTGCCACCAGTACCAGATCTGAGGCAGCTTGGCAAAAGGTCCAAGGCACCCCAAGTTCTGAGGCTTCCTGCCAGCTGCCTGTATGGTTCAG
>NW_006431288.1:3687551-3719753 GCF_000325575.1 Pteropus alecto
TAGGGTAGGTGGGTAGGCCAGGGTTCCAGAGAGTCATCAGGGTAAAGCAAGTGGATTTTACCTGGCCAACGCAGATTCCAATTTGGTGCCAGTACTGAGCTTGTATCCACTCGCAAAAGTCTTGGATCATGCCAAGGCTAGCTGTTGCCACCTTGGGCCTACAGTTACCTGTGATTTGTTTAAGAAATACTGCAACTTGGACCGAGGATGGTTGCTTGCCAATGGAATTTTCTCTGGAGGTGTGTGGGCTGGGCTGAGGTCTGTTGAGCCTCCTGCCGAGAAAGTTGGGTGGGACTGGTTGCTCATCCATGAATTTGCCTTCGACAATTTGCAAGTTGGGTGGGCCAGAGTCCCGAGGAGTCACCAGAGGTAAAGCAAGCAGATTTCACCATCCAAATTCAGAATATGCTGTGTTGGGGGAGGACTAAACATAAGTAAGATGGAGTCTGCTTGTAGGCTGCACAGGGGGAGGGCTCAACTAGCCCTTGCCCTGAAGCCACATAATTCAGTCTTTCCCTGTATGTCTCTGGTGCCTCCCAAGCTACTGTCTCTCCTCTGAAGCCCAGGGTGAGTGTCTGTGAGCAAGTAAGTCTGAGCATGGGCCTTTAAGGGGACATATGGATTTCCAGCTTGCTTCCATTTCATCCCCACTGATTTTCACAGATTTTCACAGATGTTATGGGGACTCCTCTTCTTGGCACTGGAACCCTGGGATCAGGAGCTCTAGTGTAAGGATTGTCCCCCTTGCAGCCAAGATATCCCTCCCAATGCTCAACCTCCACACGTTGATATGAGACCAGCCCATTTCGTGTTTCTGCTCCTCCCACCAGTCTCGATATGGCTTCTTCTTTAGATACTTAGTTATAGGAATTATATTCAACTAGTCTTCAGATAGTTCTCCAGGTTGATTGTTCTATAATTTAGTTGTAATTTTAATATGATCATGGTAAGAGACGAGCACAGTGTTTATTTACCCTGCCATCTTGACCGGAACTCTTTTCTAATATATACATTTAGAACTAAAAATTGCCCTCAAAACATCGATTTAGTTGCATTTCACAAGCACATTTATTATCATCCAGCCCCAAATATTTTCTGTTTTATACTGTGATTTCTTTTTTGAGCTTTGGATTACTGAGAGTTGTGTTTCTTAACTGGAAAACTTTTGGAGATTTTCTAGTTATTAATTTATAATTTAGCTCCACTGTAGTCAGAGAACTATTCTGATTTCATTCTTTTGAAATTGACTGAGATTTGTACTCTGGCCCGGTGTATAGGCTCTTTTGGTAAATAATCCATGAGCACTTGAAAAGGATATGGACACTATCATTGAGTATAGAGGTCTACATATGTCAGTTCAAATTAGTTGACCATGTTGTTCTATTCTTCTATATTATTACTCTTTTTTCCTTACTTGTTCTATAAGTTACTGAGAAAAATATTAAAATCTCCAATTATGATTGTGCATTTGTCTATGTTTTTAGTTCTGTCTATTTTGATTTCATGTATTTTGAAGGTGTGCTATTAAGTACATACATATTTAGCATTGATATATCTTCCTATTAAATTGTTCACTTTATCATCAATAAATAGCCTTATTGATCAAAAATAATATTTCTTACCTTAAAATTGACTTTGTCTGATTAAGTATAGCTACAGCAACCTTCTTATTGTTAGTATTTATGTGGTATATATTTTAAAATTTTACTACCCACCTTTCTGTTTACTTATATAATATGCTCCTATAAATGATATATAGTTGTAGTTTTTTATCCAGTCTGAAAATATTTATTTATTAATTGGATTATTTAGTCCATTTAAAGTCAATGTCATTACTAATACATTTTAGATAGTTTTAATATTACTATCCTATTTTTTCTATTTGTATCATTTGTTTTTATTAACCTGTCCTTATTTTATTTTAGATAAAATATTTTTATTTATTCAGTTGTTTACTGAGTTATAGGTTGGCTGCTCCTTTCAGTACTTTAATGATATTTCCATTGTCTTCTGTCTTCCATCGTTTATGTTGAAAAGTCCGTCTTTAATCTTATTATTGCTCCCTTTAGAATAATGGATTTTTTCCTGAATCTTTTAAGATTTTTTGTTGTTGTTTTTCACAGGTTGACTATGATGTACTTGGTGTATATCCATTTTTCTTTGAGTTCATTGAGAATCTTAAATCTCTGGCATATCTTTCACCAGTTAGAAAGTTTCTCAGACATTATCTCATCCAATATTGCTTCTGCCCATTTATCTTCTCTGTCTAGGACTCCAATTCCCTAATTATATGTATATTAGATTTTTTTGTTTGTATTCCACATGCCTCTTTTGTCTTTCCTGTTTTTTTTCTCTGCACTTCAGTTTGGATATTTCTTTTTATCCTAGCTTCTAGTTCCCTAGTCTTGCTTCTGTCATGTCCAATCTTCTTTTAAATACATTTTTTTTTTTTGCTAGAATTTAGTTGCTCCCTTTGAAGATTTTAAGTTTAGCTCTTTAGGTTCCCTCCCCCGTGCAGTTTCAAAACCTGGAAACTATCACGAGGAAAAGGTAGGCTGTGTATTTGAGGAAGGCCCTATCTCTGGCAGAATTTAGTCTCCTTAGCATCATGAGATTATAGAATATTTTATTCTGCTTTTTCCAAGTTCTTGGCCTAGCTACCTAGCCTCCTATACACAGCCCCAATCTCAGAAAAATATCCTATAGGAAAAACTTACCATATATTTGGAGTTCCTTGAGTTTCCACCCTGTCATACCTGCTCTGTGTGATTCCTAAAGCTTCCTGATTTCTGTTCCCTATTAGAGGTTAAGACTAAACATAAGGGTAGGCCTAGAATCAATAAATGCCTCCAGAGAAGAAAATCACTGGCAATGTTCAGCTTTCCTCAGAAGGGCTTCGCTCTCTCCAGAATTCCAATTCTTTTCTTTCTTATTGTTTACACAATCTCCAAATTCTGTTAAAATAAACTTTTGTAATGTATCTGGCTTTTTTAAATTGGGCTGCTGTCATTCAACCCAGTAGCAGAAATTCTAAAATTTATTCTTACTTCCCCCTTCTTTCTTACTCAAAAAGTATACACACATACCTCATAACACACACACAAAACACACACACACACACACACACACACACACACACATACACACACGCCAGCTTTGAAAAGCCCCTTCTCCTCCTCCTAAGATTCTTGCCTTCTGGTATTTATGCCTTTGTCCAGTCTCCTCCCACTTTGAATATGATCAAACTATATAAACACAAGGACATTACAGCCTCTACTTTAGTCTTTTTGATTGCTTGATCTTAGAGAAGTTGGAAAACATTCAAGCAGTCCTGCGGCGAAGTCCACATGGAGATTAACAGGCCTTCCACCAACAACCAGTATCAATTTGCCAGCCACGGTGAAAGAAAATCTTCCAGATCCAGAAAAGACTTCATGATTGTGGCCCCAGCTAACATCTTGGCTGCAGCTCAATGAAAGACCCTAAGCCAGGACCATCCAGTAAGCCACTCCCAAATTCCTGACCCACATAAAAGCAAAAAATAGAATATTGGATATCCGGAACTGAAGGAAGGGGAAAGTGAGGAGTTGTTGTTCCATTGGTATGGAGTTTCAGTTATGCAAGATGAGATCTACTGTACAGTGTAGGCCTATAGTCAACGATCCTGTATTGTGCACTAAAAACTTTGTTAAGAGGATAGATCTCATATTAAGTGTTCTTACTACAAAAATAAACAAAACAAAAAAAAAGGACACAAGGAAGTTTTTAGAGGTGATGGATTTACAGGTGTATGCATATGTTTAAGCTCATTAAATTGTATACATTAAGTAGGTGCAGTTTTTTGTATATCAATTATATCTCAGTAAGGTTGTTTTAAAAAACTGAGATAATAAATATTTATTATTGCTCAAAGCCATTAAGTTTAGTAGTAATTTGTTATGAAGCAATAAATAATACTAAATATGTATAACTATATGTATAAATAATATATGTATAATATGTACATAATATGTTTATATTTAGACACATATTTAGTATACTATGTATACTTTATATGTATAAATATTAATACTAAATACTATATATATATCCATCCTCAGAATATATATATTTCCATCTTTGCACTTTTTTAAAATTTAACAATGTGCACTAGAAATTATTTCATATGATTTCAAAAAGATCTTCCTCATTCATTTTACAGCTTACAACACTGCATTGTGCAGTTTAGGGAAACACTCTCTTGTGAATGTGCAATTCCAATATTTTGTTATTAGAAATAATACCCAATTAATAATCCTTAGCATATGTATTGTTATTGTTGGAGATGTAGCTTCAGGGTAGATCCATAGAGGTAGGACTACTGTTTCAATATGTAATATATTTGTAGCTCTGTTAGATATTGCTAGGTTTCATGCCATAAAGTTGTACCATTTTTATTCCCACTAGCAATATATGAGCACACCTCCTTTCCCATGGCATCACCAATAGAGTGTCTTATAAAGTTTTTGAATATTTGACAATTTGATAAATAAGAAGTAGTATTTCTGTGTAGTTTAATTTGCCTTTCTGTAATTATGAGGAAAAAATGAGCATCTATTCATTTGTTTAAAAAACATTTATATTTTTGTGACCTCTTCATATGTTTCACTCATTTACCTATTGAGTATTTAATTGTTTTACTTTGATTATTGAAAGGTCTTATACATTAGATATATTAACCTTCTATCTTATCACTTTGGCCTTGCTTGTGCACTTTTAATTTTGCTTTTGGTTATGCTTTACATGGCCTTTCTGCCATGCAAAATTTTTTCTAATTTCTATGTATTCAAATTTAATTTTTTAATTTCATCTGAATTTTGGCCATAGTAAAAAAGTTTTTTCATATCTCAATTATATAAGAATTTATGTTTTCACTGGTGCTTGTGACAGTAAAAGTTTCACACTTAGGTCTCCAATACTTTGGGAGCTTATTAATAATATCAGTTTACTCTGTGCATCAGTTATTGATTGCCTCAGGAGTGCTATATAAAAAAATCAAATAAAAATGTCAGTGGCATATAACAATAAATGTTCATTCCTTTTCTATCTGGAATCATTAGGTGTCAGCTAGGTATCTCACCTGACCTTGGCTAGGCTTACCCACATAGTTGAGGATCAGCTGATCTACTCTGGATTCTAATATAGGCTGGCTCCAACTGGAGAATTTAGAGCAATGTGTTTTTGCTCCATGTTTCAATAGTCTTCCAACAGGCTACCATGGGCATGTTCTCATGGCAATGGCAGAAGCACTATCAAGGAAGCCCTAAAGCAGAGGCTCATTTGAGCTTTTGCTTGTGTAACATCCACTGATGTCCACTGGTCAAAGCAAAATATCTGATCAGGTCTAGAGTCAGAGAGCGAAGACATTAGAAAACTACATGGCAAGGGGTTTTTGAATACAAGAAGGAGTAAAGAATTGAGGACATCTACCACATTCTGCAGTTTCCAGGATCTAGTCCATTCTAAATATCTCCTTATCATCTAGGGCTCCTTAAAAGTTTTTTATCACTCACTATCTCTATTTCTTCATCTTCCTTTTAACCTAATCCACTGCAATATGGCTTCCTCTCCTCATCTTTCCACTAGGCCTGTTCTCCACAAGGTTGATAACGGGCTATGAATTGTCAAATCCAACCTGTATATTTGGGTTTTTTTTTTTTTTTTAATGTGACAGAACATGTTAGTTGAGCATAAATATAAGTCCCACATTTTGTAGGTAGGTCGTTTGTGCCAGATATCTTCTGATTGCCCCTCAAGATCTATTATCCATTCCTTCCCTCCTTGCTCTCTTCCACCATATGGGTTATATCAATGGACTCCTGTACCCTCTAGCTTCTAGTTGGCTTCAGCCTATGAGAAGCCTTGTCAGGAGATTGGAGAGAGAAAGAAGAATGAGGTCAAGGTATTTATTCCTTTGGTTCCTGTGAGGTTATCTGGGGCTGGCTGTATCCCTTTTCATTGCTCCTCTCAAAGTGGCCTGTTCTGTTTGACTCCTTCTCCTTCTCAATTTTAATGACCTCTCCTTCCTCACTTGCCCTGAGGCTTAGGATGGTGACAGTCAGCCACTAATCATCCTGGTTCCTGCACTACCTCATGTGGTCTTCCTAGTCTCCTCCCATCACCTAGGAAACTTGTCCCTTTATGAATAAACCTTTCTCTAATTGTTTCCTGTTGGAAATCTAACTGATACAGTGTGGCATCATTCATCATTCTTCCCTATGTCTCAGTGTATCCATTTACATTTAGGGCCTGGACACTTCTCCTTCTGCTCATCTAGTCACATCTAATTATTTATATCGAGGCAGAAAGGAAGAAAATGAGAGATTCCATGATCCCAAACTTTTGATTTAATTGAGGTGTCCTCACAGAAAAAAAAAAAAAAAAAAAAGCACATAAAACAGAAGGAGTATAAGAGATGCACTAAAAGCCATTCCATGAAGAAAAGTAAGGTAAGTACAGAGAAGTGACTATAAGTTTGGGCATCAGAGAGGTAGGTAACTGATGACATTAACAGGGAAGCCTCAGTGGAGCAGTGGGGACAGAAGTCCAGGTGGAGTGGACTGAGAAAGTCAAGATAGTGACTATTGACTAATCTAGGGCTAGGAGGAAGAAGGAAAGTTCTGATAACATGGAGCAATTTGCTGACCACTGAGTGACATTTCCCAGGCTATGTGCTGTTGTTCTCCACCCATTTTCCCTATACCAGACGGTTGCATCCATCCCCCAACTTCTTTGAGTGTCGGTAGCTAATGGCTCACAAGTTCCTCATCACTAGAGTAGTGCCCTTGACTGACAGGAGCCTCCTTGCCAAGGGGTTATATACCACCTCGGGGGTGATCCATAGCTAATGGCTGACAAGGATAGAAAGGCCACCTCCTTGCCTTAAGAGGGGGGACTTCTCTGTGGTGATCTCCACAGATCAGGTCAAGGCTAGAATTTACCTGAGACCACATTCTTCTTTCCTCAGTCCCATCTAACTTTCTTTACTCCCTTACGTGTTTTTTTTTCCTCTGAAGAGTATTCCCACCATATAGCATATACACCAAATTACCTGCCTTAAGTACTGCATACAGGGAACTCATTCTAAGACCTGCTGTCAAGAGACTCTAAGGGTGAAGGATGGAATTCTGGAGTTGGATCACTTGCCAACTCACACGCAATGGGACCCCATCAAGGTGGTAGGTACAGTGTTAACAGTCCCCAGCATGTGTTAATAGTGCAATTGCTAAGATGTCACCTAGGCTGATCTGAGGCAAGGTACAGGTGAAAGGAATATGTAGATTTAAAGAGTATCTTATATTTAAGAGATACTAGAGAAAGAGTAGTACATATAGGAACTACAGAATTGAGTGGCTGTTGCAGAATGCCATTGATGCTTTGAAGAGAGAAAAGGCAAGATCAGAGCACTCAATCACCATTTTAAAGCAGAATGTGAGTCAAAATGTCTCCTTGACAACTTTAAAGAGATCTCATCTCGTGTAACAGAAGGGCAGACAAACTTGAAGATGAGACCAGAGACTTAACTGTAAGAGTGGCAGAATTTTAGAGAAGGTTGAATTTCAGCCTGATGAGTCTCCCATGTCAAAGTCATGGCTCTAAGAGGGAAGGAGTAAGACCCTGCGATCTGGGATGGGAATATATAGATGAATGCATTGGAAGACTTTGAGCTTCCAGATTCCTCTGAAACCTCTGGTCCTACAGAAATGGCCACTTCTCCTTGTTGAAAGATAGAAGCCCTCCCTTGCTTTTAGAAAATGCAGATGCCCCAAATGAGGCAGTTATCTTATAAGAAATTCCGGACTTCCTCAGCAGCTGCCCCATTCTTTTCTTCTTATCACCAGACATATAATGGGAGTCAAACCTCAGTGTGACCCCACTGGGCAATTGTTGAGTCTAATGAGAAGACAGGGATTTTGTCAAGAATTTTCAGGGCCTGGCTAGTGTGTACTGACCAGAGACTTGGATACTATGCCTGAGAGTGTGTCCTGCATGCTGGATCAAAGGGATCAGAATATAAAACTCTCTACAGGAGAATTGATTAATGACACAGGATTTCACATCTTTCAGGGGCCCTGGAAGGTGACTCTAGTAGCTGCTGGAATGGTTCTTGAAAGCTTGGTGAAAATGAAGGCCCACATTAAATGAAATAGACCTATCAGAACTCCATTGCAGACTGTGGAAGAAGGTATGGAACACTGGGTCAACATGAATTTAGGGCCAATTTTAAAAATAGATTAATGTCCCATAAATAACATAATTTAACACAGAAAAGGGCCTCCTCACCCACACTATTTTTTTCCTACTTATTTTTTTTTACTTTAGCTTTGCCACAGAGCTGACAAATCTAACAAAAAATGGTTCATTTCAGTTCATAAGCTCCTCCTGTCAAATACACATTCCATGAGAAGCTTAGGGGGACTGCTCCTTTTTCATAGCCTAATATGGAGTCTGGAGAGTTGGCTTTTTCAGGGTGGGTTTGAAAAGGTGGGCCACACTCATTTACGTGTAAATAGGAGACTGCAATACACTCACTGTCTGCTTTTAGAAATTAAGTCCTAAATATATAAGAAATATCAAAAAGATTTTCATATGGCCTGCTAAGGAAAAGAGAAGGTAGAGGAAAGAGGAAACGGAAACTAGGTAGGAATGTGAATTGTGAGAGATCATTGAGGCAAAAGAAAGCTATATAGACACTAAAAGTCTCGCCTGGCATAACAGCTCATCTAGTGACTTTTAGGAAATTTTATATGGAGACTTTTTACACTATTTTAAATTTGTAGATGGACCTATTTTTGGTTTTGTTTGGTTGGTGCATTGATTTCTTCACTTGAAACTATAGGCATAAACAAGAATATCAGATTTTGGCATTTGCCCTCTACCTAAAGATCAAATGAAATAGAAAATAAGTACAGTAGGAGTTCATAGATAACGAGAGTATTGCTGAGATAGAACAGGAGAAGAAACAATGTCAAAAAATAGAAAGATGATGTGATAAGGGAAAGAAAGTATGCTGATGTAGGCAGTGAAATCCACCAAATCAACCCTGGAGATGACAGAATGAGATGTGGGTGCCTGCTAACCCCTCTAGTGAAAGGTATAATTCAATCACAGAAGAGTCATTGCACCACTAACTCTTGTATGTGAAAGTTTGCCTAGGGCCAGCTCTGTTAGAGTTGAGGGCTCATTTAGACAAAATGGAATCAAACCAAAATCTATCTTCATCATATAATTGAAAAGTCAGCATTTCTTCTCCTAGTTCTTAAAGGTTCCAGGCATTATAAAAAATCTACAGTAAAAGAGCTTCATGTGCATTAGACACTGAGATAAGCAACTTCCCCTTTCAGTTTTTGCTCAAGTGTTATCCTCCCAGTGAGGTACACTCTGAGCACTCTAAACTGCAAGCAACACCTTCCTTTGGCACTTTGGGTGTCCCTTATCCTGCTCTATTTTTTTTTTTCCAAAAGCACTCCTCATCATATTATATTCTATGTAATTTTCTTATTGCAATAATTGCTTAATGTCTGTCTCACTCCCACTAAAATATAAACCCTAGAAGACCAGGGACCTTAACTATTTTGTTGTTAACTGATGGGTCCCAAGTAAATGAATAGTGGCTGACGCATAATGTACCCTCGATATATATTTGCTCAATGAATGAAGAGTAGTTTCTTAATCTCCAAGCCTCAAATCCTTTCAGAATCATGTTGAGCAATGACTCTAAAATGGGTTGATTAGGAAAACCTAAGCCAGAGATGAGATTAGATAACATCAGAAAATACTTCTTACATATAAATAAAAATTAGAAATAAACTTTTTTAACAAATGTTTATTTATATCAAAATACAAAACATTTCTGAAGCAGAGTAATGTTACATGAGGAGCAATTAAATACTAAACTTCTTTTAATCCGTTTAACTTGCAACACTTTCAGGATACCTTCAGGGGCTACACATCTTGTCATGTGATGTGCCTTTCTCTTATTTGTTTGTTTATGTACTTGTTTGTTTGTTTTGATTTTTAACTCACTATGTGAACATGAATTGTTACTGGCAATGAGTTGGTTAGTAGCCGGCAAGCCTGAAAATACCAGCGAGTGGAGCCTGGCATGGCAGCCTGAGCCACGGCGGGCCACAGATTCATATTCTTCCTACTCAAGTTCACGATGTCACTCAGTTTTTAACTGGCAAGAGTCTAAGGCCAAAGGAGTTACTGTCCTTGGTAGCCAGAGCAGGCTTATTGCTTAGGACCACAGAGCAGGCAAGGCTCAGGGGTCATCTCCAGTTGGGTCTTCTTTGTGGATTGGGAAGAGGAGGGGAACTGCCAATCAGAGCCCACCTGGAGGGGTGGCCCAGATCCAGGAACAGGGAGGTCAAGGACCCTGCAGGAAGAATCCCCTTTCCCACGAAAGCAAGTAAGAGCTGAGGGGATGTTCCTCCCCATCTTGGCAGTTTGTGATTTGGTGGTTAGAGGTGCCTGTCTCTTAGAGGGGCCCTTTATAAATCCTCAGAGTTTGTGGACTTAGAGGAGAAAGCACCTGGTGGAGAGTATAGCTGTTTCCATATACTTCCATTTCCTGACAGCGAGGAAAGGGAAGGAGACAGGAAACAGGGGAGTGAAGATGCTCCCATTTTCATTACCACAACCACCCCACTCCCAGAGTCAACCTTGGTCTCCCTTTCAGGGCCCCAGTTAGTGCATTCACTTTGGCATTGTGAACCTGTAAGCGCACCCACACACATATGTACACACACACATCAGCTCTCACACATGCACACACATGCACACATACACACAAATGCCTGGTTTCCCTTCAGAGTCTACTTAGGAAGCAGAATAGTGGCCCACCTTCACCATCATCCTCTGCTCCAAGGGGTCCCCTTGGCCCACAGTTCCCCAAGACCCAGCCCTAGGCTTGGCACCCGCTGGCATTCCCAGGCTTTTGAGAAGAGAGTGAATAGAGCAGGGAGCTCACCAGAGACAGGTTACACAGAGTATAGAATATGTTCATATAAGGCTTTGGTACAGCACCGATTTCATGTTCTTATAGTTTGATTTCTAAGTTGTCTCTTAGAAGAAAAAAAAAAAAAAGCTTACTGAAAAAATAGTGTTTTTATTTACTTTTGAGTTACATACCTGAAGTTCAAAAAGTAAGCTTCTAGTTGCCATTCAAGTTCACACTCAAAGGTGTTCTGTGTGCAGCTGTACAATTTGTTGGTTTGTCTTTAATAGTTAACCAAAATCAGCCAACCAATACCATGAAGTCAGCTGCCCATGATAACTGACTTTGACCAGTCCATACATACAGAAAAGAGAGAGAGAGAACACAAAAACCACCCCTAAGTCTCCCACCCCAAACCCCTATGGAAAAAAATCAAATAAAAGACAAAATACAGCAAATTTTAAGGAACCAGTGGGACGAAGGAGGTTCAGTCCAGCTGGCCTCTTCAAGAACAGCACCATAAAGCACCCTAGCGCAGTTATGTTGTAATACTTGACATTCAAGAAATGGAAACGAGGTTTGAATAGTCTTCAGAAGACCTGGCATGGATGGAGGGTAACCCCCAAAGAAAGTTGAAGGAGGAAATAAAAGAGTTCGAAATGAGAGCAACAACTCCCATGACGAAACTAATAGTCATATCCAGACTCATTAGAAAGGAAGAACTAATACAAGAAGCTACTGGGCATCTAGAGGTATGGAGTTTTTAAGAGGTCTTGGAGAGGTAGCATCAGAAGCCCCTCCCCACCCACACTGCCTAGTCACCCGCTTCTGTATGTCTACAGACCACTGGGTGAAATGGGGAAAAGCAATTCACACAGAATTGCCTCCAGGTATGTGATGGAAGAATTATATCCAGGATGATAAATTTCTCCTGGTGAAAGAGGAAAAGTTGAAGATAAAAGGAACCAAGAGTCACTGACATGATGCAGGATATGGTCCCTTCAAGTCGGGCTGTGAAAAAACACAAGCACCTGGTGAAAGCACACCCCATCCATGCCCTCAACCTCTGGCCCCACAGATGGTAGTGAAGAAATTAAATCCAAAGAGACATTAAGACTTTCTGAGATTGATGTACTGGTAAATGGAGCTTTTTGAGATTGATGACTTGGTAATGGAGCTTTAAGCTGCTATTCTCTCCTAAACCAACCATTCCCCCTTGTGACACCTCAGTCTAAAGTTCCAGCAACATACTAGATCATTCTACAACACATCCCCTCCCAGTCCCTGGGCACCATAGTTTACTAAACAACAGGAGAGACCCTTCACACTCCAATATCATGGCCAATCCTTTACGAACAGGAAGTTTGCTGTGTAGCATCTCCTCTTCCTCCACCTCCTACTTTTATATTGCCCATGGTGGCTCAACCTGAACATCTAGAGCAAAGAGGAGTGGAAGGGCCTAGCAAAAAGCCAAAGAGCAATGGACAAATCCCTCTTCCCCAAGCTATTGGTCGATGTAAATGGGAAAAGAATAGGGCCTATAATTATCCTTGGGTGAGCAATTCCCAGTGGATCTGTCTACTCCAAACCCTCGTTCCATTTAGCAGACAGAGAAAGCAAAATTAAAACAACTTTATAGAGTCCTCTACCACCTGCCAAAATGGAAAAGCACTCAAACTCAATATCCCTCCACTATATGAGAACAAGAGAGTATGGCACAGGCATATGGAACAGCTCATGTTCCTACTAGAAGTGGCTGTGGACCTCAAAGGCTTAATCAAAGCACTCATCCCACCAACCTATCCACTAACTGAGAGGTTCAAAGGTAGGTAATTTTGCTTATTCCATGTACCATCAGATCTCAATCCATTTGTGCCTTTGTGAAAGACTGGCTCTTCAGAGGAACTGGAGATCTTTGCTGGGCTATCTATCCTTTCTCCTCCAATGTCCATCCTTTCACCATCTTTCTGAGAGCTTGTGGCCAGGATCATGGAAAGGGCAGAGGTAAGCATTACATCCCCTCCAAGCTCCATAATTTCAAGTTATGGGCTATGTTTCTTATCTTCACCTTTTCTCACATAACTGAAGAGCCCAGCTGAAGGGTGAAGACTGGGATGGGATGGGATGGGAATGTGCAGGTCAGTGACTCTTGATCTCATACCTTAATGCTGCTGAGGCTTCTAAGGATTAAGCCCTGGGTTTAATGTGGAAAGAAGCAGAGTTTTAGAACTAACCCTAGACCTAGCAGAGGTACTAACCCTTTGAGGAACCTGTGATGCTGAAATGATTTATTCTGCTGGTTGCATGTACACCAGAGGTAGGACAGGGTATATGGAGAAAGAGAGGAGGATTGCTCTAAGAGCCAACAGCACAGTAATAGGGAGCCCTCTTCATGTGGAGGCTTTGGTGGGTTGGAAGGAGTTGCAATCCAGGAAGGGACATAGAATGTGCTGCTTTTTCTCTTATTTAACCTCCCCGAAAAATCTTACCAGAAACTTCTGGCTGTATCCTCTGGCCTCCTGAGAAGACTGCAGGAAAGATCAGTCACCTCCAAAGACGGACACACAGCCACTTGGATCCAGAATTGGAGTCCCCCAAGTACTGCATGAACAGAGCCTATTTTTCTTTCAGTGTTCTTGAGTCCCTGGGAACTGTGTGCCTCAGTGGACACAGTGACCCATAGTCTACATTGTGGAGGCAGAAGGGTCCGGAGTCAGACTCAAGCTCCACCATACCCTATGTTTCCCATATATCCCAAAAATGTTAGGAGAGCCCTTCCCATGGCTGAGGTATCTGAGTTCCTCTAATGATCAAACTCCATGAGACAAAAGCTCTTGGACAGCATGACATTTTGATTGGGGAGGAGGGGTTAGTATTGCCTTTGTTTTAGTTGAGAAGCAGGATGAGAGCAGAGAGACTGCAGCCTTGAGTCTCTCCTGGCTGCCTGCACCATCTGGCCCTACACAAGCTTCAAACACATCATTTTCATCTCTTGACAAATCAGAGGAGTGAGCTAGCACCCAGGGGACAATTGCTGAGGCTGTAAGGTGCAAGGCCCTTGCCGCATACGTGAGGTCTTGAATTCCCAGAGAGGTATACTTCAGGGTACACAAAATTTCCTACTCAGATACAAGTGAGCTCCTACTCTCCAAAATCTCCAGTTCTGAGTCAAATTCTTCTGATATATTGTTCAGTCTGTTAAGTCCTAAGCCAGGTACCAGAAGGCATTTCTACCTGTCCCAAAGTTCTTCCCATTATGCCCAAAGTTCTTCTCCCGCTCCTCATCCTCCACTCAGTCCCCCAGGACTGAACCATTCCATTTCTAATGCCACCTTATTTTCCAATTAAAATAACAACTGAAAAAAGCATATATGATATATTTATATTAGATATCACATTCACACTGGTTCCAAGAAACTGCAGCAAGAATGAGCAGGGTATTCTTCTTTAAGCCTGAGCCCATGCAGTCAGCCTCACAAAGTTATCTTAAGATGCCTCCTTCTCACTGCCACACCCCCCAGTAGTGCTTGAGTCAAGGTGCTACAAACCGGGTCAGGTATTGTAAACCTCTATGTAATCTTGACTTTCTTCAAATGCTGCTGAGCCAGATTCCTTCAGAGAAACTGAGTACCAACCCACAGCAACATGGGGATAGATTCAACTGTCCATCCTCGGTATATAAAGCACCTTTCAAGCCACAGTGTCACCTCCCAGTGACAAGAAATACTATGGATCCTGGTTTGGGAGACTATCCAATCTGGTAGCTCCCCACGACCTTCAGATCATTTGTCCATTCTGCAAGGAGACTATTTGTTTTGTTGTTTTTAAATTTTTCACATGTGCACATTTCCATCAGAAATACCCAAGCAACTCTGAACAGAGTGTTTCAAAGGAAGAGGCATAGAGGAAGGATGGGGAAAGAGGGGTATCAAGGCATGAGCTAGTATCCCAGACTGCCTGGGAAGGTGGTCCTGCTCCATCATCTCTAAGCACAGGTACAAAAATAAAGCAAACTATGACTTCATATAGATATATAGATATATAGATAAGCTAGCTAGATAGACTTTATATAGGTTTTTTGTCTATATATATATGTGTGTGTGTGCTGAGGGCACCAGCCCCCACTCCTCTGGCCCGGCTTTAGTCTCCTGCCCTCCCATTTCCCACTCCCCAGATATCTCACATGCGTGAAGCCTCCCAGTCACAACTATTGCATCTGATCCTTTTGTCTACCCGCCCCCTTACATAAGTTCCCCTGTCTCCTTAAAATAGAACAAATTATATCTATTTATATAATTTTATATACAATCTCCATAAAAAATACACTAAAGATGGTATATTACTAATTTCACCCTCCTACCAAAACAGAAGTTGCCTAGCAGAGAAAGAGTCAACTAAAAAGAGGCCTGATGCTCCTCAGGCAAATTAGTGTGTCCCTACAAATCTTACACACACACATACCTCACAAACACATACCACGCCACAAACACATACCGTCCAACAAACACCCACATACCACACGACACACACACAACCTACACACCACCAACACACATACACACCACACTTCATATACCACAACACACCACACACACACTGCCACACACACACCACACACACACATCACCACACACTCTCACACACATATTCTTACTTCCTGAGCCCAGGAAAGAAACATGGAATAGATAGCTGACTGGAGGTTAGAGACCAGATTGAGAACCTGATAACTGCAGAGGGACAGGTGAGACAATCCTATTTCTCTCTCCAGCCAGGACATCATCTACTCATGACAGACCTCTGATTATTCGCAGTAGGCAATATAAATATTTGTTGATAGAGTGACTGACAATTTCCCTTCCAAGAATTGCAACATGACCACGAGGAGGTCTATTCCCCTCCTTTGGAAACAAGGTTTCATAGATGCCCTAAGCCAAAAGAAGCAAAAAGGCTCTAATCCCTTATCACCAATATGAGGAAAGTTGGCATGTGCCCCTTCCATCTACACATGTGAAACCCCACACATGGCCCAAAAGCATGCTCGTGGTATTTCTAAGGCTGAAAACGCAAATCCCTCCCTCCCCAGCCCAGTCTTTCTCCCTTCCCAGATTCCCTGCCCCACCCAATCACCTCCCCATTGTAAACCATGCGCAAGTTCAAAATCCCTGGAGCCATGAAGAAGTGGGGTAAAGAAGGAATGGGAACTTAATTGTGGGGTGAAGGAGAAGAGCATTCCCTAGTTCCTAAAATAAATCCAAGAAACCCAGTGCCAGGGAAAGGTGGAGCACATTTCTTCAAGACTCAAAATAATAACAGACTCAGACAGCCATTCATGTCACCATCTAGTAGTGGGGTGGGAAAGACAGAGAGCCACACGACCAGGGACAGGAACTGAATTTGTACCACTCTTAACTCCCCAGTCTAACTCTCCCAGCCAGTGGAATAAAGCTGATAACTATGTCATCAGCCCTCTTCAGAAACCCTAATTACTACTATGGACCCACCACAGAAGAGAAAATCCAAGTGATTTCAACTGCTGGTTGCTGTTCTACCAAAATATTTAGCAAACAAGATACTCTGATTTATACTTCTATAAGGCATGGCCAGCCATTAATGGTATTTGTACTAATGCTTAATTGTTCCTGATCCTAGACAGAAACCTTTGGGGCATGAGGGTATCTTTGGATCAGATTCAATCTATTGGGAATTTTTCTATCACCTTAAAATGAGATCGTGAAAACACTTCTATCTTAGCAACCCAATACACAAAACATCTGGAGGGGATATCGTATTTGCTCATGAAAGATTTATTTGAAAGTATAGACGTGGGAGCCCGGAAATAAAACACTGGACCAGTGTGGCCTCACTACCAGTCAGAAGGAGAGATGGAAATGGACAACTGTAACCAAACACCAAGATGCTAAGAGGCTAAAGTCCAATCTGGGCTTTGATCCTTGGTTTATTGACTTCTTCTAAAGAAGAGATTTTTAATTCTGCCTCCTGATCCGAAAGGAGACAGCGTTGGAGACATCAAAGAGGACAGAGGCATAGCTGGTCTGATCTCAGGGTGAATCTTTTTCCCCTCCTATGTTAACCAGACTAGTGACCTTAACCTATCAAAGGAAGAGAAACTGAGAACAAACATCTAGGTGTAGCTTCATAGTCTGAAGGCAGCCTCTGTGCCTCAAGAAGAAAAGGTAATGAATGCAAAAGCCAAGCCCCAATCCTTCCTCTCCATCACCAGCAACAATGTCTCAGGAACAGTTTTAGATCATGGAAGAGGAGGAAAAGGCCACCTGCCACTTCTGTTTATGAGAACAAGCACGGGAAGCTCACAAGAATGATTCTTCCTTCTTCATTGACACAGAGCTGGTGACAGCCTTGGAATCTCAAGACAACTATCCTAGCTTTGGGCTTGAGGAGTCTCCAGTAACAAATAGATAAAGCTGAAAGACATCACAAAAAATATGTCCATGTTTGGTTTGGGCACTTAGTGTTAATAGGCTAATTCTAGAAGAAGTAAAAAAGTCTAGCTAAGTAGCAAGACCTCTTGAAGATCCAGTCTGGGCCTATGCGCCAAGACCCCAACCCCCATAGTCTTTATGCAATAAAAACATTAGCCTCCCACAACTGCCCCCAAAATGATCTTCACTGCTACCCCTTTCCAGACTGTCCCCACCCAGTATAGTCACTTCTCTTCCTTTTCTTGGGACAACCTCCAACCTGTACACTTCACCCTTAGGTATAACTAAGTTGTCATGTGCCCCAAAGAAAAAGGTAAGTCTTGATGTCCCCTGGCTTTGGTCTCACTGTCTTATACCAGGATCCCCACTTTCAACTCTTGGCTGACCTAACCTTCCAGCCTCATAGAAACCAGGGAAAAAAACTTGACCTCTCTTGCCCCAGCTCCCTAACTCCCCTTCCTGAAATACCCAGCCCATCAATTACCTTATTCATTCTTGATCTGCATGTAAACATGCCTCCTGGGCCCTCTCCCCAAAGCAACAAGTACAGCCCCATGGGGCTCTGAACCTCCAGCCTGCTGAGCCTGCCTCCCTCTATTTTGGAGAAGATAGAAAGGCAGAGCTGGGCTGAGAAGGCCTGGTGAGAATGTGCACTCTTCCCAGAGGGAGCCACCCATGCTCCCACCCATCTCTACCCTTGGACTACTTCCTATTGCTCCCCAGCAATCCCTGCAATGCTCCCCAAAGCTCCTCTACATGCAAGCAAAGCAAGCCCAAGATTAACCACGAGCTTTTCTTTTCTTATGTTTCTCTACATAATAATAAAATGTACTTTATGTACAATTCTTCCCCAACCCACCCCAACACCCCACCCCCCAAAAAGGCTTTTTCTAACAAAACCCGAAGAAACTGCTCCAGCCACACATACTTCAGCCCCAGATTCTAATCCTGAGGCGTGGCAAAGTCGCCCTGGTGCTCTGTGAAGACTGTTTCTTCCCTGAAGCTACTATTGTTTTGTCAATCTTGCCTCCCTCCCAAAAAAAGAAACCTAGTCAGGATATTTCTGAACGCTCTTCAGTGTCCTCTGAATGAAAAGTGTATGGGAGAATAACTGAAATCAGTTTAACCCCAAGTATTTTAGATCCCGAATCAAAAATAAAACAGAATATTAAAACTATTAATAATTTCTCACCCCAATCCACCCCTGACTGAAATTCCCCCAGGAGCATAATCATGGGACACAGGCCCCTCTTCAAAGGGGGCCACAGACCCTGCCAGCCCTGCGGGATGAAGCAGCCTTCCTGTTGAGAAAGTAAAATCTCAAAAGGCCCCTCACACACACACACACACCGCCCCCATCTCTCAAGGAAAGCTGCAAGGGAGATAGGCTGGGAGATATGGTAGCAGAGTTCACCAGCATAGAATAAGCCAGGGCCACAAACGACAATCTACATGCATGATCTCACTCCTGTCATGAAACCCACTTAATTTGTGGTAAGCCAACAAATCAAGACACAGGACTCCCCTTCTCTTTATTGCTCATTTTCTTTCCCCAAATAATTGCAGTCTCAGGTCCTCCTAAGTGTCTTCAACCTTGAGCCCCTTCTAGAAGCATTTGACCCTGGTCTGTGAAATCCTAAGCCTGAAACAGCCATAGTTTCTAGTCAAGATGCAGAATGGAGGGGCAGACGAAAGACTGAGACAAAGGAATAGATTTTTATCCAAGTTACTTCTTACTTCTACTGCAAAGTTATGAGATCATAAAGGGGGAGTTTGGAAGACATTTGATCTCCCATACAGAGGAGTGTGAAAGTTCTAGGAAGCTTAATAGTGCTCATTGCAATTGTTCAAAGGCAGAGTACAAAGGACATTTGGTCCCTAGAAATGTCTACATTCCCATCATACACACACCCACAACCACACCCTCACACACATGCACACACCCAGCACTTAAGTATGTGCCTGTGATATCTTTACCCTCCATCACATGGACAGAAGGGGTTGTATTCTGCCAATTTCCACCAAAGTCCTTGAAGGAAGGACTGAAATAGTTCCCAGGGGTGTAGAAAGGCTGCTGACCTTCAAAGACACTGTCACAAGAAGAAAGCCCTCTTGGGAGGAGAAATGAGACCAAGGCCATTGAGAGAGGTTGGCCTTGTGTCCTTCCCTAGCCTTGGGCATGCCCAGTGCAGCTGCCACCCAGTGGCCAGCAAAAAGCACTGCTCCCACCATTTGGTCTGATGTGCTGAGGTAAGGGGCACCGCCAAAGGAAGCAAAAAGGAAGGAGTCAGCACCTTTGTTGGCACTGGCAATAGTTCACTGGCAGGTCCTCCAGGAAAGCACAGCCACAGTCTGAGGCACCTCACCCAAGAGTTTGGCTCTTGGCCCTTATGACATCCTAAAGAAGCAAAGCCTTCCACCTCATCTTCTCTACTTCTTTTGTAACCTAAACAGCCTAGAATTCCCAGCACAGGGATTAGAAAGTTTAAACTAATTCATCCTGAAGACCTATAACCCACATTCACGTTCCAGCCAGTGTAAGAAATGGCATGCCGTGAAGAGTACAGACAGAAGCTACCGACTGACCCGGTATGAGGCCCCACATGCCCCAGGAGGTATTCAGTGAGTCATTGATTGGGGTACAGTGGCAGAGGTAGTGCTACCTCGGGAAAGAAGACAGTCACCCAACCTCTGCTCTTCCATTTTGCTGGAGCTGCCACCCGGTGGTAAAGTGGATTTGGATGCCCAGAAAAGTGCATTAGCCAGGAGGGTGCAAGCCTAGCCCCAGAGAGATGAGGCAGTCGACAGGACGAGGGCCAGAAACTTCCCCTCTCCACCTCTTTCTCCACGACTCACAACTTTCAGAAAGAAACTGAGGCTGTGACTTGCGTGGCAGAACCCCATGGGAGGAATTGGTCTCCACTCGCTAGTCGACAGAAAGGAAGCACCGGGGTCTGTGTGGCAGAAGACTCATTCCTAAGACGGATGCTCCCAGCAAGGAGTGGCTTCCTGGCTCTCAGAAGCCTCACCTGGCAACTGCAGTGAGACATGCGGATGCCTCCAGTACTTTGACTTGGCCAACATGTAAGCAGATAACTGGGGAGAGGTGGATGTCCCCAAACCCACGAAGACAGCAGCACCAAGGAGGAAATACTTCAAGGAATCCGATAGCCACCTTTATTCTCTGGCAGCTAGAAGGGCAGGCTCCTGCACAAGGGAAGAGAAACCAGGTGCACCCCATCCACCCTCAGGGCCTTCTGCCCTGTGCTTAGGCAGCACCATTATCTTATTGGAAGAGAGAGATACATCTTTAGTTGTTTTAAGATGACCTCACAGAAGCTTCTGGGTGCTCATAGTTTGAACTAGGACAAGATTTTGGCAGAGAAAGGCTCAGAACCTAGGCCCCTATTTACCACCCCCTCTACCTTCATTCCCATGCCTTGGCCAGGTCCATTTAAATATGAACCAGGGGAAGAGAGGGGATCCACAGCACCCCCAGAGCCCATAAATCTGGGGCACCTTAGGTTTGTCCGATCTCATCCCGTTGGAGCCAGGGTCCACAGGGTGTGAAGGAAGGCCCAGAGCAGAGAAGAGTCTGCAGACAGCACGTGGAGAGCATGGAAAAGGAGCTGCCGGCGGGCTCCCTACAAGTGGCAATTAATCAATCTGGGAAATTAGCTCCCACAAAAGGAAAGGAGGAACCGAGTCAGCAGCTTTGGAACAGCACTCCAGAGGGTGCCGAGCCAGAGGCGGGATATAAATAGAGCAGCAGCAGCTTGGTGCTCAGCACAGACGGCTCCAGAATGGGAGGCTCTTTGGCCCCAAGGCTTCTGGCCCTGGCTGGACCAAAAAGGACCGATGGAAGAGCTTGAGTTTGTGCATCAGGGCCTGCCTCTTGGCCCTGCTACTAAGCAGCTTCTACTTCTGAGCCAAACTGTGGAAGGAAGATGCCAGTCTGACCCTTTGCCTGCCACCCTTTCCTCACTCAGGAACCAAGAAATAAAGGCTTATGTTTAGTTCTGTGGTAACTCATTGCTGAACTCACAAAGCAGGCAGCTGGAAATCATGGCAAGCCTCAATTTCTGCTCTAGATGGGAGAAGGTAAAGTGGTGAATTCAGCTGAGAAGGTGTGAATCCTGTTTCCAAAGGAGTAATCCCCGAGACAGACATCAGGGCACCCAGCCAGCTCCCTGCCAGTCCTACTCACAAACCCCACATGTCTGCTGCCCTCTTCCTCCTTCTTTCATTGGCCACAGAAATAAACAGCATTTTGCTGTTTCGATGTACATATATATACACATAGAGAAACCCACGATCTACATACCTATGCATTTGTATCTATATCTATATATATGTAGAGTTTGGAAAGTGAGATGGAAGTTCAGCCCTCTCCCAGGATTTAAAAACTGAAGCAGAAGCAGAGAGCAGCAAAAACCATTGCTTTCCTCTTCTTCACTTCCAAAGATCTTTGAAGAGGTGAGAAAAATCAATCTAGTATAGAGGGGAGTAGAGGGGAGGAGGCAGATCTCTCCCTGTCTCCAGTTCACTTCCTGATCTCCACCCACAGCTGAAAGGTCTGCCTGGCCTGGTATCCCGAAGACAAGGCCAGTTGGCCAGGATTTGGAGGAGACTCCCACTCTGGCCAGAGAGAGAACAGGCTGAACGAAGGTCTGAGCAACCCTCAGAACTACTGGGCAGGCCAGGCCTCCACTGATGGAGAAGACGTGGCCCCAGCACCCATCACCATGCATCCCCTTCCCTTGCCCTCAGCTCAGCATTCTCGCTCTGGGAGCACTTAGAGTTGTGTTGTCACAGCAGAGTGGCATGGCCAGGGTCTTCCTGATCCACGCTGTTGAGAATCGCCGTCTGGTCTTCTGGAAGCTGGCGGTGGCACAAGTCTGAGAGGCGGGCAAAGGGGTCAGGCCGAGAATGTCTCTTCTTCTTTCGGAGGCAGACAGCTTCATCGGGCCACAGAACCTGAGAGTTTGGAAGCTGCTGAGCCTGGGAGGCAGGGCCATCTGGGGAGGAGGAACAGGCGCACAGAAAGACAAAAAGAAAAGCAAGTGGGTAAAAAGGGAGACCGCAGCCTCACACGCTCACTCACCTTCTTCAGCTGCGAGGGCACGTATTCTGGGTTTCTAGTAGTAAACAAAGGGGTCACCTGAGCATACGGGACACCAAAGCAAACTGCAGCAGCAAAACCACCTTCTTCACCATGAAAGCCACCGACACCCCAAGTCTGCTCCCCTAGTTCTCATGAATCAAGAGAGCAGGGTGGAACTAGTCCATGAATGTTTATATTTTATCTTTTATTTAATATTAAATATATTTATTATCTTTTATCTAATATTTCTTTTTTATTAAAAAAACATTAATTTTTTTTTTTTAGTGCCTCCTAGGTAATAGCCATCATTCTTGGTACTGGGGTTGGGACTTAATACACTTTTTTCATCCTCCACCCTGCCCTGCCCCACAAGCAATGGTGAATTTTACACAAGATTTTAATTGCATGCAATAGAGTCAGGCCTGGCCCTTCCTACTCCACGGCTTCTCCACTGCCTCACAGCCTTTCTGGAGATAAAGAGAGAAAGATATTCCTTTCTAGAATATTATATTTTAATGCAAGGGTGAGGAAAAAGAGACAAAATGTAAAGACTTAAAAACTACAGAAATAAAATTTTCAGATACTGCAAGTGCTACAAAAAATATATAAAATAGGGTCATGAGATAGCAAAAGACTGAGGCACTGCTACTAACGGAGTAACACTTGAGTTGAGTCTTGAAATATGAGCCTTCCAAAGATGAGAGGGAAAAGTGTTCCCAGCAGAAGGAGTGGTAAGTGTGAAAAACCTGAGTTAAGAGCAAATGTGACATGTTCTGGAGACAGAAGAAACACCACTGTGGCTAAAACAGAGTGAGCAGAGGAAGTGAAGCAGGAAAGACAATGGTATCACAAGAAGTTTGAAATCTGCTCAGTTTTAGTGAGAAGCTTCTGGAAGATTTTAATCAGAGTGAGTGTGTGTGTTTGTGTCTGTGCGCGCACATGCTCACATGCCCATGACCAGAGGAGAGAGTATGTTATTACATTTTCTAAAGGTCACTCTGGTTTCTGTGTGTATAATATACTATAGAAGGGGCCAGGATAGAGGCAGGAGGACCAGTTAGGAGGCAATTGCAATAGTCAAGGCAGTAGATGAGCATGAGTTAGAATTTAGTTTTAGCAGCTGAGACAGAAAAAAAGTGGTCACATTCAGGGTACATTTTAAAAGGTGAGCCAGCAAACCTTGTAAAATGGGTTGGATATAAGATGTGAGAGCGGAAAAGAATGGAGAAGTAAATTTGGAGATGATAGTCAATAACTATTTTGAACATTATAAAGGCTTATGAAAAAAATGCATGTTCGGGAGGTACCTGGAAATATGAGACGAGTTCATGGAAAGAATTTGGGCTAAAGACATATTTAAGCAATGTTAACATACAAGAGAACAGGACTACTGTAAACAGAACAAGAGAATATAGGCATTCAATGTGACTTTTTCCCAAAAAAAATTTTTAAAAAAAGATAGATGATAGATTAGATAGATAGATAGATAGATAGATAGATAGATAGATAGATAGATGATAGATAATAGATAGATAGATAGATAGATAGATAGATAGATAGATAGATAGATAGATAGATAGATAATAGATAGATAGTCTTAAACTAAAATGAGCTTATATGAGTTGAAAATTCAGTTTTGGGCTTCAACTTCCCACTCAAACCATAAAAAATTCATTTTCTTTTTCCCTGCCTCAGTATTCCCACCTAAAAAATATAATAGGATAATAGCACCACTCAAAGGCTAAGTGAGAAATAAGTGCTCATGGACTCCCCAAGATTCAAACGGCCTCTGTATAACACTTTTTCATAACCCCATCTCTAAAGAAAGTTACTCTACAGTAGTTATTAAAGATCTGCAAGAAACTGTTCAGCAGTCTTCTCTGATGGCCTGTCACATTCATAACACCATTGGTAAAAAGAGAGTATGTGAGAAATACTAAGGAATTTTCTACATCTGCAAAAGTGCTGAATTATCTTTGCACTGTTTTATAGGCTACATATTACTGCTGGATAAACAACAGACTTATTTCAATAGAGGTATCTTTCTACAAGATGAGAAGATTTCACTCTATCTCATTGAGAAAAATCTGGTCAATCTGCACAAGGTGGATCCATGCCATGATGTCCTCTAAGCACTAGGGAGGACTCCATAATTCTCAAGTCCAACTAAAGGCTTGAAGTGATAGAGAAGAAATCTAAAAGGAGATAAGGATATTTCCACGGGGTGTTACACAATAGGGAAACTAAGATACTATTTATGTTGTTAAAAAAAAATACATTAAAACAATACAATATCTTTTCTAAAGGTAAATTTACACAGAAAGGTTCTGAAAACACACACATACCAGAGAGGAATGGTTCCCAGATGGAAGGAAACAGAATTGGGAGGACAATCAAGAGATTTTAACTTTATCTTTCTCATCTTTACATGAAAACAATATTTGTGTATTACTTGAAAATTAGTATTAAAGAGAAACGAACGAAATAACACCTGGTAGATTCAATTCTAGAGAAAACCCAAGAGTGGGATCCTGTGCCAAACAATCCCACATTAACAGCAGGCAAGGTATAAAGGTGCTTCCCACCATTTACCGGATCGTTTCTTTGACTTCGAAGAGCCCTTGGATGACTTTTTGGGCTTTTTTATCCGTTGGTATTTCAGAGCCTCCAGCCTCTCAGGTGCAGCAGCGTCCCCAGATGCAGGTGGATGGGTTCTGAAAAGGGGTAATTAGAGAGGCACAGATAAGCTCCCAGAACAGGGAGCTTCTGAAGCAGGGCTGGAAGAAAGCCAAACAGCCGGCCCATAGGAGGACAGAGTAAGGTTTTATGGAGTCCCTCACTGGCCGTCTTTCCATCGCTCCTGGAAGGAGGAAAACCCAGTAGAAATCTCCAGCAGTGGGAGGCCTACCTCAGATGGAAACGATTCTGTAGAGCAATCAGAAGACCTAGGAAAGGGAGAGAGAAACTTTAATAGTAAGCCCCATCACATAGAACTCAAGCTGGGAAGAATAAGAAAGGTCAGAGAAAGAAGCAGCTTCAATGTCTGAAGTCCTTAGAAATTGTCACAATCAAGACCTTTAAATGAAAAGTAAAAGGGCAGATTTAAGCAGGAGGTGAGCAACCCCAACCCCAACTAACCGTCCTCCTCCAGAAAACAGAAGGCCAAGGCAAAATGAGAAACCTGGCTTCACTGGTCTCCTTCTGCTCCATCTACAAGATTCAGGCAGAATCCAGCAGCTAACAGCAACAAATACTTGTCATCTACCAACATTCGGCAGAACTGTCACCCTGACCCTCTGCAGATCTGCTCAGACTTCTTCAGTCATGTAAGGGAATAGAACAGGGTGGAAGTAGATTACAGCGGTTAGAGTGTCCAAATATGGCAACCTTGCAAAGCACAGGATATCTGTAGCAAGTATCCAGTGAATCTCTAATTTTTAAGATTCAACAGAGAAACCAAGGTTGCTGGGAGAGAAGACCATGTGTATAGGTTTCTCTTTCTTTCCCAGTTGAGTGGACGTTGCCATTTGCCTGATGGATGAAATGCATGGTTAGGGCAAAGTCAACAATTTAAGCAAAGGCCATGCTGAAGCCCAGGTGACAAAGGGAACCAAGAAGAGCTAAGAAGATGGACTGTCTGTGACAATTTGTGCATATTGGAGAGAATTTTTTAACAGTCATAAAAGAAGAAAACCTAGAAGGTATGTTATCAATGGAATTTCGTCTTAAAATAAGCCAAACTTGGAGCCTGAGGAATAAAGGGAAAAAGAGGGAGAGAGGTCACTCTTTCTTTCTCACCAGTGTTGGCATTAGCACGCAATCAGAGAAGCAGAGACATTCTAGGGCCACAGTAGACTAAAGTGAATCACATTCTGCCTCAATCTCCACATCTCCCTCTTCCATCTCCATTGCAATTGGTTTTGGCTGAATCCTGATTAAGGAGTAGGACGGATAATCCTGTGAGGGGAAAAGAAGTCCCCAATGCTGAGTAAGCAGTCCAAGGCACATTTTTTAAATGATAGAGGGATAGGATACAGCCGCATTGCTCCAACAACAGATATCTTTGTGGGAATGAAGGAAACAAAGCCTCTGGCTTCTGGGGTTTCTTGCATAAATTGGCAATAAAGCAATCTTCATCTTCTTTGATGAAAGTCATCATTCCATAGCCCTTTAGTAAATAAAATATCAAGAAGTTCCGCCAAAATTCTGGTCAGAGACAACTTTTTGGTTTTCCATAGCCCCTTGATAGCATGGAGCTAAGAAGCCCCACCTACGAGTGCGCACAGGCACACACATAGTCTCGTAGAGTAGTCCAACTCACCATTAGAAGTCAGGTCTTCCACCCCCAAAGACCCAATCTGCAATTGCCCATTCCTTCCTCTTTCACAAACTCCATAGTCTACCCACAGAGATTCTACACAGCAGCAGCAGCAGCAGCAGCAGCGCAGCAGCAGCTGGAAGGGAATTTGGAAGGCAGGCAAAGAATGGAGATGGGTAGGGCATGAGGGGGCATGGCTTTCCAGTGCTGGTAGAATGTCCTCACCCCCGTCTCTTCCTTGACTAAGGCTTCTTCATACTGCCTAAAAGGAAAATCAAAGATATGAATCCACTGTTCAGTTTATCTGTCTCCTGGTCCCAGCCAGCCACTTCAGAAGGACCACACAAAATGAGTGATGTATGGTCTGAGGAGGTATATGGCAAGCAGTGGACCTAGGGAACAGTGCTTTAAAAACATAATCCAGAGTGTTCCACTAGGGCATGAGAGAAGCTGGTACAGGGTGACCCCTGAAAATTCCTGTGGCACCTCCAAGCCAAGAGAAACTTTCAGGGATGTTTTTATTATTACGATCAATAGATTGTCACCATTATCATTTTTATCATACAACCTTTATTTACCATTTACCATGCAAGGCACTGATCTATCTTCTCTACAATAATTTTCTTTAATCCTTACAACAACCTGAAGAGGTAAATACTACATTGACCCTATTTTCTGGATAGAGAAACTGAAGTTAGGCCAGGTAGTGTATCCAATAATCCAGTTATTATATGATAGAGCCAAGGCTTTCAACACTAGGCTAAACTGCTCCTCCAACTTCTTCCTGATAAAGCAGGGACAGAAGCTACATCAAAAAAAAAAAAACACTGCTTCCACACATCATCTGAGAAGTCAGTCTGCCCCAGAATGCACTAGCTGCAACAGTTACTGACATTCTCAGCTGTGGTGGCAGAGCCAGGGTAAAATAGACCAGGATAGGGAAAGGCTGGCTGTGTCAGGTAAAATTTCCCAAACAGCAATGATCCATTGAAGATGGTAAGCCAATTTTTACTCATGAAACAGCCAAGCTCTAGCCCTTCCAGGACACCTGCTATTCACCTGTTTTCACTTTTGGCTCAACACTCAAACACAGAAACATGACAGAAGGTGGCTCCTGAAGGTATCAAGACACTCTCCCAGTGCTGGAGAAAAAAAAACAAAACAGTGTCTGGAAGGCAGGAGGAAGAGAGGGGGCAAAATAGGTCTTTATTTTAAGCGAATTATTCAGAAAAGACACATGAAATATGGTCCAACAGACATCACCTGCAGCATGTAAAGCCCTTTGGAATCAAATTGCCTCCTTTTTTTTAGGAGGGGTGACCATGTGCCCTGTCAGTGTCAAGCCCACCTGGGGGACTTTCAGGTAATAAAGCTTTTGCTGCTGATGTCTCTCAGAAAGTAGGAAGCTTGGGTTAAGTGACTCTATCTATCCCTGGAATGAAGCTGGCAAGTAAACCTGAGGCTGACCTGTAGGTTGCCTTATCAGAACAAATTCCAGCCCTGGGCTCTCCAGAAGTTGAGGTCTCAGTTCTTTTTCTCATCAGCCTCAATTCTTCTCAAACATACAGGAATTCTGCAAACTCTGGGGGTGCTCCTTCTCCCAGGAAGTAAGAGCATTACTGAAAGGTGAAAGCCTCAAAGCCTAGAGATTTCTCTGGATATTCCAAATTGTCTTCCCAAAAACTGCAGTTTTCTGTCGCAGTGGTGTTTCTCTGCAGTTCAGAACTACCCTAAATGGCCTAGAACTTACTTTAACACTTTTTTCTCCCCATCTCTCTCTTCATAAAATCCATACAAAACCCAAATCATGACCATTTAGCTAAGCTTTCCTTAGCTGCTTAGCTGTATGCTGACCCAGAGTAGTGAAGGGAAGACGCAGCCTGGTTCAAAATGTAGGCAGACCACAGGACAGGAAAATCAAAATCCAAAATTCATTAAGGACATTTCCTGCCCTTAATACCCAAAGAGCTGACCATTATGACACAGTTTGCAACTATCCTCCAGTCAACAGGCAGAAGCAATGATGTAAAGAGCATTTCCTCCTCTTCTTAATTGTCTGGAAGCAGACTCTGCTTCTCTGACTATATAATGTGGATGAGAAGCCGAGGAAATTCACACATGTATAAGGGATAGCCAGAAAAAAAGGCAAATCCATTCTTCATAGACAAAACAGAAAGCCAGGAGTCTGGAGGTCAGCTGCTATTCAGCTTTGACCACAGATAGTACCTTTCTAGTGGGATCAGGGCACAAACGAAGTGCTTGGCCTTAGAAGTCAGGAGAAGCTTGTTCCAAAGGGGAGCTCCTTCCTATGGTTACCTCGGGGCCCCATCCACACTCCCAGACCCACCCGCATCATGGAGGCTGAAGTCAGTATTAATGGGAAAGGGGATTAGAGGGAGATACAAGAATAGGGCTGCTACCAGTATCAGACAGATTGCTGAGAAAACCATTTGGCCTCCCAGCCATTCACAAAAGTACAGGTCCATGCAATACAACTCCCTGTTTTGAGATGGGAGTTGGGAAGAGGAGAAAAAGGGGGGAGAGAGAGAGGAGGAGAGGCAGGGAAACAATTACAGGTGTGGAGAGAAGAAACAGGAGAGAAACTGAAAGAAATAGGAACAGAGCAAGAACGAACGTAGACAAGACGTGTCACATCTTCTCCAAGCAAGACTGAGTGGAGACACATGCAAAGGCGCAGCATGAAGACAGCGTCTGAAGAGGATTCTGCCACCTCCCAATGGCCCCAGCAGCTATCGTGCCCAGGGAGGCCCTCAGCAAGCAGAAGGGCAAGCGGTGGCTCCTGCTGCCCAGCATTGTCAAGGTCTGACTCTGAGGCTGTGGGAGGATCCTGTTCTCCTAGGTTGGGGATGCTGGCCAGGCCCAGAGAAGTAATGCCCTCTCATCGTGGCCCCTGGTTTCTGGGTTTGCCACAGCAGTGAGAGTATGATAGCTCGGCTCCCTCAGATCTGATGCAGTGGGGACAATGGGGAGGGGGGGTCAACGGTTGAGTGAAGGAGAGTGGCAAGAGCAAATGACAATGGGGTCCAGGTACTTTTGCGGAGTGGAGTGAGAAAGCTGGTCTTGAAGCTGTCATACTTCTGGGGGTGACAGAGGGGTCATAACTTGGGGCAGGAAGGGAGAGCAGGGAAGACAGAAGACAGTCCAGTCACTGTCACGCTGGAGCATCCACCTGGCAGGCCACAGGAGGCCCCTAGCACACGTGAGCTCACAAAGACTTCGTGACACCTCCACACTCTCCCAGTGCTAACAGCTGAAGTGGGGCCCCCAGCTGGCCCCACACCATCCCAGGGCCTCTTGACTGCTAACACTTTTATAGCTGCGGATCATAAAGAATTGGCATGGCATCCTCATTGTGGGACACCTTTATGACTACGGGAGATTTCTAGTCCTGAATTAGAATGATAAGCCTCCCTGGACATCTCCAGGTGGTAAAGGGAGGCAGCTGCTTCTCACTTAGGGAAATCAGAGGTACCAGAAGGAGGTTCTCCCTCTTCCATCTGAGGGCCGTGGGGTCTACACATTCCCAGAAGCATGGCAGTGGCGTCCATGGCAAAAAGAGGCTCTTAGTTACCAAGAAAGCAAGTGAGCCTAAAAGCTTCTTTAAGACACTTCATACCCCTCTACATGCCCAGCTCCGGAAACCCCCACTTGGAGGAAGATGGGAGAGGGGTCATCACGGTGGAGAGCAGAGGAAGGAGTGCAGTGTTGCAGCTCCGGGCATGTTTGCCTCTTGCCAACTCAACTTCCTTCTGCCTGGGAACCCTGTCCTCTCCTCTGCAGAGCTCCTCACAAGACCCTCTCCCTACAGCTGGCACCCATGGGGGTCAAGAGAGGCTACTATGGGGACCCCAAGAGCAATTTGAACCTGAGGGCAAGGTCCACATCTCAGTCTCATAACAGCCAAGAACGGGCTGCAGAATAAAAGAAGCATGGGAAGCAGTGACATCCTCCTGCCCTTGCCCTCAAAGGACCAAAGGTGACCTGGTCCTATGGAAGATCCAGTGGTTGAGGGAAATTGCCGGGCAACACCCCAATCCTGTGCTCCTGGAGAGGACTCACTATTAGTAAGATCCCAAGAAGACAGTGAGGGGCCAGTCATCCTGGGGAAGGTCTGTGTTGTTGGTGGTGGTAGTGGTGGTTTTTTATTTTTTATTTTTTATTTTTTGGTGGTTGTGGGGGGCGGTTAGGGGGAAGGGGGGCTATGCCTGAGGCTGCTGGGAAAACAGGGCAGAGAGGGGTGTTCCTGGGTACCAGTGTGGCCCCAGACAAGTTTCCAAGGGTGCACAGATGCAAAGCAGATCTTAGGCATTCTGGGTCCTTCAAAGTGCATGCAGGGTCCCAGGGGGCTTCTATGGAAGCTCTGGGTGTGTTGGAAGCAGGATGACGAGGTGTCTGAGTGAGGAAAACTGCAGGGAGGCTGTGGGAGAGGACTTGACATGGGGAGTGGAGTGAAAAGCTGCAGCTAGGCAATGCCCGAGCGTGGCCTGGTAGGGCTGTTGGAGTAGCATGATGTGGGGAACCCAGAAGCTGTGGGGATAGAGGAGCAGAGGCTGCTGCCCCCACAGAGGGGGTGAGGGGCTATGGTCTGGATTCCCCTGTAAAGGAAGCGATGGCCCTGCCGAAGCCCCATCCGCCTGTCCACCCCCCGCCCTGCCCCAGCCGCAGAGCTCCCTTACCTATTGAGCTGAGGAGAGGCTTGTCTCGACAACACTGCCCAGATAGCTGAGATCAATCAGAAACAAAGCAGTTATCAACACAGGCCGTGGGGGAACCACCCACGCACACCCAGAGGGGAGGGGGGAGGAGCACAGGGACCAGAGAACCAACAGGCGAGGCTAGAGAATGGGGCGAGGGGAAGGAGAGGAGAGAGACAGAGAACCAGACGGCACAATGGGACGAAGCAGATGAGAGAGCTGCAAAGCACAGACAACAAGGCTGCGCGCACAGCATCTCCTGCACAGACACAGGCACCTCCAGCCACTACGCGCCACGCCTGGCATCCTAGCTAGAGCTCTCCAGCACCTCCCGAGGCCCACTTCCTTCACCCCCAGCAGGAACAGGGTGGGAGTGGGAGGTGAGGCTTGTACTTCCAGGTACCAGAGAGGGTGGGAGTGAATGGGGCAGGGGAAGGACACTGGGCTCCCTCCTCCTCAAACGTCTCCCATCCTGCCTACCACCAGGCCAGCCTCCTCTGGAACTCTCTGCTCCCCTGCACAGTCGGCCACATCAAGAAGAGAGACCAAAGGACGGAACCAGAGAGAGAAAGAGATGGGGAGGGAGGGCAGGAGGGACTGGGAGTCACTAAAGAGACATTGCAGGC
>NW_006431288.1:3719889-3741048 GCF_000325575.1 Pteropus alecto
CAAGTCGCACCAACTCAGAGAAGATGAAGAAGAAAGAAAGACAGAGAGAAAGACAGACTTGAGGAAGGAAGGGGAGGAGGAGAAAGGAGGAGAGCAGGGGAAGAAAGACAAGAGAAAAAGAGGCACAGACAGGTGTCCAGGCTGACTCTGGTACCTGGAATACCAGCTGCTACAGTTTAGAGTGTGCTCTCTCGGGCAGGCTGATCGCAGGAGCTTGTCTGTCTGTCTGTCTGTCTGCAGCTTCCTATGAGGCACACAGGTTGGGGTGGGGTATGTGGCTCCAGGCACATGGTTCACAGCCTGAGATTTGGCTCCCAGCCTCCAGGATGCGCCCCCTGGAGAGACTGTGGGAGGCGCCCGGCGCCCACTAGGCTGTTAAGGGCAGGGGTTTGGGGATAAGAGTCCCTGGCCTCATGGTCCAGAGAAGTCAGGTTTCAGGGTCCTGCTAAGCAAGGCGGGGCTGGGGAAGAAAAGGAGGCTGGATGCAAGGTCTCTGGGCAAACCCTAGGACCACCCCCAAAGCCAAGATCATGGGGACACAAAGAGCACCCCACTCCATGAAAAATCTGGGGTGGCCACTCATTCAGACACCCCACGCCCCTCCCCTTGTCCATGTGTGCCCACACTCCCCATCACCCTTGGAGCCTCTTGAGAGCTCTGGGCTGGGTGGAAAGAAATTCCTCATGCTCCTGGAAGGGTACCTGGGCAGGTAAGCCCCACCCCCACCCCAATGACCACACCCTGCCAATGCCAAGACCAGAACCCCTGTCCCGAAGGGACACTGCAGCATGTCCAGACAAGCCCTGTCATTCGGGTTGATGGAGGGTGGAGGGCGAGGCAAGGTATCAGGGCAGCAAGATGACCAGGTGATGGTGGGCAGGAGAGACCAGCTCACACTCACCCTGAAGTAGGTAGCTGTGGGGGAGGGGGGTCTGGTCTGAGCAGCTCCTCCCCCATCCTTCGAGGGGAAGGCGTCTGTCCAAACACATCCAAGTTGTCCGCAGGCCCCGCAGGGCCCGGCGGAGGGGAAGGGTAGCCCGTGGCCAGAGTGGTGAAGCCCACTGCAGGCCGGTAGCTGGGACTCCCGCTGCGGCTGCTCTGGGATGGGGAGCCCGTGGATGGTGTGGACTTGCGAGAGAAGCTGACTGCGGCCGGTGGCTGGAGGGTGATCTCTGACATCTCGGCCTGCTGCAGGAGGCTGGGGCGAGGCCGGGCCCTGGCGGCAAGCTCAGGGGAGCCAGTGCGGGAGCTGAGGGGGCTTTGGGTCAGAGGCGAGAGCCGGGACGGCTGTAGCACCACTTGATGTAAACTGGGCTCGGCGCGCCTGGCCTGCCGGGGGCTGGGCCGGGGCCGGGTCTGTGGCTCATACCACCTGGTGTCCAGGCCAAACGTGCTGGGTCCGCCGTGCCCCCCCGGCTCGGCAGGCTCAGGGTAAGGCAACACGGGTATGCCCATACCTTGGCTGGTATGTCTTAGCTGCCCTTGGCTCACCAGAGGTTGCATAGGTCTGTCCTGCCACTTGGCGGTGGTGGGCACTGGGACAGGGCCTCTGCCCGGTGGCTTGCCTACCCAACCCTTTGGCGCCTCCAGAGACAGAATGCCCGGGTAGGCCGCGGGCACCTGGAGGGAGCTGGGGGGCAGTCCTCGGGGGAGACAGGCCTTGGGCTGCAGACTCTCGGCTACATCACAGGGGTGCAGCTGGTGGGGGAACATCATGGCCGGGGTTTCCAGTCCCCCAAAGGGGAATTCTGGCCGGCCCCAGGGCTCAGGCGAGCGGCCGCCTGTAGGTGTCTGAGTCAAGGGCAGCGTGCTGTTGGAAGCGTTCTCTCCGTTTTCCTCAGGGATGGTGGGGTGGCCAAAAGGCCCCTCGGTGTGCAGGGGTGGAGAGGACATGACAGAGCTCAGGGGGCTGCCCACTTCTGGCATGTAGAAGGGTGGCGGCTCCACCTCCCCAGGGCTGCTGCTGCTGAGGTACCCATAATACTGGCCGTGGTGGAAGGGCCGGGGGGCAGGGGGCCTGGCTTGGCCTGTAGCCTGGAGCCGACCTTCCAGGCCACCGGGGCCCTCCAGCCCCCGGGGCTGGAACCGAGGGCTGTATGCTGGTGGTGGCAGGTAGGACTCCTGGCTGGATGACAGAGGGGTCAGCTGGGACTTCAGGGCAGTCACGGATGTGGGCACGAGAGGGTCGTCATTCTCCTCGTCGGACTGGCGGAACTCAGGGTACATGTCTGTCTCCTCCGCAAAGGGAAAGCCCTCGATGCGCCTGCCCTTGACCGAGGGCTCCACCTCGGAGGGACCCATCACAAAGCGGCCATCCGGGCCTCTGCTGATAAGCTCGATGGGCGTTGTGGCCTCGGCCTCAGCCTCGGCCTTGGCCACACTGTACTTCTTGCTGCTGATGGCTCTCTTGGTCTTCTTGTACAATGACAGCTCCTTCTCCCGGGTGGGACTCAGCATCCTCTTGGCTGCTGGCTGACCCTGGTCATCAGAGGACTCCGATGGGGCCCGGAGCGTCCGGATGCTCTCTGGGCTCACCTTGCCAGAGGACAAGCTGTGGGAACAGGAAAGAGAGCAAGAGGGATGAGGCAGGAGAAACACTGGTCCATTCTCTTTGTTCTCTTAAAGACAGGGACCACAAACACCTGAGAAGATAAGATAAGAAGATAAGGAAAAGGCCTGCAGGGGGGCTGCATATTTTAGCATGAAACTCTCTGGCCAACTCTCGATTGTCTAGATGTGTTTACTGAATAAACATCCACATTTCTACTTTTATTTTGCCCTGTCCCTATCATTTGCCATGCTCTATCCAGTCATACCTGCAACTTCATTCCCAGGCAGCTCACAAAAAGCAAGTTCATTTTCATTAAACTTATGCAAAACATATTAAGAAAGCAAATCTGTTAGGATGACCAAAAAAATCACAGAAATGCATTCCAAAGCTAAAGAGAAATGGATTATCCATGAATTTGAATCCCTCTGCAAAAGACGGTGTGGACAACTTAAAATTACTACTCAGATCAGCTAACAGTAAACAGCTTAGAAACGCTGTCATGGGGCTGAGCAAGGCAAACCATCTACCTGTCTCCATACTCTACCCTCCACCCACGCACCACAAACAGCCATGTCATAGTTCTGCTGGGCACTTACGGAGACTCCAGACTCTTCCTGCAGTGAGTGATGGAGAGTGGAGGATCTGGAAGGAAAGAAGAGAGAGAGCCTACTGAGGCCCGAGACAACGAAACACAACCCAGCTGAAACAGGGCCCAAAGGAGAGCCACGGAGGGAAGCGGCTCCTTCCAATGTCTGGCATCTTTAGATCAAGTTCAGAGTCCTGTGCTCACCAGCAGGCCCTGCCTTCACTCTAGTTCTGGTCTATCAATCTCCCCACCATCCCTGCTTCCTTTCTCCCTCTTTCAAATCAAGTCCCACTGGCAGCTATACCCACAGGATTTTGGCTTCTTCCTTTTGAAGAGGGACCATGCTAAAAATGGGCCATCCCTCCTAACGGGGAGCTTTTGAAACTGGGCCAGGTAGAGCAGGGGGTGGGGGGTGACACCCACCTTTTTTGCGCTTGAGCTTACGCTTGCGCTGCTTGTTGACAAAGCAGGCAGCCAGGGTGCTGAACAGGATGGCAGCTGCCAAGAAGCAGATGGTAGCTACAATTCCAGCCAACACAGGCCGAGCTAACCCGTCATCAGTCAGGTCCGGCTGTGGGAAGATGTCTGCCGGGAGGGGCGGGGAGCATGTATGAGTCCCTTTCTCCCCCAAAGACCCCCACCTACCCTGACATCCATCCCCCAGGTAGCATCCATCCCTGCCTCGGTAGCACAACGATTTAAGGCTCAGGCTCGATCCATGCTCAACTCTAGCAATGAAGAGGTTTATGTGGCAGGGGAGGAAGAAGAAGGGATAGTTTATAGAGGGCGAGTGGTTCCCACATAGCTAGTAAAGAAGAAAGAGCATCTATAGCTTACCTTTATGGGGATAATAATTTCAATAATAATCTAGACTCGTCTAGTGCTTTTTAAAAAGTTCTTTCATCCATATTATCAGATATTCTCACATTAACCCCATGAAGTAGACAGAGCACACATTATTGCTCTCATTCTCTAAATGAGAAATCTGGGATTTGCCGAGTTTGAGCGACTTGTTTACATAGATACTATGTATCAGTGCCGCAACTACACACAGTTATTCTGACTTCCAGTTTGGTGTTCTCTGCCTTCCACCCTGCCAGCTTCACAAAATGAGCGTAGATGTGATAACACCTGGGAGAGGGCTTCTTACTGCACAATTCAGATCCATTTCTAACTCCTTACACTACAGGTGAGCAACTTCTACAGGGAAGATTAGCATGTCCCGGTCATCTCAGGTACAGAATGCTGGAGCCAGCAGAGACATGGTTAATGGGTCCAACTTCCTCATTCTGCAGTAAAGAACTGAGGCTCACTTTGTACCCAAATTCATCGAGATGATTAGTGACAGAGCCAGGACTGGACTCCAGTCCACTGTATTATACTACAAAGGATAGTTATATTAGTTGAGTGCCATCCTTTAGGTTCATCGAAGGAGAAATCTACATATTCTGATATATTTGGCCAGAATCCATTGCTATGTTGATAATAACAATGGACAAAAATAATCCAAATCACGCTGAGTGGCTGACTAGAAAAATGAATGCTACGGCCTTTGGAAATGGGGGCTTAATTTGGGGGAATGTTTAGGTTGCTGCATCCTCATTCACCCATGAGGAGTCTTCCAACTATGTATGTTTCCTCTTGGGATCCAGATACCAAGCCACTGAATACAGAACAGTTCACTGAGATGAGCCTGCAAAACCCTCAAGTCTTCTATCCTGGCCTTGCTACAAGCTCTGTTCCCCAGTCCTCCACCTCTCCAAGTCTCTTCCCTGGAGGGAAGCCAAGACAGAAGTATGCTGGTTTCTGCTGTCTAAAGGAGATGTGTGTGTATGTGTGTGTGTGTACATCCCTCCTATGTACACACAATACATACACACACATACATAATCATAATGTGTAATATATGAGACAGAAGTCATACTCCGCTCCCCCCAAATGCTCTCATGCCACTTCCATCCTTCCCTGCCCTCTGCCCAATCTGCCCACCCCAGCACTTGGCCAAGCTCCTTGCCAACTGGTCCCAGGGGTGTTTGTGTGAGCAGTGCCCATGGAAATGGTGTCATTGTTTTATCACTAAGCGAGCACCTCTTCCCATACCAAGTAACCACTCCACAGGGGGAGGGAGGGACATTGCTATGTTTCAGGAACTGTAACCAGAGAAAGATGTATAGAAATGAGACCAGGGCCAAAGGAAAATAGAGAAATTGATAAAATGCTAGGGAGTTGGCTTTACTGAGCCTGGAAAAAAAATCTAGGGTGAGGAAAGAGTTGAGGGAAACAACACCAGGCAGCAATTTTCTAAATAAAACCACCATAATTATACAGCAGCCTTACAATAGGCATTGAATAGATACTTGTTGACCTGTGTTCTCTTTGCTCCAACTCACCACCCCACCCCACTACAGATGATCTCACTGAAGGAAACAGATGTTAAAGCAAAATAACTTAAATCAAGTTCCTTTTGACTACTATACTAAGAAGATTAGCTGATTTTCTGTGGCTGTCTTATAGAAACTAGCATTAACACAGCTCTTGAGTTGAAGAAATCCTCTCCACCATGGAAGTAGAAGCATGGATCTGATGGGCTTAGGAAATGCTACAATTCACAGTTTCAATGGAGTGCTCCTTAGTTTCTGATTCGGCCTCTCTTCCCATGCTGGCTATTTCATAAAGGGAGTCCCCTGTGGCTCTGGGGCTTACGTCCCCCCAGCTTTAAGAGAACCCCCACCCCTGGAGTACCTGTGCTGGAGACGCCGGCGATGTTGCTGGGCTCGCTGACCAGATCCTGCATGACGGCCAAGACCCGGAACTCGTACCAGGTGTCCTACAGCCCCAGGGACAACACCCTGTCAGCCAAGGGACCTGAGGCAGCCACTGGCCCACCACTGGCCCAGCACTACTGACCCTGCAGTGATATCTCCTGAAACTAAGCACTGAAGGAGTGGATACTGGGAATGTTTAACAACCAGCTCTCAAGTGAAAAAAAAAAGTCCTGATTTGTAGCATTTGCCAATTGCCATGGTGCAAACACTCTGACCGTGGCTGAATTCAGTGAGGTCACTAATAGCAGAGTTGGGAAGAGATGCATACAGGGGCTTTCAGGAGCCACCACAAACCAATTCCAGCAACAATTGAGTATTCAAGGAAGGAAAACAGAAAGACAGATGAGATGATGAGGTTGTCTGTATCCATGAAATAAGCTATTTCCCCTCTCTGACTAGAGAGACATCAAAGTTTAAAGGGGGTCAGCTGGAATAAAAATAATGTGTTCTCTAGGGCTCTGAATTGTTAATGGGTGAAGCTAGAAGACAGTCCTTCTGGGAAATCCTATGCCCATCCCAGCTAGGCTCCTAATAAGGAGCTGAGGTCAGTGTCTGATTACATGTGCTAGGTTCTGGCCCTGCCCTATCCTTCCCTAGCTCATGTCAGCGATTAGAGAAACCCCTCAAGGCGGTATAGCTCCACACTACCACAGAGATGGTCCTGAATCTGTGAGACCTCAGTCTTCATGATCTGAGGATTCCAAACCTTGGTAGCAGAGCTGGGAGAATACAGGAACAGTGATGTGGTACAGTATGTGGCCAGACCTCATTCACCCAAGTTGGGTCACATTCGAAGCTTCCAGTGACTCTAGAAAGAGTCCGGTCACTTCCAGAATATGGGAAGAAGAAGCAAGGGAAAGCTAGGTCCTCACTTGGGACAGATCCTTGGCAAAGAATTCTCCATCGGTGCCTGGGATTGCATCATCTAACATCTCCCAGCGTTCTCCGACACGAAACTCCATGACGTAGCGGTCAATGGGAAAGCTGTGATTGGCAGGTGGGAGCCAAGACAGGAGTACACCCTGCTGGGTCCGATTGGCTGTGAGGCACCGTGGTGGAGTAACCAGCACCAGGGGTTCTGGAGTAGTGATGGGGAATGCTGCAGTGGCAGGAGAGACAGAGGGAGACAACACAGGAGTGCTGAAGTCACTGCATCCTCATCTTCCCTGTGCTATCTGCTGGCTCAACATGTGTCTCTGGGACCATCATAACCCCAAAATGACAGTCCCATGCCCACATGCCAGTGTATGCCTCATTTCAGGGGCAAGAGTGTCAGAGAAAAGAGCTCTTTTGACCCAAAGGAAAGAGGCAGAGTAAGTCGGCCCAAAGCTTCATGCTTCTGTTTTCAGAGTACTTCTAAAATTCCTCTACGAGGGAATCAAGTTTCTCAAAAGGAAAAAAGGAACTACAGGGAAGAAGGAAGAATTAAACGTAATTATCTTTTTAATAAGATAGTATCTTTAAAAAATATATAAAACATATATTTTATTCCCTTCCAAGGAAGTAGGAATATCTTCCCCCACACAGTTCACTCTTTCAATTCCCTTCTTGGCCCAGGTGGAAAATCAAGGCCCAGCAAGGGGCACTTTCAAGCAAGGTAAGCACTCTGTCACCGCTGCCCACCTTGGTGGCAGTAAACCAGGCTGGAGTGGTGCCACCTGTTCCCAGAAGCCCTCTCTGGCCCCAGAAAAGACAACGAACAAAACTACAGCCAGGAAGAAAAAAAGTGAGCCGCTAGGTCCAGGAAGGAAGAGTTGGCCACACTCCCACCACCGAATAAGGCTGGGACCAGAGGAGAGGACCAGCAGGAGAACAGGAGGAGGAAGGATTCCTAGTCTCCCTTGTGAAACCACAGGAAGATGCAAACATGTAGCCTGACCAGGAAGGCCAAATTCGAAGCCTCTCCCTTTCATCTAAGGGTGCAAAAGGAATCTGGCCAAATGTGCTCCAATGTGGGATGAGGAACTCTGATCCAGACAAACCCCACAGAATGATGTGACAAATCCTTATTGAGAGATCAAATGACAGGACTGTCTAAAGCACTTAGCAAGGTGCCTGGCATACAGTAAGCTCTAAAGGTTAGCTACCAGGACCATCACTGCCATCACCATTTTTATCGACCCCAGGTCCTCTGGGAAATACCCTCGAGACATCCCGAGCCCTCACCTAAAGTGTTCACAGTGACCACCTCACTGAAGGTGCTCGTTCCCAGCTTATTCTGGGCCAGGACACTGAACTGGTATGCTGTCTCAGGCTCCAGGGCATCCACTAGCAACCAGCTGGGTCCTGGTGGCACTGGCAAAGACAGCCAGTCATGGGGTCCAAACTGTGCCCGCTTCATCCTGGCCAAGAGAAATAGAAAGGATCGGGGACAAGGGAGTGGGGTGGGTTACACTGGAAACACAAGAGTGCATGCAAGGTCCTCAAGGAAGTGGCAGTTGGTACACCTGGCTTTCCCAGGTTCAAGGACAGAAAGAGGTAATGACCAAGGTGGGACGCCCTTCTCAATAATTTCAGGTCACCAGCCACCGCTGATACCCGCTCTTCTAAAAGGGACACTTTGGTGTAAGTCATGCTCAAAATACCGGTCAAACTGCCAACTGCGTTTTGGGAAAATCTCACCCTGGTCACAACCCTGAGAGCAACTGTGCCATGGGAGAGTAAGGACACTGAAAAAAAGGCAGGTACCACAGTATGAAAGAGAAGAGCAACTTGGCAACAGCATGACTAAAGAAAGAACTCTGGTGACCAAGGCCACCCACCCTCCCAGGGACAGCCAAAAGTGGGACCTAGAATAACCCAAAGGGCTCACTCAGTCCAACCAGGTTTGAGTCATCTGAGGAGGTCTAGGGTACATGACAAAGAAGATCAGGAGTTTCTCCACAGTGGGGATCAGGATCCCTAAGGCATTAAGGTTCAGAAATCACAATAAAGGAGAAGGTCACACTGTTTGTGGAGAACACTGACACTTTTCTACGCAGCCCACAGCCCAACTAACTCCATCTGCAATGAAACCGGCCATCTGCAGTGCCCAACATCACCACTGGGAGGAGTTATTGTTCTGTGGATTGAGACTAGGCAGCCCTGATGCCCACCAAATTCCCCTCTAAGTCAAAGGCTCACTACTGTGTATACCCAGGAGCTGGAGCTGAGGCAGCGGAAAGCACAGCAAAAAGAAGCGAGCGCCAAATGTCTCAGTCGTAACATGGAGAGTTAGAAGCAGTCAGAAAGAACTGGAGGAAAGAAGACCTCCCAATCTTTGCACCCACTCTTCCCCTCCCAGGCACCAAAGCAGGTGAGCGAAGTGTGACAGAGCAATGCAAGCGAGCAGCAGCGTGGAGCAGAGCCGCCGGCAGCCAGGGAAACCCCAGTCTATGCCCAGACCTTCCACCTGGCGTCCCTAAAGGTGGCCTGACCATGCCAAACGCCCTGTCCTGGCTAAGCAGCCGCCCAGCAGTGCCATGGTCTTGCAGTGCTCACCGGCAGGGTTGTTAGGAGGCCCTGTCCCTGCCCCTATCTGCCTCCAGAAGACCAGAGATAAGGGGTGGGAGGGTATTCTGGTTGCAACTCAGAGTTCTCCAAGCTCATCATCTAGGTCCAGTTTGCCTCTTCAGAGTTAAAAATGCCTAGGATATTCAAAGTCTGGGAAATATCCACCAAATCACAGGAAAGAGAGCAGGCCCCCTCTCAACTTCCCTTGCTATTTAGAACTGCAACAAGAGTTCTCCCTGAATGACCAGGGGTTTCTCTCCAGGGTGTGAGGTTTCTTCCTCCAGAGGCCCTGGCTGAGGCTGGCGGGGAATACACACCCAGATGAGACAGGTCTTAGGAGGAGGAAGTGAGGGGGCTCACTGTCCCTGCTCTGGGATGAACCCATGATGCAGGTGGCTGGTTCTTTGCTCAGGATAGGAATGTGGGGAGCAGGAAATCCTAAAGTGAGGGGAAGGGGGTCAACTGTGGTTTCTCTCTCCCCCTTTTCTATGCCTCCTTTCCTCAGCCCAATTCATGCAACTTTTAGATCTCTATCCTATGGTTTGGCAAAGATATCAAATCACTGCTTCTAGATAGATTTATAATAGAGATATAAACACAACAGAGACACATGGCCCCACAGAGAAAGTACAATGCTGAAGACCAGGCAAGGAAGTGTTCACCCCTTCACACTGGTTTCTGGAAACACTGGGGAAGGGACACAATACGAACTGGATTCTTTGCTTCCAGCTAGGCTGTTTCACAGTGCCCTTGAAGACTGGGAGTCTCTTCCAGACTCCAGAGGACAGAGGAAACTAAAAGAAGAATGAATCAAAGACACAAAAAGGGGGCAGTGAGATAAGCTGGAGAGAGAGCAGCAGAGGGTGGTGGACAACTCAGGCAACAGCCCAAATAGTCTTCCCAAACCTGGGCCAGGAACACAGGAGCGTCCAGAGTCCCTTAGACATACCCATCCCCCAAAAGAATTGAGTCATTGTGTCTACACACCTCATCATCTGGAGGTCTGGTAAAGAACCAAATCATTCCTGTAACCTCCACCCACCCCAGGGACTGACCGAAGTGGGGGTGGGGAGGGAGAAGCAGAGAGCAAAGCATGCGGGGCTGACTCACAGAGGTCCGTACCAAACTGAGAATGTCTGCTCGAATCCTCCATCATAGCCTGGCTCCCAGGACACGTTGGCAGTTGTCATGGAGACCTGGACCCGGACACTGCCCGGGGCATGGGGGCTGGTGCCTGGAGACCAAGTGGAGACCTCTAAGACTAAAGAGAACTGAGCCAATTGAGCTGGGCACCCATAACCTGCTGTGTCATAGCAAAAGGCAGTACCCCAGATGGAGTGACTGAGGATGGGGGGGGACACTGAGGAGCTGACACTCCGGCCTACCAGGTAGGAAGGCTGGAGAAGGAAACTCAGTCCACTTTAGTCTATCCAGTAGGAGAGGGTACGAGCACTAGGAATGTAAGCCGAGGGGAAACTGGAGCCCTCCATCACCCTAGGACAAAGTCCTGTGCTCACTTGCCAAGCACAGAAACACTCCCTTAAGATCACAGGCAAAGCCAAAAAATACTTCTCCTGTGAAGTTCTCCAGCCTTAAAAGACAGCCTTAACCACCCAAACAGTGACATGAGGGGCAGCACAGCAGTTAAGACTTCAACTTGGGTTTGAGGCCTGAGCCCACCACTATCGGCGATGTGGCACTGCGAAGGTGTTCAACCCCCACCAGCCTCGCTTTCAATGAATGTGCACTGGGGCAATAGCAGCTCCCGCCTCATAAGCTGTAGATGACAAGGCATCACTTGGTACAGGGCCTAAAACCGCTGGTAAATGCTCCCAAACTATTGGCTGTTGTTACAACTAGAGCTGTCTGTCCCCAGAGGAGCAGGTAAAATGGACACATGCCTCAGACAGATAAGTAGGAGAATGTTCAGCACCCCAGGAAATGTAAACACTAGTCACTCCTTCAGTGCCAGGCCCAGCCCGTGGATCTCAGCATCCAGGGCCTTCCAGCTTCCCCACTAGACCCTAGACTCAGAGCTCTGTGCAGTTGCTACTGGCCATGCAGGTGCCTAATTTCTGTGTCCCTCATGAACAAAAGACCTCCCCAGGACAGGCCCCATGTCACCTCCCTACAACGAGTCCACAGAGGGCTGGGGCTGCCCATGGTAGGCTCCTGGTTCAGAGTGGACTAACTTGGGAAAGACGTCCAGTCTCCAGCACCCAGACCACCACCCGCCTGCCCACTGCCCCATACCGATGACAGTCAGGTGGGTACTGGCAGTGATGCTGGTGACCACATTGGTGGCGATGCACTCCCACTCCCCGTGGTCCTCCTTACTCAGGGCTCGAAACTGGAGACTCCCGCTGGGCAGGGCGTTGTGCTTGCTTCTGCTGGGTTTCCCTACCTTGGCCAAACAAGGGGGCAAGGAGGGGGGCAGGAGTGGGTGGTAAGGGAGGAGCCAGGTCGGACAGGGGAGAAGAGAAGCCACCAACACCTCAGGGATCCGAGAAGAGGATGGAGAGGGCAGTGCCTGAGCATTCAGCCTGCACCTCTCAATGCCCTTCATCTAGAGCATCCATCTAGAAGTCACCCTGGCTCCTCAGCACCTGGCCTCTCAGAACAGAGCCACTATTGGGTCTTTACCCCCAGTCAGAGTCCTTCCCCCGCCAACCATGCTCCCTGGGAGCTCCAGGAACCAGAGGTACCTTTCTCCACGTGATGACAGGGAAGGGGTCCCCTGCGGCAGCGCAGGGTATGAGTAGCTCCCGGCCGGCCTCCTGCCTGTACTCCCAGCCTGGTAGCACCGTAAAATACGGGGGATCCTAGGGAAAGCACAGCAAGTCTGTAAAGGCAGTCACTTCAGGTGCCTGCCCACAAAGAGGCCACTCGTGGCCCTGGGCCTTACCTTCAGGACAAGTCGCGCAGGAGCAGACTGACCCATGGTCCCCAAAGTGTTGTAAGGCACACAGGTATAAGTGCCAAGAGCCTCCTCTGTGGCCTCCTCAATTCGAATGGAGCCATCCTCCATCAAGGTCCAGCCTAGATTCTGCCAGAGTGAGCAGGGAGCCACGGTCAGGGGGTGGACCCTCAGTCCCAGCCCCGCCAGGCCAGACCTGGGCTGGGTCAGCTCCACCAGCCAACCTGTAGGCAGACCTAGACATAGCACCAGCTACCATGGGGACAGGGTTGCCAGACCACAGAACCCATGGGAAACAACTCTTTGCTTTCCCAGAGTTTTTGGTGGGGAGTGGAGAGGTCCTGGCGGGGAACCAGACCCCAAAGACAGTATCTTAGTGTCGGGTGAGTATGTCTTATTGGGACCAGCATGTGACTCTCTAGCACCTTCTCGACCTGCAGGGGGCGGCCATCCTTGTTCCACTTGACCACAGTGGCCGGCGGCTCTGCGTCCACAGGGCAGCGGATATAGCCATGAATTCCCACGGGCACGTAGATTATGGGGGGCATGTTGAGGACACGGGCTGGGTCTGCAGAGGGGTAGCATAGGGTAGGAGAGAAGAAAGACACAAGAGAAGTCAAGAAGGGAGGAATCCAGGCAGGGATTCCTGACACCCCAAAGCACAGCCTTTCACACCCTCTGCCCATTCAGCAAACCCTATGTGTCCTCAGTGCTCAACACGGGCTAGTGCTGGGCCAACCGAGGGAAACAAGGTAGGCAAACCCTGGCTCTCGGGCTACAGAACAGAGGCCACAATGGGCTGCCCTAGGGCAGGCTATAGCGTTCTTTCGCCAGTCCAGCCCACAGTATTCTTAAGCAATTCTGTTTTGGATGCTCGTAGTGCTGGCCCGCCCCAGTCTGCAGCACTCCTCAAATGCTTCTACTCACTACAAATATTACTGCTGAGCGGGGCGCTCATGTCCATTTCCCCAGCCCCTAAACTCTGGAACTCAGAGTCAACATTTGAATGCACCCTCCCCCACCTGCTCCTCATCCTAAGTCTTTATCACCAAGCAGCTCCTCTCTCTCCACATCCTAAACCAAAAGATGAAAGGCAGTCCTATGCATACAGGCAGAGGCATAACCACAGGTGGTCCTTCTCTCTCCTCTCCATTCTGCTAGTTGCCCAGTCTCCCAAGCTCCAGTTTCCCATGTGTGTCATCCTTGTCCACAGAACAGTTGACAGGTTCCCAGGACAGTAGCAATTGCGGCATATCCCGTCATATGGGTGAGTCATCACATTTCAGTTCTTCCCAATTTCCCTGAGGGTTACCAACGAGAAAGATCCAGAACTTCCAGGGAGGCAGTGAGGATGAATGAGCTGGTATCTTTTAAGCATTTGGAGCTCTTCAGAGAACAGCATTACATAAATACCAGGCCGAGTTATATATTTAGACATAGCTTCCTACTTTTGTATGGTAGAGAGTTTTTTTTTTTTTTCCTCCAAGGTTTTCAAAGGGTTTATGAATGGGAAATACTCTGAACACTGCTTTTTAGCAGAAATAAAGATTCTTGTCTCACCCACCTGAAAATCTTACCCCCCGGATTCTCTTTGAAGGCAAGAAGGAGGTAAAAAAGGACAAGTGGGAGTGGGTGATGGTGCTGGGGAGAGACAGGGAAACCACATGCCCCGCTCGGAAGAAAATGGTCCATAGCTCCAAGGATGAGGCCTCATCCTGGTTAGATTCATCACTCTTCTGAAGGTCACCTCCTGTTGGTTCTTTCCCTCCTCCACTGCTACCTTCTTGCCCAGGTGATGTAAGCTAGTCAGGATGCTACTCCAAGTAAGGTCCTCCCTTCTCTTAGCCCCTTCACATCCAGCACAGCTTGGGGCACATGGTAGTTCACCGAGAAATAGCTTCTTGACTTGCTTTTTCCTACCGCACGTCTTGGTGGGACAGACCTGATGCCCTTGGTCACACGGCATTTCTTGGGCCTCACAGCTCTTAAAATCTTTCGACTCATAACGTAGCATTCTGAAACTCCTTGAAATTTACTGACAGAAGTGGAGAAATTATGCCTTTGCCCCCAGCAGTGAAATCATTGCACAAGGAAGAAAACAATGAGAACATAAGGTTAGGAGTTTGACAGGGCTGGAGGGTCCAGCCTGGCTCCACCACCAGTCCATTCAAACCACAGAGGCCCATTCAAGCAGTAGACTTTGCAAATACTCATCTCTGCAAAGATGAGCCCCACCTCCTGGGGCACCAATTGTTCATCTACCTGTCCCCAATTCAAATGCTCACTCCAGACTGTTGCACTTCTACCCTGCCACTCCATGCCCTTGGGGGTGAGCGATTCTCCTACAGCAGACCTCAAGTGATAGAGAGCTTGTCACCTACAGCAAAATATGGGGCCTTTGTTGCCTGAGTGACAGCATCATCAGCAAATCAAAAGGAAGAAATTAATCCTCATCACTCATCCTTCTCTCTCTCACAAAGATCAGCTTGCCAGGGGTGGAGAAACAAAGACTACGCTGAAGTACTAGAGATGAGCAAACTGAATTATTGTGCTCACACAAAAGCCCTCCATTGTTCTGGCATGAGGAGCGGCTCATTCATTTGGATCTCTGGCAGTCCCAGAGAAGCACAAGGAGGAAGCCAAGAGGAGGCCAGGTGTTGGTGGAACTGAATCAAGTCACCTCAGAAGAGGGTTCTCTCCCCTCACCCCACATATCCATCCAAGGTAGGAGAAGGCAGAGAGCTGACAGGAAATCTAACCCTACACAGGTTTGAGCTACACTTTCTCAGACACCTGAGACAAAAGCACCAGAGAGCATCTCATTTGAGGTACAGACAGAGGTGCTGGCTAGCATTCAATGCAAGCACAAAATGTTCAGAAGGTCTATCGATCCTTGAATCCTACCTAAGCCTGGCTGATGGAATGAGTTAGCTAGCACATGCAGTGATGCTTAGTCCACAGAATACAAGGGCTAGTTTCACTTTGATTGCCCAGCCCAGATATTGGCCTCTTCTTGGGCTGTCCTTTCTTTCTGCTCAGCCATTCCCCCATTCTCATTCCATTGAAAGACTTCTGGTGTCTACTGCCCTCCAGCCTCCAGTCTGGCTAATTGTATAGAACATAAAGGATTGAGGACTTTTTGGACTTTACAAAATGATTTCCGTGGGAGCCATGACAGTAATGTCGGCTTGCACATAATAGGGACACCCTTAGGGTGTGACCAGAACACCCAGAACCACAGAAACATCAACCATGACTGCCCTAGATAAGCCCCCCATCTGCAGGAGCCAATAAGCATAAGGATCCCACCTTGCCAGGTCCATATAAGCTAAGCACCTTAGACAGATGATGCTCAAGCCTAACCCAAGAGTATTACGGACAGGTGTGCTAGAGCCAAAGACTCTGACATGCTCATCACAGCTCAGGAACTACACAGAGCTCTCTGTGCCGCCAGTCAACAGAGCTCGCTTTGGAGACTCTAAGAACTTTCATCTCTTTGCTCTGTTGCATAAGACTCTGTACTTCCCTTCTCTGTGTATTGTGTGTTAACCAGCATGGGTACCTGATTGGTTTATCTGAGAAGGTTCCACTCAATAAACCTAGCATCATGGAAAGATACAAACGCATTCGAGGGTGTTACTTTGGTAGCCTCTTGCCCTGCTTGTAACGATAATGTGGCCTGAACCTTCTGGAACCCCCACCATCCAGGGCTCTCCCTCACCCCTACTCACACTGCACAGTCAGGTAGGCAGAGGCCGAGGGGGAACGCCCTAGACTGTTGCTAGGGACGCAGGTGTACTTCCCCGCATCTTCAGGCTTCACCCGAAAGATGATCAGGGTCCCGTCAATCAAGATCCGAACTCTCAGCTTCAGGTCACTTTGAAGAGACAGGAGACGAGGAGACACAAAGAGCAGGGAGGCAGGGGGCAGGGGGGAGGTGGCAGGTGAGAGAAGAGGAACTTCCAGGAAATACCAGAGCAAGGTAGCAATGAGTTCCCTCACCCCCACGCCTGAGGGAGGAGACCAAATGTGTCCTCACATTCCCAGGGACCCTCTCAAGGCCCATGCAGACACTGACCCTCACATGTGGCACATGTGGACCAACCACCCACTCTCTAAGTTCTCAGAGCCCAAGGGCAGCCTGCTCAGAGGTCTTGTCTCTGGGGACCTGGCCTGGGCCCATGCTGAGGGCTTAGGGCAGGGCGCTCACTTTTGAAAGTAGACGTTCTCATCCTGCCAATACCAGGTGTAAGTGAGGTTGCCAGGATACGCCTCCGCCCGGCAGGTAAGCAGAGCATCTTGGGATATGTTGACAGTGATGTTCTCAGGAGGGGACACTATGAAAGGAGGCCCTGGGGACACAGGAAACAAACATGACCTCACCCGATGGGGCAGGGGAGAACAAGAGCACCAGGACCTCCCAGGTAGCTCTGAGACACCTCAAGAAAGGTGTCCTGAGCCCTGGGAGGGAGGGCGGGGGTAGCACTGGCCCAAGAGTTAGCAGCACAACCCAGGCAGTTGTCATGGAGACACTTCTAGCGGCTGCCAGTGCTTAAGTTCTTACTCTCCCTATAGATCCTAGAAATGCAGACTGTACTGGACATGGCCACAGTGTGCCCCACCCCCTCGAGCCAATTGCAGACACCTTCTTGGTACATACCTATACCCCATCCCCACACACAACCCCTCTATAAATTCTGGCTCCCCAAACCAGCCATCTAACCACACACACACACACACACACACACATGGTCCTTCTTGCCCATCCTTCCCTCCAGCAGAGCCCCGAGTAAGAGGCATGCTGGAGATTGAAAGGCCACTTTTTCAGTCCAGAGCGAGAAATAATCTTGCTTCTGGAGGAGTAAGAGACTTGTGCTGCTCACCAGGCAGAGGTTAGGAGGGCAGCTCAGGGGAGAGCAGAGTGAATAGGGTGTAAATTCCAGCAGTCCCTGGTGCTGACTTTCTAGACAGGCTGCAGCTGCCAAGTGGCTCTCTCCTGAGAGAGGCCAGTTCTCCTCCAAGCTACAGAGGGACCTCTGGCCCATGTGGCCACTCAGAACTCCAAGTCAGGAGACAGGAAGAGCATTGCCTTGGCAGCCCTGGCAGCCCGGACAGCTGCCACCAACCATCCCTCACCAGTTCCTCCAGCAGGCAGTAGATGAGAGGCAGAGCAGGTGGATAGGCTCAAAACAAAGAAGAGACCCTGCTGCCCGGACGCTGCCCTTTCTGGGGCACTCTGGGGCCCCAGATAGGACAGACTGGCATCTCCATGTGCTAACTGTGCTGACTCCAGCTCTGCCAAATGTCTGAATGCCCTCAGTATTATTTAAATGTCTGAGGTTTGCATTGAATTCCTATCTTTATCTATTGATGCCATCACTACTGGAAGGAGCTCTAAGGGAGGTGGATGTATGGCAGGACACTACCTGGACAGACGCAGAAACCAGAAACTCACCCAGCATGGGGCCTTAGGCCACCTGTGTGATAGCCACAGCAGGCCGCCTTGAAAGCTCTAGTCATGTAGTACCAATATTTGGGAGGAGTCCTGCCCAGCTCGTAATGGGCTGCCCATGTCCACCCGCCCTCAGCCGTGTTGACTGTGTCCTGGGACAGGCTGGCCTGGAAGTCCCTGAAAGAAGCCCAGAGCACAAAGAGGCCAGAGAGATCACTCTTACCTTGGACAAGCAGGTGGGTGGTATGGACAGCCTCCCCCTGGATGCTGTATGCGCGACAGGTGTAGGCACCTCTGTCCTCCCGATTGACCGATGTTACTGTCAAACTCCCATCACTCACCTGGGGCCAAGGAGAGATGGAGCTCAGCACTCACCTTGGGCCCCACCAATGCCATCCTGAGGCGGAGGTGGCCTCAGGGCTGATGTACCTGGGGGATACAGAGGCAGGTGCCTCATTTTTCATCTCCCTTCGCCAACACACCTATAAGCCAGTCTGCCTGCTGTTTCCGTTTCCCCTCTGTGCCTTTGCACAGGGTGTCACTGGTCACATAAAGTGGGAGACTGCCTTGGAGAGGGAAAAACAAGCAAAGGAAGGGTGAGAGGAGCGCAGTGGTCCCAACGAAGAACCACACTTACCCTGTATTTCCCACTAGCAGCAAGGAGGGTCCCCTCCTTGAGCCAGGTGACAATGGGCTTGGGGTTCCCAAAAGCCGTGCAGGTCATGGTAATGCTGCCACCCTCCTTGGCCTCGATGTACTGAGGGGGTGTTTCTGTAAAGGTAGGGGGAGCTGCAAAGAAACCACAAAGGATTAGGGTAGGATTATCAAGCTGCTGCCCTGCACGCCTCACCAGCCCTCACCAGGTACCAAGCCCACGTGATCATGCATAACCCTCGTAGGCTCCTGCGAGGAAGGAAGGTGGAGACAGGTAAAATACTCTGCCCAAGAATCTTACATAGAGAGGGGAGACCTGGAATTCAAAGTCAGTCTGGCTGGGTTTAAATTCTAAACTCTTCCCATAGTACTTGGCTAATTCCAATAAACACATTTGTTGAGCATCAGTAGGAAGCATCTTAGTACTGAGCTCAGCACTAAGATGGGCAATAGACAAGACCGCTCTCCCCTGATCCTAACAGAGCCTATATTTGCCACCAGCTCCACAGACTGTTCCATCATCTTTCTGTCTTTCACCTCATGATTATCCATGATACCCATACTTCCTTAACCCAGCCTGGCCAGGCCCTCACATTTGGGACATTTGTGATCTGGCTCCATCTAGAATGCCTGACTTTATCCACAGAAGCCGGGCTGCTCCCTTCTTAACTCTTCGCTGATTGTGCCAGGTTGTCCCCTACACCACCGTCTGCATTGGAGTTTTGACTAAAATTCCATCCTGTTTGGATAATCAGCTTTCAAGAGACTCAGTCTTGTTTCTCTGAGCTTCTCATAGAAATAGGCTGGCTTCTCCTCCAAGGAATTCTAGCAGTTATCTGGTCAGTCTTGACCTTTTGGACTATCAGTTCTGTGTTCTTCTGAAGTGACAAGTGAGGGCCCCACTCTGAACACCAGCCTTGAGGGTCCACAACACTAGGCTGGGGCAGGCCATTTTGAGCTTATCTCAAGGTACCCAAAACTCAGGACCAAGTTCAAGTGCCAACCTGACACTTATTGTGTAACCCTGGGCAAGTTACTCAGACTCTCTAGGTTTTACCTAAATCCCCCATCCTCCAGAATTGACATGAGGAATAAATAAGGCGTGTAAGAAGGACCTTGTAAAATGTAAACAAGTAAAACATGGGTTATTTTGCCAGTGCTATCATCATCATCTCCCCATGAGCCTCTGAGGCATTAATGAGAAACTTTTAGAAGGGTCTATCCTCTCCAGACAGCCCTGCTCCCAAGAACTAGTCAGAGTGCTTTCGGATTTGATATCCATCCCCTGCTCCTCCGCCAGCCTCATCTATCACATTTTCCCCTTTATTGTGCTCTAACCACACTGCCTTCTTCGTATTCCATGGATGTGCCAAGAACACCCAACCTCAGGGCCTTTGCATTTGCCATCCTCTCTGCCTGGAAATCTAAATCCAGATCTCCTTCCTTCAGTTCATGCAAACCTTTGCTAAGATGCCATCTCTGTCTTACCTGATCAGCCAATATGAGATGGCACTTCTAGCCTTCTTATTACCTTAGATTGTTTTATTTTCTTTGAAGCATTTATCACTAATTCTCCTTGAGAGCAGAGATCTTTTCCACAAACCCCACAGTATGCCCAGCTTTTAGCATAGTTCCTGGCATGTAATAGAGCACTCAACAAACGTCTGTTGAATGGTTAAACAAACAAATGAATGAATGACTGAATGAAGGTGCATACATATACACACACCTATAGACCAACACGAATGCGAACAAATAAAACTCCTTAAGAGCATAAACATGACAAGACCACTTCCTTCAATAATCCCACGAGTCCATTGCTCAGTGTAGGCACACAGGGGCACTTGGAGAGTGAATACTGAATGAGTTAAGAAGCACACTTCGTCACACACAAAAACACACACAACAGACATCCTCAAGAGAGTCAATTTTCATCCAATGTCTAATATACCAAAAATAACAGTAAAAAACACCCAAAGGACTCTGGAATCCTAACTCCCAGGCCTCCCTTCCTGCACTGGAAAGTGCTCATCTCCAGCAGAGCCCCTCCTCGCCAAGCCTGCCCCTTGGAATACAGTTAATACAGCCACAGCCTCTATTACCTCTGGTGTCAAGCTTAAAAGAAAAGATAATAAATTAAATTACATCCTGAAGTGACAAATTAATTACTAATTACATAATTACTTTATTATTTAGGTGCTAATCAGGAAAGTACTTTGAACAATTTCGAGTTTTGGGGAAAATAATGGTTTGACTCTCGATTATTTACTGAATTAGGTGTTAGCTTGCCAGCTGCATTTCCAGGCTTAATTCTTTTTTTCACAAGTGCCCTATAATTAATAGTGCAGGTTAGAAATAGGCTGGCCTCTCCTCCAAGGAATTCACCAACCTAACGCAAGACTTGGCTTGGGCTTTGGGGGTATTTTCTATGTAATAAAGAAATAATTGGGTTTGTTTCCACCCAACTGATCTTCAGGAAAACACAGAAAGAGAATGAGACAATTTGTAATTCTAATTTTTCACTGGCCTTTCATTTTCCAAAGGTGATCCCTGTCAGAAAATGCCTGACATTAAACATTCTAGTTTGGAAGCAATGGAATATTGGTGCTCCAGACTCTTTCCTTCAATAATGGAAATTTATGCTGGAAAGAATCTCAGAATTTGGGATGAAGGGAAGGGGGA
>NW_006431288.1:3741072-3747398 GCF_000325575.1 Pteropus alecto
GGAAAGAGATTTCGGCTGTCACCTCAGGCGGTGTCTATGCTGTTCTATCTATCTGGGGGGCAGGCTTCTTGGAAAGGGCAAAGTATCCTTATGAGGAGCCCTGGTTCTAAAGCCTGGAGCAGATGGTATACATTCTTAGCTTTTCTGCCTGACACTTCAATATAAACAACCTGCCCGTGTTTCCTGAATGTGCCAGCACTCCTTCTTCTGGCCTTGCAGGCACGCGCTGTTCCTTCTGCCTGGAATACTCTCCCCTACCTCCCACCCCTGCACCTGGCTAACTCCTCCCTGGCCAACTCCTCCCTGGCCAGGTCTCTGCACAAGAGACATTTCCTCAGAGAAGTTCTCCTTACCCTATGCTCCCAAAGGCCATATAGCAACTGTCTCTGGACTTGCCTGCCCACTGCTATATCCCCAAAGCCTGCTACAGAGTGAACATTCAAGAATACGTTTTGAATGGATAATCATGGGTGGATTTGCAAGGACTTTTCAACTACCACAGTCCTCTGCATCTTCCAGCCTGAGGTACCTTCCTGTGTTACCACGTCCCTGCTGGTATATTTTCATCTGATTGCATCTATTTTCTCTCTTGAGAAGGAGGATGGCCAGCATCTTACACATAATTACCTACATGTCAATAACATTTCAGAAATTGGGCAAGACACTTTCTCACACAGAGTTTCATTGAGCCCTGCAAACAGGCACTGTTTTTGGTAACTGAGGAAACCGAAGCTCAGAGAGGCGATTTAAGTGGCCCAGGATCACAAAGCTAACATGCAATGAAGTCACGAAATAAACTAAATCTTTTTAGGGTCTTATTCCATGCCCATTCCACTCTGAGCAATTAGGAATTCCCAAAGAATCAACTCCCACTCATGCAAACTAAGATGTAATAAAACACACAGTTCTGCACTAAATTCTACTTCCTGTCATGTGAGTGTCTACTGAACACCTGGTATCTCAGATTGCTGAAATGAACACTAGCGGGATGATGCAAAAGGAGAAGGAGGAGGTGCTTGGAGGAGATTTCAGCCCAGTTTAGGAAAGGGCATGAGAGAGAAAGAAAGCAATGTGGGGACTTCTGCTTCAGTGTTCAGTCAGTGAAGCTTTTAGCAGCAAATTTACCTTCCTAATTATATTTTGGTTACACTAATATTAAGATGAGTTTTCACTCCCGGCACACACAACAGCTGGCATTAAAAGGAGGTGACTCAAAAGCTTGCCGAGTGGTGGGGACAGCCCACCCAAGATTTAAAATCAGCCTCTAATCAGTCTCTTGGCACTGGCTGACAGGAACCGACTGCATCAAATGGGTCTGACAGCCTGGGCTAACACTGACCTAGGGCCACCATCTCTAAGTGTGCTTTTCCCAGAGGCCAGTGCTCTGACTAAAACATTTTGTGCTTCCAGAAACCTGGATAAGTTTTCCAGGCCAGAAAGAGCATGCCCTGACCCAACCTCTGGGAGGAATGACCCAGCCCCACAAGGGAGGGCAGACAGAGCTGTCCTTCAAAGCAGATCAATACTGAGAGAAGCTTCCAAGCCAGAGCATCAATGTCTCTCCCAACCACAGCATCTATAGTCACAGACATCAAAACCAGAAGGATCCAAGCTGTGTGTGCACATCCAAAGCATATACACTGTGGAAGCTTCAATAACTATCATAGTGTCTGCAGCACAGTGGTGGCTGAATACATTTTGTCATAAACTGAATAAAAAAAGAATAAGTGTCTGGCCAGAAAAACAAAACAGAAAGTGTTTGCTGCCCCACACCCAGTGGGTACCACTCTCCTTCAAATTTTCTTCATAGCTCCACCCTCTCCTCGCTCCTCCACAGGATCTCCTCCCAAGTCAGGACTCCCAGTGACACAAGGGGGCCTCTCCATACGAGGAGACCCTAGGGACTCAGCCTCTGGTACCATCACTGCCACAGACCCAGGACCCCAGCCTAGGCCAACACTGGGAACCAGGAAACTACCCTGGGGCCTCTGCCTGAGGCTTCCTTGCCCAGACACTTGAAAATTCATTTAACTAGAGCTATAAATAACTGATGACCATTAAAACTGTTACTCTTCCCAAGATTCTTCCACTTTATTACACAGTAAACCCAGTACAGGCAGGGACTGAGTCTGGGTTTGCTCAGCATTGTCTTCCCATCATCTGGTGCAGAGTAGTGGGCTACTATAGTGGTGCACAGTAGACCTTCAGTACATAATATGCAAATAAGTACATTTAACAAGGAACCAAAATGTCAACCTGAAAAGGAGGATTGCAATGATGAGACTCCAGGAATTCCACTCAAGAGTGGGGAGGCATTTCCTAGGCTAGCAGGGTCTTCCCAAGGCTGGGAAATTGTACCAGCAGTTATCGCTTTGGCCTCCGCAAAGCCTTAACCCTCCTGGTTTCAAGAACCAGATGCTTACCTCCCTCTAAGGAATTCTAACACCACCACCCACAGCAAACCCCTGCCTCATGCCCAGGGAGCTGCTCCTCCCAGGCACTTGCTGACCCAAGAGGCTCTGGGGAGACAACTGAGGAGGCAAAGCAGGTGGGGCCCAGCCGTGCTGAGGCTCCTCTCTGCAGCAGAGACTGGGAGCAGAAATGGGGTACAGTTCCCCTAACACAGGCCCTCAGAGAGCGGGCTTTCCAGTTGTCCCCCACCCCCAGGAAGGAGGGCTGTACGCACCGTTGATGGTGAGGTGGACCCAGCTGCCATTGTGAAAGGTGTCATACTGCTGGTCCAGCATGAGCACTTTGCACTCGTACCAGCCCTGGTCCTCAGAGCGAACCTGCTCCAGCCGCAGTGATGCTTTATCATGAAGACTCGCCCGGCCTGGGGGACAGAATGGACAAGAGCTGCAGCAGCCATCAGGGTGAGGCCAGCAACTCAACATCCCCCTCCCCAGCCAAAGGCAGAGGGCCCATCATAACCTGCAGACCGTTTCCCATGGCAGGGCCCCAAAACAACAGCTGGCACCAACCTCCGGCTGCAGGTGGCAAAAGAAAAGGCATGAAGCATTGGCCGTGGAGCCACAATCCCGCCCCAGCCCTCCAGCCTCAGCTGGCCCCCATTCAAGCTGCAACTCTGTGTTTGGCACTGAGAAGAGCCTCCGTTCCTTAGAATACTTCCCCTTCTTTTGGAGATCTCTTAGGACAAAGCAAAGACATGAGGGATACAGAGCTGAGAGGAAAGAGAGAAGGAAAGGGAGCGGGGAGAGGGGGAGGGAGGGAGCAAGAAGGGAGGGAGAGAAGGTAAAAGGTCTACACAGTCCTGAGCATCTCCACTCAGGTGGAGTAACACCCCTATCCAAGCAGGGCCCCACACCCTACACCCCTGTCTGGCTACGTTATGGCAGGGCAGAGGAAAGGCAGGCCAGGGGACAGGGTGCTGGGATCCTCTACTAGTCCTGATGCCAGTGCCAGAGGGGCTGCTCATCTAACCAGAGCTCAGGGCCCCCAGGTGCTAAGGCTGCAAGGCCTATAAGCCTGAGGCTGAGGAAAGGGCTGGCCAGCAGAGCAAAGACCCCCAGTTAGCCTCCTTAACTTCATCTTCCACCCTTCGAAGGCCATCTTTGTCTCACTGAAACGTTTATCTCACTGTACTAAGAAGGTAAGAGTTGTAGGAGGAGCCAAACAGAGTAGGGAGTAGCTTCCTTCCTCTATGATGAGAGAGGATGTCCAGCAGCCCTCAGGGTCCTCCTTCCCTCACCTACCACCTTAGCCCACCCCTCACCCCAGGGTCACAACCTCCTCTGCCTTCCTCCTTGTCTCGGCACTGGAAATCTGCCTAGCGACCTGACTGTCAAAACCAATCAGGCCAAAAAGAGAGAGACATAGGCAAAGGAGGGAGAGGGAGGGAAAGGGACAGAGAGAAATGGAAGCTTTCTGAGAGAAATGCAATGCAGACCTCAGTAGTCAGAAGTAAAGAAAAGCAGTGTCCCACCAGCTTCCTCTCTTCCCTTAAACCCCAACACACACACATATGTACACACACTCACATGTGCACACATCCACTCCCATTCCTCACATGCTCATAAACACAAACACTCACATGTGCACACATTCACTCCCATTCCTCACATGCTCATAAACACAAACACACACACACACACACACACACACACACACATACACACACACACACAGACGCCCCACGCCCTGCTCCTGGACAGGCTGGCAGACAGGGGCTGGCAGTGACTCACAGTGATGCCACTGCTGGCAGGAGTAACTGTGGCAGAGGAGGCAGAGAGCAGGCACCCACCAGAGGCACAGACACACACTTACACTCAGGGATGGGATGAGGCCCAACTTCAGAGCCAGAGGGAGGTGTGGGTACAGGCAGACAGAGCAAACCCCACAGTTGCAACTGCTGCACGACTAGACACGGGCAGCAGCTCTGACTCCGCTTCCTCCTTCACGGAGCTGCCCTCAGCCCAACCTGGCTGTCCCACAGGGTGGACTTTCTAGGTTGCCTTGTCTTCTACTCCTGCCTCTGCTCCTGCAAACCCCAGGCTGTGTGGTTTAGGAGGGCTCCATGTCTGCACTACCTCCTCTTCCCTCTCCTCCCCACCACTTAATTAGAACCTACCAGAGTCCAAAGGATGGGAAGAAAGAGGCAGAGACTGTGGAAAACAGAGATAATAGACGAGTCAGAAAAAAAAGAGGAAGCAATAGAAATAAAGGCAGCAGGAGGCATGACCACTGAGAGCTGGGACCCTGGAGGGGAAGGGCAGCCCTGTCAAAACCAAGGAGAGAAGGCGAAGGGTCCCAGACCTTACCTGCATACTCAGGGTCCACATGGGGTGGGTAGTAGCCAAACTTGATGAAGATAGGGATGGGCACCCCAAACTTGAACCACTCCACGACATAGGGTGGGGGCTGCCCTGTCACCGGGTGGATCACGTCGCATCGCAGGACCACAGCCTCACCAGCTCTTGCTGTCACAAACTCGGGTTCCTCTCGCAGGCCGTGGGCAGCTAACGGGACAGCAAAGTTGGGATGCAGAGAAGGAAGTAACAAGGAGATCCTGTCCTGGCCACCCCAGAGGCAGACTCCTGCCCATGTTTAAGGACCTCCGTTCCCTTCCCCAAAGCCAGCTGACCTCCAGCCTGCCTCCTGAAGAGGAGCTCACTCACTCCCCAGAGGGTGCTCAGGACCCCCTCCACCTCTCTCCCCAAGTCCCCCAACCGCGAACCTGCAGGGGAGGAGAGGAGGAAGAAGAGCGGAGGGAAGCAGATCTCTTCAGTCCTGCAGGCCAGCCCTTCCCTCCCCAATCCCAAAGAGCAGAGCTGTGATCATGCCCTCCCCCGTGACACCCCACCCCCGCAAGAATTCTAAGGGGTGTGGACACTGAGAAGGTTGAGGGTCCATGGCCTCTCTGTGGGGACCCTCGGCCCCAGGCCACTGTGGCCAAAGGTAAACTCAGACTATCTTCCTATACCAGGATGCTTTCCACCAGAGCCAGTAAGGAGCTGCACAGCCTGATGTCCTCCCGCCCTCCTCCTACGCCCTACCCCCACCCAGTCTGATGTTCACAGCACAAAACAAGAGTGCTCTATACAGTCGCAGGGAATCCCTACCAAGCTGAGCAGAGGCTGCTAGGGGCAACGCCAGAGGGAAAACCTAACAGGCCCGAGCTGGCCTCTCAGCCCTCACCCCACTCTCTGCTGCACCTGCTGCTGAGGGGGGTGGAGAGGCCTCCAGCCCTCCAGTTTCTAAGCCCCAAACCCATCAGGCTGCAAAGTACCAGATATCACCATTAGGATAGCAGGATGCTGGGGACAAAGGAGGGGTCCTTGGGGCCCACCTCAGCCAGCTAAGGGGAAACCACCCTACCGTAGGCAGAGGACAAATCAAACAGCTGCACAGGGTGCCCCCATCCTCCTGCCAGGGGAGACAAGGAGGGAAACCCACCCCACCCCCACCCCAGAGCTGGAGGTTAATGCAGACACTGCTTCATGCACCTGGATGGCTTGCCTCTGGACTCTAAATGCCTGGACTCCTGAACGAGGTATGCAGCCCCCACCTCCAGCCTGACATTCCTCCCTCCCACACCAGGCCTCCGTGCCCACAAAGTCACCTTGTCTAGCTTACTTCCCAGTCAAAGGGACAGCTAGGGAAGCCCCTCCCTCCTGCCTTTCCTCCCACTACCCAACACAACCCGGACTAGACCAGGGCTTTCCCCATCCTAGTCCCGCAGGCAGCACCAAGGACAGCAGCTGCTCATTGAGGCTGAAAGCCAGGGAATGGCTGGGCCCTCCCTCCAGTGCTGAGAGAGGATGTCCGGGAGAGCAGCGCGACTGTCTGTTCCGTATCTCTGGGTCTGA
>NW_006431288.1:3747447-3749466 GCF_000325575.1 Pteropus alecto
TGTGCTCCTACTGGTCTCCTCTCATCTTGCTTTCTTCTTCATGTCTATCTCTCTGTTTTTCTCTACCTCTGTCTCTCTCTGCTGTGTCTCTCTCTTGCTCCTTCTCCATGTCTGTATCTCTCTTCAAGTCTCTGTGTGTCTCTCTTTCTAGCTCCCACTCTATGTGGGTAATTCTGTCTACTTGCCTATCTTTCTGTTCCTACGTCTCTATCAGTGTGTGTGTGTGTGTGTGTGTGTGTGTGTGTGTGTGTGTGTGTGTGTGTCTGTTGGGGGAATATGTGGACTTCTGTTCACCTGTTCAAGGGGAAGAAATTTTGCCTGCTTTTCTGCATGGACCTGTTTTTGTGAGCTTGTGCATTCTGTTTCATCTCTCTCTATGTTTGTCTGTATGTTGTCTGTGTGTCTCTATGCATTTCTCCTTCTCTCCCTTCCCTTCCCCCTCTCCCTCTTCTCCCCTGCAAGTTGCAGAAAGAGGAGGAGGCAAGACCTTCCAGAAGCTGATTGGCTACCGGTGACATCACTGTTTTCTAGAGAAAGAGCTAAGATCACAGAGTATTTTTGGAGCAGAGCAGAGTGTTGCACTCACCTGCCTGAGGCCCCAGCAGGTTTCCCAATTCTCCCCACCCCCAAACTTGTCTCAGACAACGTTTGAATTCCAGCCCCTCAGGAAAAGCATGGAGAGGGCCCAGCTGCAGCAGGTGCCTCCCCCACAATCCCAGGGGCACCCAGAAAGGGATAGATCCTGCCTCCCAGCATCTAAGGAGCATAAAAGCTGATCTTGGACCCAGGAGAAACGGGCAAACAGTGGGCACCATGAGTGATCAAGGGGAGCAGTGTGTGTGTGCACATATGTATGGGTACATGTTTGTGTATGTGTAGCTCTTAGCAAAAAGACAGGTGTATGCATGTGGATGTGTGCATGTGCATGTGTGTTTGTGTGCATGTGAATTTGCATGCACATGTGGGTGTGTGCAGTAGAGACTTTTGAGGAAATGAAAAGAGGAAATACAGGATACTGGGGGAAGAGGAGTGAGTTATTCCCAGGGTCACAGTTACCTGGTGGGGGCGTAGAGGCTGTCCACAGAAGGGGGCTCCTTCACAAGGCTTTGGCCCTACAGCCTTCGGCAGCAGGAAAAGGGGTGGGGAAACAGTCGGACACTGCTGGGCGGGTGGCTGCCCCCCTCTACCAATGAAGCTGGGTTCTGGAGCTCTCTGGGTCCTGGGGTTGAGGACTCTGGGGGGCAAGCCCAGGAGGTGGGTCAGCTCTGGGTTCTGACATGGGTTCCCACAGGGCCGGCTGCTCATTTGCACCTCCTGCTGCCTCATTCTCACCGCATGGCAATGAGGCAGCCTTGTTCACACCTTCGCCAGCACTGGAGCAGGCTCCAGGTTTCCACCCTACCCCACCCCCAGCCAGCCCCTGAGCTCAGGGCTGAGTACCCGCCAGAGGCCCACCCCCTAGCCAGGTGGCCCCACCCTGTATCCCTTCTCAAGGACCCTATCTGAGAGAGGACACAGAGAGATAAGCATCCCAAAGATCAGAAGACAAAAGACAGGGAATTCCCCAGGAAGAAGGAAAAAGGGTGGGAGCCCTGCCCCAGCCTCCATACTCAGTCCCACCCTCCTGGTTTTCTGAATTCTAAACTATTTATCAGCTTTTGTCATCTCCTCACCACACACACACACACACACACACACACACGCACACACGCACGCATGTTCTCTCACTCCATCACCCACAAGCACTTCTCCCAAAGCCCAATCCTTTCTGAATCAAATCATGTCTAATAAAACACTTTCTCCAAAAAAGCTCACTATAAAAAAATAAAAAATAAATAAAATAAAATAAAAAGGTAAACAGGCTAGCAATGAAGAAGGAAGAGGAGCTTGATGGAGGAGAGACAGAGGAATTCAAACCCAGGAGGACACTGAACCCAAACCAAAGAGTGAAAGATTGAAGAAGCAAGGAAGGAGGCACAGAGATGGTTATAGTTCAAACCAGACACAGACAGAGCCCAG
>NW_006431288.1:3749552-3764833 GCF_000325575.1 Pteropus alecto
GGACTCAGTCACTGCAATATAGACACAGGCCTTCAAAGGACCAAGAACCAGGAGAGGGACAGAGCTGAGGCTGTTCCTTCAGGGAGCAGGCAGAATTCTCTCTAGCAGAGCTGGCTGGAGCAACTGCCCACTGGTTCTGAAGGGAGCAGGAAGGAAGGGGTAAGAGAAAGAGGGAGGAGGGGAAGAGAAGGATGGATGTGACCTGAGATGGAAAGGAGCTGCAAGAAAAATAGACCCCCAGATCCCCTGCCCTATCACAGAAGACTGAGCAGCCCAAAGGGAGGAGGCTGCAACCTCATAGGGAAGCTGGCTTCTGCAGGGGTGAGGACAGTAGGAGGCTGTGAGGTATCCTGGATTTCACATACCCGTTCTAGAGATGGCAGGACACAGCAGTATCCTGAGCCTAGCAAATCTGCAGCTTTGGGCTCTGCCAGCACACTTTGGAGCTGTTTTACCCCAGTAGGGAAGGGAGAACAGGAGGGCAAAGGAGGAGGAGGTGGCCCCTGCAGTCTGGCTGACCTTTGGAAAGCCTACAGGGTACAAATCTACTGTTCTCTGGGCCAGGTGGCACCCAGCAGGGAGCCAAGTTCAGGGCTGCCTTCGGATCCTCTGTGAGCACAGAACCATGAGGTATCCAGGGCCTGGCATGGCCCATGCCTGACGCTCATAACCTAGAGCTCTTCCATCAGGGCAGGGCTGTGGGAGAAAGGGCAGCTGAAAACGGGAGACACTCTCAATACCAGCGAAGGTACAGGAGCCCATGCAGGGAGAGCTTCAACTGGCAGAAAATCTAGCTTCCTCTATATACCTACCATATGCCAGGCTCTGTGCTGGGCATGTGACATGGAGTTCATTTAATGCTCACAATGCCGACCTGACAGAAGTACCACCATCTCCATTTCACGAATGAGCAAACCGGAAGGCTACCTGGCTCAGCCAGGTCACTCAGGTCATTCAGTCAGCAAGTGGGAGAGCTTGCATTTTCTCTTTGCCTGCCCTCATTCATGCCATCCTGCCAACCACAGGCTGGACACCAAGACCTGTCCCCCACTGCACCCCTCCCTACCACATGCACTGCACAGGTTCTGATAGCAAGACTCCTGCAGCCCAGGACCAGAGAAGGATGACAGAGCAGGCATTTCAAAGGCAGTCAGTCAGCCGACTCTCATGGGCTCTGGGCTAAGCCTCACTGTGCCTGAGACTCAGGAGGCTCTGGCTAGGTCTAGTGGCAGCTGTGGTAAGGAAAAACCATGAGTGAGCACCAGCCATCACGGCTTGTGAGTATGGGTCTTTACTGGAACCTCCTCTTCCTCCTCCTCTCTCTCCTCCTCTGGGCACCAGACTCCCAAACTACAGGCCTGTTGTCTAATAATACCAGCGACAGCCACCGCCACCTCCATCTGCCAACCTAAAAATAATCTCTGCTGAGTCCAAAAAAGGCACAGCCCCCGATAGTCCCCTAATCGCTCCTCCCTGACAAGCCAGGAGGCTCCAGGAGATTCCAGGGAGTCGGCAACTCAGGCTCCCACGGAGGCACACACCCAGAGGATGGCATGAGGAAGCCAGAGGAGAGACTCCCTGCTGTCCAAAACACAAAGCTTAGAACACTAAAAGCATGAGATGGAGAAGACGTCTGAGTCCAGAACCTCAGATCATGTCCTTGTTCTCCTTTCCAGAAGGCAAGAGGGCCAGAGGTCATCTGGACATCATTCTGCCTCCAGCAAGGACTCCCACACCCAGCCTGGCAGATCCTCAGAGAAGTCCTCACCTCCCATGGCCTCCCCATTGGTGACCTCACAGCCCTTCCAGCCCCCATTCCCCTTCAAACCTCTCAGAGTCGGAAGTCAAAGGTCAGGTAAGCCCAGACTGGCCTAGCCAGGAAACTTTCCCATCTTCTGAACAGAAAGGCACTGGAGAGGAGGGGCAGGAACAGCAGGCCTCCTTCCTCCTGTGGGTACCTCTCCTCCCTATCCCTCTCAGCTGGGTTCCAGAAGCAGCTCGTGAGGAAGCAATGCTATTAGCAGCCTTAATATGCTTTCGGCTAGATTGTCTTTCCAAGAGCCCTTTCCCCGAGAGCCCCTGACAGGAAGCAGTCAGTAATTCAACCTCAGCTCTGTTCCTTTAATGGCTCCTCAGCAGAAAGGCAAAGCCACACCCCATCTCAAGCCCTCCCCAACACCTGGGAAGAGGCCTGCACCTACTCATGTGTAACCAAATGTACACATGTGCTCTGGAGCCAGTAGGCAGGCCTGGACAGGTGAGGGCACCATGAGCTCTGCCTGCTATGGGCAACACTCCTTGAGTAAGGGGCCAGGTAGACATGATAAGTAAGTGGGAAATCAAAGTCTCATATTTACTCACAGTGAAGCGTCAGCGTTTCCTACACTGAAGCCAGAAAATGGGGACAGTAGCTCACCTCATACAATTTGTGAAGACGAGCCTGTATGCAAGCCGTCTGCCACAGACCATGTTGGTGGGTGCCTGCGATAAGGAGGGAGGGAAGGGGGACAGAAGGACAGGTCTAGAGGAAACTATTTCAGCCCTCTTGTCAGAACAGTCAGACTGGCTAGGACCTCTGTCAAAGCCCTGGCCTACATGGAATTGTTCTCCAAACCCTAATGGAGGCCCTGTCTCTGCTCACCAGTCTGCTGCTTATTCACGCAAGAGGGAACAGAAACGCAGGAGATTCCTAAGAAAAATAGGTCAGCTGCCTGAGGCCGACTGGACTGGCACCCGTGGGCAGTGCCCTTGAGGGTCCGGGCTATGTAAGCTGCCTCTCCAACCCAGCACCCTTTCCCATCTTCCCAGGGACCCAGCCCATCTCTGCTCTGGGGTGTGCTGGATAATGGGCAATGGGTGCCAGAGTCACTGGAAGACAGACCCCCTGTCAGCCTCTCCAGGAGCTCTGCCTGGGTTTGTCCACTTAAGCTTCTCTCAGGGACCTCAGACAACTGAGCTGAGCCTCCGACTTTGAAAACTTCTGGGCTGCCTAGACTCAGGTGCAGAGCCAGAGGATACGAAAAGCAAGACATCTGCTCTGAGTCTAGTCTCACTCCTACCCACAGCACTTAAGAAGGGAGTGACCCCATCTCATGCCTGTAGATGGACTGCCCTGTCCTGCTGCATTCCACACATGTACAGATATACACACAGGTGAATACAAACACACATGCACACACAGCTATGTGCACACACATACAGACACACGTACATGTGCACAGTACACACACATGCAGACATGCACACATCTCCAGACCACTTTCACCAATTACAGTTCTTTTCACAATTCAGATCCACTCTTCATATAAGCTGCTTAACCCGTCCTAGGGAGCAGACAGAAGAGAACCACTCTCCTGAGACCCTGAGCTGCAGACTGAAAAAAAACCACAGGATGTGGCAGGGAGAGAGAAGTTCATGGAGAAATGCGGTAAATCTCAAGCCTAGCCCCCTTTAGGGTTTATCTCCCAGCCCTTACTTCCTGGGCAAGGCACGCAGAAAGCCAGAGAAAGAAAAGGCCAAGGGAGAAGAGAGAGCAGTAGGCCCAGTTCTGGGAGCCACACCCTGGCTGGGCGGGCAGAGAGGAGAGAGAAAACACAGGCATGGGGAGAGAGCAGTGCCAGGAAAGAGGGAGGGCAGAGATGCTGGGTTTCAGCATCTCTCCAGCTAGGCAGCCTCTGCTTCTTGGATAACCAGATACCGGCTTTCTGTCTCAGAGCCATAAACATGAAACCACCCAGCTCTGGGACCTGACAACTCCAAGTCTAGCACATGTTGGGCCTCAGGCCAGCAGCTGAAAGCTGATTCTTCTCACAGCCCTCCACCATGCCCCTTCCAACACATCCCCTCCTCAGCTTCTCCCCAAGGTACAGCTGCCAGACACACCCCTGCCTCTAGTGTGTGTGTGTGTGCTAGGGACACACACATGCATGCACACATATACACCACTTGGCCACTTCCTGAGCCAAGTCCTTCTTAGCTGATAGGATGTCCATGAGGTCTTGCTAGAAGCCTTGAGGTCTAAATCTCCCTCCCATTTTTATTACCAAAGGAAAGAACGTAGGGGCAAGGCCAGGGAGAGAGTAGAGGACACTAGTCCAGCTACCAAAGAAATCTGAGTCAGAAATCCACTTTATTTGGGGATTCTGTAGACATGGATAACCCAACCACAGAATCTGTGGTAGACAGAAGGAGGCAGCCTTGGGAATCAAGGCCCAGAGTCAGTCAAGCATGACCTAGGGTCCTCCCTTGAGCTTGCTCAGCAAATGTCTGGGACGCTGAGACTCCAGTCACCATTTTCCAGGTTCCAGATATCTCTCTAGTTTCTCTCTTTTCCATACCCTCCCCAACCTCTCCAGTGATCTCAAGTCCCTTCAGACACACAATTGAAGTCAAAAGGAGGAAAGAGCATATCCTTACCTCTGTCCATGCCCAACAATGCCTAAGGGGCCCATTGTACCCTTGCACCCCTCTGCTAGAGCAGCCCCTGCTTCAGGCAAACCCTAAGAATGGCATCTTGAAGTCCCTCCCACTCAGGAATCTCCCCGGAAGTCACCTCTGCCAGTCAGAGAACAGCTGAGCTCTCACACAGAGCCAGCAGTTGAACACTGTTGGTATTTCTCGCTCGAGCAGGCGCCTGCCACACAGGTCTCCTTTCTCTCCCTGCAGAGGCTATGAAGCTATGACCTGCTAGCCTCCTGGGCTCCCCATGTCCGTCCCTCAAGCCTCTGGCCACTGACAAAATTCCAGTTTTGCAGATTTTTCAAAGCTTTCCAAGCAGCCTGGAGACCTGCATCCCCTCCACACATCAACCTAGGCTGAAATGGATAAAAGGTTCTCCCCAGACAAGGTCAGCCCATGAAAGGGTACTTGGTTCCTGATAGAAGCAGCCTTCTGAACTTCCCCCTAAGTCATAACCAAGCCCCAATGTCCTGAATGGCCAATGAGAAGAAATCGAGAAGGGGCCTGGAACCTCAACGATAATGAAATCATTAATAATAATAATAAATGTTGACATTTATTGAGTACTTACTATATAACAGGTAGCCACTCATTTCTTTATAGTGCTAATGTTCACAAAGAAAAAAAACCCTACAAGCTCATCCTGTTAACTCCATTTTCCATTGAGTCAAGTGACATTTAGAGAGCAACTTGTCCAAGGTCACAGGACCAGCAAGTGGCAGAGCCAGGATTTGAATCCAGGTCATTTGACTCTGGTCCTAAGTCTTTAACCACCACACATAGAGCCTCTTTAGGCTAAAAAGACCCCAAGACTAATAAGGAGTGGCAGGCTGGGGTGCATGTCAAGCTATCCCGGACAGAAGGACCTCTCCACATACAGAAAGAAGGCATAACCTTCATGCTCAACAGCATTCAACATTGGGAGATCGTTCCTTCTGTCTGGCCATTCTATATGTTGCTGCAATATAGACTCATTTTCCTTTATTCTGTCCTTAAACTTGAAAAAAATCTATTCCCCTCACCCTGACTTGTCAGCTTTGGAGGCTATTTCAGAACCTCCCTTCAGTGTCTCTTTTTTATTCAAAGATCCCAGCACATCCTTCTGTGCTTTCAGTGACAGTCCCATAGCAGGAACATACCAAGAAACAGAGGGGTGGAGGACGAGGGCATTGGAAGACTACAAGGAAATAGGAGAAAGAAGATTGAGGCTAGAGACAGATTCTCAGGCACAACTTGACCCGCCTCACACCCATCCCCATTCCATAAACTCTTGCAGTCTCCCTAGCCTCAGTTTTCCCACCCGACAAATGGAGAGTTTTAAAACTATCCAGGTCAACAACATACCATTTAACAAAATCACCCTTACCTTAACCCTGCTCTGGTTCTGTTTTCAGACCACCCCCTGCCCACCCCCCTCACCCCATCCCCCACTCCCCGCCAAATAATCGCATGGGAGACATTTCATTGCAGAAACTTTCTCAAATCACTTCACTCCTCCCTCTTACACATCCCTAGACAAGGTGGTGAGAGGACCCTGTAAAAGGCGCCTCCTGCCTATCCCTTCTGCCCTCCTGCCTACCCCTTCTGCCCTAGCGCAGCTAGGAGTGGGTTCTCTTCCCGGCGGGTCCCCCCTGCTGACTTCCACCCATCCACCGTTCCTCTCTCGCAGCCATCTCATCCGGGCTTGTGAACTTGCCCGCAGCTGGGTCGTGTCTGTCCGCTGAGAACCGTGAGCTCAGAGTCCTGGCACCCTCGAGCTCCTCTCCTACTTCCATACATGGGCCGAGAGCTCGGGGTGCCACCCAGAGGTTTGTAGGTCGTTTTGCCCGTCTCCAGAGCAAAAGCCCGCGCGTTCACGCGCGCATCACCCAACTAGCTTCGTTGGCTTCCTTTTAGCCTCTTCCACAGCTCAGACGGGAGAAAAGGGAAGGAGAAAAAAACCTCTCTCCGCTCCAAGATGCAGCAGTGGGGACACCCTCCCCCACTGCCCTTGCACCTAGGCACCTCAGCCTTGCAGCCTGGGAGGACTGCGTCGGGTTGGCCCGGCTGAGGTGCGCTCCCAGGGAACTTTTACCTGACAGGGACCAGGTGCGGCTCAGACGCGGGCGCCTGGCAGGGCTAAGCAAAACTGGACACTTCTCAGAGCCCGCCGAGGGACCTCGCGCTTAACCAGCTCTTTTACTCTCTCGGGGCTCTGTGCGCCCCCAGCTCTGCGAGGAGAATCCGACCTCCGGCTGCCAAGACGTGTGGTCAGGAGGGGCGCGAGCTGGAGCGGTGGGCGCCCGCAGGGTGGAGAATCCTGTCCCTTAGCCGTGGGTGCCGAGAATCCCAAGGCTTTGGGTCGCGCCTCCCGGCAAGGGCCGGTCTGCAGAGCGGTGGCGCTGCGCGGGGCGCGAGCGTGCTGCAGCCTGCCCGAACACCCGCAAACTCCCCGGCAGCCAGAGTTAAGGAAAGCCACCGACTCCCCAGTGCTGGAGGAGGCGGCTGCTCTGGCTAAGGCAAGGGACTCGGAAAACCGGTGTGAAGCCCTATGGCCGAAGATGGGCAAAGTCGTCTCCTATTGCAAGGGTTCTTTTCCCGAGTACCCGGCAGCCGGTGGGCTGGGGCCCATTCCCGCCTGACCCTTCAGCCCGCTGCTCCCAGCCCTCCCAGGCTGTGCCCCGGAGCGCGCCTGACCCGAGCCCAAGCCTCGCCCGCGAAAAGGCGCAGCGCTCGGCGGGGCCTGGGAGCCAGAGGCGGAGAGGAAAGGAATGAGAGCGCCTGCAGGGGCAGAGCAGGGACACTGCACTTCAACTCACCTTGAGCCGCAAGACCTCGGGTGCTGATCACACTTGCTATCAAAGTGGCCACATACCAAATCATAGTACTACCGCGCGCCAGCCAGGAGCCTCATCCTATCACAAAGTGCTTCTGCGCCGCACACTTCTCGCCCGAGCGCCTGCTCACGCCTGCTCGTGCCCGCCTACGCCCCGCGCCAGTGCTCCTGCAGCCCTGGCGGCCCGCTCCCCATCCCTCCGCGGCTCCGCTCGGCTCGGCGCGCAGCCTCCCCGGCCCCAGCGCAGCGGCACCTGCACTACCAGCCCAGGCAGAGCGCAGCCAGCACCACGGTGAAGCCTAGCCGGGCCAGGCCTCCGGGACCGCCCCTTTCCCCCGCCCATTGGTCACCGCCCACAAGCCTCAAGGTCTATTGGCTCAGAAGTCCGTCCGTCATGGCGCGGAGGCGAGTCTATTTCAAGGTGCGTTGAAGTGTGGCGAGCACAGAGCCGCAGAATCATGCGCATTGCCAGAGAGAAGGCGTTGTAGCGGCTCTGCTCTGTTCTCTTTACTGCTCACACTGCATGGCAAGTTTCTGGTAAAGGAAATGGTAGCTTCTCTGCTTGATAACGGGACCCTGGGAGTCTCAATTACCCCTGACATTTCTTAGGGGACGTCTCCCCCGCCCATCCAGGGAATCCAACATCCGGTTTCCATCCAGCTAAAAGCAATTCCCGGGAGGACGATGCTGATTCAGTAATGGGGAAACCCAGGAACGCGCAGCCTGGGAAAGCTCGGGAACGTCCTTCGCCGGAAATCTGTTCAAAGAGGTCATGCACAAACTCCCCCACCCCCACTCCCTTCCACACACGTACACGTTTCCCTCTAGAACGCACTCCCTCCTACCCAAATGTGATGTTAAGCTCCATCCAGCCTGAAGGCAGGGTAATGACTAAAACGACCCCTGAAAGTCGCTCAGATTTAGAATGAGTCATTAGCTCAACTGCAGGAGTGTCACAGACCCCCTCTGGAACATACGTACTCACATTGCCACCCCCAGAGCAGGTCAATGTTCCTCATCATTACTAAATCTCAACTTTGAGCAATAAAAGTTTTTTCTTTCTCCTATAAAAGGCTGCCTCCTCATGTTCAAGATTCCTCCTCTCCCCACCTAATTGGGATCCTAAACTCCATCTCAGCAACATAAATCTAAGGTGGATTTGGGGAGCATTTTAGGAGTCTGAGACAGAGGGACACAGGGAAAGGGGAAGATGGGCTTCTTATTCCTATGGGAGAAGACAGATGAACAAATGAGAAGGACTTTATACTTCCCAATCTCTCTAACCTCTCTTCATCCCCTCTCCCAGTATGGTTGTATTTGCAGAAGAAATAAATGAGTGTCATGGAAACATCTAGTATAAACAATCACCTCACACCAACGTTCTGAGGCTGCGATGAAGACGTCTGTTCTTTCAGGAGTGAGAGCAGTGATGAGAGTGGCAGAGCTTCCTAGGATGGGATTTGGGCCAAGGAAGGGAGACAGAGGGATAGTGAAGGAGAGCTTAGGAATTTCACCCTCTCAAAGTACTTCTTGGCCACAAAGCACTGGCTCCAGGACATGAAGCTCCCAACAGAACAATAAGGAGAATTGCTTCTGGGAACATACACATTCGCACAAATAACATACATTGAACACTGGAAGAACAGCCTTCCCTGAAACCTGAACCTTCTTAACTCACTGCCAGCCAGGAGATGGAAAGCTGGAAAGATGGAAAGCAGAGCAGCAAATATATTGGTAAAGTTTTAGCACTGGATGTAATCTAAAGAACCAGAACCCATGAATAATCTCCTACTCTACCATACCACTCCAGTCATACAAACACACTCAAGATGCATAACTCTGGAGGCATCTCTCACCGAGCCACTGGTTCTCTTTTTCTGCTAAGATGCCTTTCTTAGGGATATGAAGTGAGTGAGTTGGAAGATCTAGGCCTCCACTGATAGACTAATTTCAAGTAGCATACCCAAGAAAGACAAGTCCACCCTCAATATATATACACATACACACCCATATGCATGCTTTCCCAAGGTCCTAGAGCTATAAATCCTATTGAGACCCATTTGCAGAACTGGTGATAGCAGGATTCTTCTCCTTTCAAAACCTCTAGGCAGCTAACTGGCCTAGAGAGAAATGCCGAATTATTAAGGCCTAGCCCCAGTTTCTAGCCCTTTTTAGGTACAAAAAAGGCAGAGGAGTGAGAACCATCTGTTCTCAGAGAAACATTCTTCCAGTGGCCTGCAAGGTAAAAGAAAGAATAGAGCCACTCTCACCATCATCTTGATTGTGTTTGCTTGGCTGTCTACTTTGTCCTACTTGGTGTGGTAGTTTCTGCTAGGGAATTAAAACTGTCAGGGGAAGGCAGGGAAACACATAAAGAGCTTAAGAGTATGAGTTAGGTTGGGAAGGGCTTCAAAGGAACTATCTAAAAAGGATACTCGATTTCATCTGAATAAATCTATTGGAAATGGAGTGGAACAAAGGAGTGAAGGCAGAAATTTTAGATACAAAGAAGAAGTTAGCACCATCATCAGATATGTCTCAGTTTGGATTCATATCAGCTCAAGAGGGACATACTATATCAGGTCACAGTGAGGAATAAGACCAACTAAGTCTTTCCCTCTTAGCATAAGGCTAATCTCTGGACCCAGGAAGGATGGCAGACCCTTCTTGGTATGGACATCTCCATTAGAGGATTGAAAGTGAGCATGGATCCCAACTGTCCAAGAGGGACATGAGAGAATAACATGAACTACTCCATGAGCAGCTCATAGGTGTACCTGTTTAGTCATTGATGTCACTAATAAATGCAGTGTATGTGCATCAGGTATGGCAGCATATGTTATCCCTTTTACATTTTAGAAATATGAAACGCTAGTCTTACCAGTTACTCCATGAAAAACCACATCTAGCCACCTTCCCAACTGGAGGATAAGTGATAAAGGTGGCTGACAAAGCCTTAAGTCTAAGGAAAGAGGAAACCATCCTTACTCCCTCCTCATATCCACTGAGCAAGTAGGACTCAAAAAAAATGGTTCTCTCATGTATCACCTTTTACCCTCCTCAGAGGTTCCAGAACTCTTTGTAGAATCTAAGTTAAGATAGTTGTTAGGACAGCTGCTTGTGAGGAAAAGAGGCATCTCTAAATCAAAACAATTTACCTAAAATGAACACCAAAGAGCACCTTGAGTGTTTATAGAATTCAGAAACTATATCAGTTATCTTGCCATATAAAAAAAAAAAAATCCCAAAATTTAGTCACTTAAAACAACGAGGGTCATTTGTTTGCTCACAAATATGCAATTTGGTCAGAGCTTGGTGGGGACTGCTCTTTACTTCATACGACATCTGACCAACTAGGGGATGGAAGTCACACTTTCAAGATGGCTCACCGACATGGCTAGCAAGTAGATTTTGGCTGTTAGCCAGGGCTGTAGGCAAAGAACTATAGTCCTTCTCCATATGGGATTCTCCACAGGCTGCTTAGGCTTCCTCACAGCATGGAGGCTGGGTTCTAAGAGCTGGAATTCCAGAAGAACCAGGTGGAAGGTGTATTATCCTTTATGTCCTAGCTTTTGAAGATGCAATGTATCACTTCCGCCAAAGTCAAAGCCCTGTTCCAATTCCCAGGCAGAGAATATAAATCCCTACCTCTCAATAGGAGCCAAGTCCACATCCCATTGTATGACGAGATCGTGGTATGGGAGGTTATATTGCAGCCATTTGAAAGTGATACAGTCTGCTGTGAAAACAGACTTTAAAATTTAGACAAAAATGAACTCTAGCAGAAATCCCTAGAAAGAAAGGGTTTGCAAACAGTATTTAGGTCTTAGAGTTTTCTCACTTTAAACAAGCTGCTGCCACCAGTCCCAGGAACACTGGAATGTAAGCTTGACCCTTATAAAATTCTCACCCATTTGCAAAGTAAATCCTTTTACTTTGTTTTTTATTCATACACCAAAGCATGTTTTAAAAGAATTTGCAAGGAAATAAGAAAATTAAAAAAAAAATGGTTTTCTGAAATATAAATATCTAATCTTAAGATCTGATACAGGAAAAATGGAGAAAAGCTTTGCAGGATTCTCAAACTTCCTCATCATAAGAATTTTCCATCTAGGCTTAAAATGCTCACAGAACTTTGCAGGTACTTTGTTTGGCTTCTTTCTCTTCCAGATCCCTGTTTGTCTCTTGGGCAGGTGGTCTCTGGTTATAAGTTGTTTTTCTGGACTTGAGTAGCTTTCCTAAGAGTCCATTTGGCCCTCTCCAAAAATAAATTCTCGAAGACTTTTTCTTATTAAAACTCAAACTTCATTATGATTCAAATTTTCCAGAATATCCGGTGTTCCCTTACTTGGTTGCAGTTCCCCTAAAGGCTACATCTTTGGTTGAGTGGTAGTGACTGCTCCAGAGACAACTCCAGTTCTTGCAGGCTTAGGACACCTGTTCCAACACCATAGGATCATTTTATGATATCTCATCCAGATGAGTCCCCAAGCATGGAAAGAGGGTCTATCAAGACCCATTCATTACAAAGGGGCAACTTAACATTGCTTAACTGTACACTAACCATCATACGCATATGGTAGATAACCCACACCATGAGAGGGTAGGAGATGATACTCTCCCACATCTTGCCCATGCATCTACAGAGCAGAATTCTCTCACACTGAGCCTTAAGTTGGAGTTCTTATAGATGTGTTTGTATCATTTTACATAGAAATTAATTGATAAAGAAACTAGTTCCTGGAATTTTAGCCAAACTGTATTCATTTCTTGTCTGACTAAAAGGAGAACAAGTTCTTGCTCAAGGAAGAAAGTACATTCGTAGTTTAGGATGGGCTTATCTGAAAACCAGATAGACAGCTCTCTTAGCCGTATCAACCCCATTACTCTTTCTTCTTGGCTTTCCAGGCCATCTCTGAACAATCTCAAAGAAGATGTGTTTTATGTTTTTGTGGCTTTATCTAAGAATGTAGAAAATAGGTTCTCTACTTTGCACCAAATTTCCGACAGAATTTTAGGAGCCCTAATGACAGCCCTCCTTGTGAAGTGCCCCACAGGTATATGCTGCCATCGGTCTTCAGCAAACTACACCTCTGGCTGAATCATAGAAAATGTGATTTGCTGGGCTCCCAGACAACTCGGGCCCACATGAGTGTACCCTCACCTGCTCAGGGCTAAAGGCTCCCCAGCAAGTTGCTGGAAGAGGTGGGCAGCAGTGGCCCCCACTTACACACTCTGGCATTTAGGAGTCTAATAGATAGCTAGGAGTCAGGGCTCTGCTGAATCATCTGAGCTCTGGCCCTAGCAGGCTGGGGGCCTGGGTCATTCTTTTGTTTGAATTATGCTTTCTCCATCTATAGAAGGGACGGTATAAGGTAATAGGAATAAAGGTCTGCAAGGGAGAGAAATCTAAAGGTTCTTATGTGCTATTTCTCTGTCACAGACTCTCCAACAGTCTCAAGTAATAGTCCAGTTCTCTGTCCCTGTTACATTATGTAGGAGAGAAAGTGAATCTGGCCTTATCCAAGAGTTTAAAGATTCTTGAATGGCCAGGAATTCTAGTATAGTACAGAAGCTTCTGCAGAAGCACATAAAGTCATGGACCAGAGCCACTGTCATCACTGAAATTGGCAAAAGGTTGATGTGAAGAGGATCAAGCAGGTACAGGGAATCAGCCAAAGAACAAGTCATGCTAGAAATCAGTAAATGGAAAGATCATGGACCTAGGCTCAAGAAGCACCAGAAGAAGGAATTCTCCAATTAACAAGTAGCCACAGAACACCAATATGCCGTCAGAACTGTGCTAGCTATTGAGAAGGATAGAAAAGTGACAAACCACAACCTCTATCATTCAGAAGCTTAGCATCTAGCCGGAAAAGTAAGGCTAACCATTTGCACAACACTAAATAAACTCTGTCATACATGGAACCTAGAGAGAGATTGTGACACAGGCATGAATTGCCATAGAACCTCAAGAAGGTAAAGATAGTAGAGATAGGTAAGAGCTGAGTGAAAGAAATGGGATATGCAATAAATCTTAAATAAAGGAAAGGAAAAGGCTGAATGAATACAAGGTACTGCAGTCAAGGGAAACTGCTGGCCTATAGCCACCTAAGGGCAAAAAGCTAGTCTATCTAATTTACTGCTATCTAGTAGCCCTGGTGCCACCAGGTAGTGGGTGTTGAGTAGAGATTTATGGGGAATTACTGAAGTGGAATAGGTGGCATGGTTGGCAGGTCCATGCACAAGGAAAAGGCTTCCATGTTTAGAGCAGAGACTGTGTACAGGGAAAATGAGTGAATAGGTCAACTAGGAAAGATAAGAAGGAAGAGTTGGCAAATAGGAGTAACTCAAGTGTTTGTGGGTTAATTAGAGAGGTAAGGAGGGAGGAGGTGAGAAACAGGTCTGGGCCTTTAAAAAAGCTGAGGAGAAAACATCTCTCTTGGCTCAAATAAAACCAATAAGCAAAGAGGTGGGGGACAGGGAGTGACAAAAGGCTCAGACGATGGTGTGAGAAAGAGTTGTGCTTCTGTTTTGGACCCACAGATGGATAGGCTGTGGGTGGGGGAGGAGAATAAGCTCTGGAGCCACAGCTGGAGGGCTTCAGGGGGGTCTATTTCTGGCACGCATTCGACCCAAGACCTCTCATTCTTGGACCCTCCACACTTAGTTCTCAACCCTCACACAAAAGGGCCTTGTGCATGAGTGCTAGAATATGCCAAATGAATCTTTATTCGATCGCCCCCCACCCCTCGCTTCCCAGAGCCTTGGCATGAGCATCACTCTACCAGGTGCAGGAAACAGGAACAGAGGAGCTGTTGCAAGAAGAGAGGACCAGAAAGGAGCCAGACGTCAAATGGAAACGTCGGCCCTGCCCTCTCCTTCTCCGGTATCCATTACCCGCTGCTGCCTCCTCTCTGACTCTCCCTGTTAGCCACTCCCCTACCCTCATCCCCTGCCCCTTTGTCCCTGTCCCCATCCTTATTTCACTGCTCTCTCTATTATGAGACCTCATTTCTCAATTTTTTTGTCCTTCTCTTCCTCTCTGTTCTGCCTCTTGTTGTTTTTCGGAATGGTATGGAGAGCCTAGAAACAGAACCAGACTGATTCTTGTAAGAAACATCCATGACAGAGGGTACCACAGCAACAAGTTTCCATGGCACTTGGACACAGATAAATATGGTATAAAGGAGTGATTACTGGACTCAGAGTCACATCCCTGCCTTACCTTACCAACACCGTATCCTTAAGCAAGTTGTGTAACTTCCGTAAGCTCCACTGGGAATTTCATAAATGTCCAGCCATTTAATCAGCAACTGGCATTCACAAATATATATTGAGTACATATAGCGAGCCATGCACTTTACTAGGTGCAGGCTGAGGAATGCAGACATGGTTTCTACCTTCACAGAACTTACAATTAATAGCCCATAGGATTGTTTAGAAGAATAGAGTGAGCAAAGAGATTAGCACAGTGGCCAGTCTATAGTAAGTATTCAAGAGGTACTGTGCACAGAAGGCATACCAGAAGCCCAGTGAGAAAAGCAGTCTGGCCTCTATATCCCCCATGAGATGCAGCTGCTACTGCACTGGTTCAAATTAAAAGAAGTTCTGCTGAACTTCTAACCTTGCTTGCAGCCCAACATCTGTCTCTAGGTGGCTAGAAACTAGGGAACAACATCGGATAGTACAGAATCATCAGAACACAGGACTGCTCAACCCAGAAAGGCCCACCTATATGGGAGATTCTGGTATGTGTGCTTGAGAAGCATGTATTCTTGGGGTAGAATGGGAGAAATATATAAATAGTGATGGAAACTACTGGGGGAGGGAGAAGAATTCACCAGAGCCCTGACTTCTGAGGGCTTAGAAGCTAAGCCCCCTTCTCCTCCCTTTCTAGGAAACCAGCTTGGAAAATCCCATGGACTAGAGGGTGTTCACAGCTACCAGGGAAGCCTAGGGACAGAGGGTTCTGTGGTCAGAGGCCAGGTAAGGCACTGCAAGAGAG
>NW_006431288.1:3764933-3768380 GCF_000325575.1 Pteropus alecto
CCAGTTAAGGCACTGAAAGAGAGTCTCATAGGGAATCCAGGACAATGAGCTGATAGAAGAGGAATGTGGAGAGAAGGGGGATGGAGGGGCAGGCTGCCCCGACGGCTGCTCTCCTGGCAACTTCCCAAGGTTAATCAAGGGGCACCAAGCAGTCTCTGCAACGTTCTAACAAGAGGAAGGCTGGTTTGAAAAGAGCATTTGCTGTGGGGAGAAGGGGCCTTTCTCTGCCCTCGGCTGCTGTTCCTTTGTGGAGGTTCTTTGAGGCATGAGCCCCAGGAAACAGCGTGGGATTTGGGGCCAGAGTGCATGGTTTGCAATTCATCATCCAGGAAAATGGCCTACCGTGGCAGACAAGAAGAGGGTCAGTGGCTGGTTCAGCTGCCTTTGGGCCTCTGAGATGACGGTAACTAGGGAATCTCTATTCATAGAATTCCAGAGTCTGACTGTATCCCATGAATTATGAGTATTTAGAGAAGAGCACAAAGGGCTAGAAGGGGAGAAAGCTTAGTATTAACTGAAAATTAGTCAGTACCTTTAGAGGGGTAGAATGAGGGACAGGGTCAGGAGCTGATAGTATAGGAAAAAATATTGATACTTCTCAAGCTCTGAGCAAGTGTATGTCATATGCTCATGCATCACAAGGTTAACGCACACTGATCCATAGTTCATGTGTACATGGGGAGTCCCATACTAGGACTCCCAGCTTGGATTCGCCTAGAACGTTCTTCTTGATCCCAGTGTCCAGTTTGCCCTAGGCTTCATCATAATTCTTGTCTCCAGGGTAGCTAGCCAGTTCCTACCTCCCGGCATCCCACCTGTTATAGACACTAGGTAACAACCACCAGCAGGTGGCGCTAGCAGGAGCCTCATGTAACCAATAGTGGTTTTAAATGAAAACAAATACACGTTTTTGGAAGGAAAAGCGATCATGCTGGTGCATAACCCTTCTTACTGTGTCTGGGGCTGAGACCGGTAAATGGATCTACCACGAGTACCAGGCCCCATAAAACCATTCCTAAGGAAGAAGAAAGAGAGGCCAAAAGATTGGGATAGAAAAGGGGAAGAGGGAGCAGGGAGTCAGCTTCTGTGTGGGCTGTCAGAGATTTGGACATGTGTGTGCTCATGTGTTGATGTTTGCAGGCACATTGAACATTGTACTATAATGCTGGTATGTTAGTTTTGTGTCAGTGGATATGGAAGAAGTAGGTGTGAATAGGCTTGAGTCTATAAAGGGGTGTGTGTGTGTGTGTGTGTGTGCACACGCGCTGCATGTGGTGTGGCTCCAGTAGGGATAAAGATTAAGCGAAGCAAACAACTCCTCACAACTACAATACCACCAGCACCACACACACCACAGTTGTTAGCCTCCTCCCACACACTCTCCACACCATACACAGTCCAGGAACATACACCACACTCTCACACCACCTACGCAGACAGGTGCTGTGCTGCCACTTGCAGACCTGCCCACCCACCCACTTTCACACGTATATACAGGCCTTGTGTAGAACCATATAGATGCAGGCAAGACACACATCGACACACAATGGCTCTACACGCACATGAACATGACTTGCACATTCTGAGCTGTATCTGTAAATTCTCAGAGCTTCCCACTCCCAGGAAAGGGAGTGAAAGGGGTTATTAGAGAGATGATACTCCTATCCTATATAACATCCTAATTTCTGAGTTTCTAGAGGTCCAAGAAAAAGTATGAAATCCAAGAGCCCCCTCATCAGGGGACTGAAGGAGTGGAGAGAATGATCTCTCTACACACCCCTCTGCTGGAGTGTGAGCAGCAGAGGTACCTCCCCACCCCACCGGTCCTGCTGAGGTCTCTCAGCACTGTGGACAGCGCCTCAACTAGCACAGACCTGATGCCCCAGAGCAGTTTCCATAGGTTCAGGACACCGGAGCTCCCTTACCTGCATCAAGAAGAACAACTGAAGTCAGATACATTCAAGTTCCAACTCCTTCAACTTTGTGGTCTTATAAACAGGAAATAAAAATATCTGCCTCTTGGGGCTGTTGCAAGCATCAAATGACTTGAAGACCATAAAGCTCTCAGCACTTTGCCTGGCACATGCTAGGGGAAACTCTCTATAGATGTAACAGCTGCTCTGACTTCCATCCTCATGACCTCCCAGATAAGGAAGTGAATAGTCTGTGCAAAGAATATCAATTTTCTTGGTAATATGGCATTTCCATGTTGCTGGACTATGAGCTAGGTGAACTGGGTTCAAGGCCCGACCTTGCCAAATTTTAGCTCTGAGACCTAAACAAATAACCCCATCTGAGTTTTAGTTTCCTCTTTTATTGACCTGGAAATATAACAATAATAACAGCTAACATGAATTGAGCTTTCCATGTGCCAGGCCCTGTTATAAATACTTTACAAAGATGAAATCATTGAATTCTCATGACATTAAGTGGAGTGATCTGTTATTGTCCCCATTTTATGTGAGAAGAAATTAAAGCACTTGCCAAAGATCACACCAATTGTGGAGGCAGAGACAGGATTGGGACCTAGGCAGCCTGCCCCCAGAATTGGTGTTCTTAACCATGACACTATACTGCCTCCTCCACGGTGTGTCATGTGCATCAAATGACATTATGGGTACAAAAGTAATTTGAAAACTGCAAAGCATTATACAAATATAAGTGTATATTGTTATGCATCCTAGCCTGGCTCATGTTATGAGTAATTGCACAAGAAGTGAGAACGGAGGTGAGTACAGAGAACAGGATGGGGATGGGTTTCATCTGGGACTAGTACATCACACCAAGAAGAAATGGGTAGAGGATGTGTCAAAGGAGGCAAGCAGCCACAAGCATCCTTGCATGGCTTTTGACTTTCTCCTTTGTCAATCCATTAATAGCTTGTATTACTACTTTACAGAACATGAAAGTTATCATTTTCAAGGCACCCTGAAATGTTTCTCTTAATTCTAACCATTGTCTCATGAGCTTCCCACCTGCCCCGCCCCCCACACACACACACCCTCCATCACTACTCCTTGACCACGGTTTCTAGTGTTCCCTCTCCTATGTCATGCTTCATGACATATTTGGGAGTTGCTGTTACAGGAAAACCACTGTTAAAGCCCAGGGCATCCTAGGGCAGGTCTCAGAAATACAGCCAAGTCAAGAGGCTGTAGAGCAGGTCCCTCCATTGTCTTGAAAAGCAGGGCATGGTGACCAGGAACTTCACCTGCAACTTACTTCAGGAAAAGGAGACCTCTGGACACTCTCCTTATTCTCCAACCTGACTCATACTGCTTCCTGGAGAAGATTCTCTGATTCTTAGAAAAGAATTATCCCACATACATGAGGAAAAGCCCCATCTTTGGGGGAGCTCCATGGCCCTCATCCTTTGTTGTCTACCATATAAGACAGAATAGTCACTGGCCAGGGTGGGAAGGTCCTTCAAACCCGTCACACTACCCC
>NW_006431288.1:3768427-3770079 GCF_000325575.1 Pteropus alecto
ACACTTTCTGTTTTTGCCAGAACCTTTCCTAGCCTAATCCCTCTTCCTTTCCCCTTCCTGGCTGGTGAATCCACAAAGTTGTTTTCTTATGCCCCTAAAGTTGGCAGAAGGAAGCCAGGCTTTTAATAGGAATGGCTGTTAGCAGTGCTGCGAAGGCACCCAAGCACTCTCAGCTCTCCATTTTGCTCTTGCTCCTTTTCCATCTCCTGTCGTGTTCCCCTACAATTTAATCTGGACCCTCTACTGCCTAAAAAAGATACAATAGCTTCTCCTCTAAATTTTAAGGAATGAGGTTCTTAAGGAGCCCCTACTAAAATTGAGGAGGCTGGATACACAGTGAGGGAGTCCCAGTGAACCCCAGAATAGCAGAAGTTTTCAAAAAATTATCATTCTACCCATCCTTCTGTAGTCATGGCTTGGATATTCCCCACTCTCTCCAGAAGCGTTCCTTCTCTTTTCACCTGCCACAAGCAGACAGGATGCCCCATCACTCAGGTTTCCTCTTAGCTATCCCGTGCCCTGAGCTGGAGCTAGCTGCTTACTGAGATCTTCCCTTCTCCTTTCACTCCTTAAAGTTGTGTTTCTCTAAACGTGGCTCCTGGACCACCTGTCTTAGAATCACCTGGACCATTTGATAAAATCTCATATCTGGGCCTCACCTCAGATCCACTCTAAACTGAACCAGAACCTCTAGGGGTAGGACCTGAGAATCTGCATTCTACAAAGCCTCTTGTGGCTCAAACTTACTTCGGTTTGAGAAACTACTACCTCAATGTAGCAGGAACCAGCCTCCAATTCTGAGTTACTTCCTTGCCATTAACCTTTACCCCAGGTGAGTAAAGGTCCTCATATACATGCATGCTCTGTCACTGGTACTGGAAAAGCCCTGTTACAGTTCAGAGCTGGATCTGGACTGTGAACCCAGCCCTACCACTAACTAGCTATGACTAGCTTGGGCAAGTCACCTGGCACGTGTGCCTCCATTTCTTGGTTTATAAATGGGGTACGATACTTTTTCTTTCACCTCATAATTATGTTGTAAGGTTCAAATAAGAAAAGCAAAAACTTGTTGAAAAGCTAGAAGTCTGGAATAAATGGCATGCATTTTTATTATTATGTAAGAGATCCATGGGAGTGAAAGATCAAGTATCTGTCAAGAGAGCCTTTTGCTATACTGTAGATCAGTAAGTGCAGAAACGTGAAGCTTGGCCTGCAGTCTCACCACTCCATGGGCTCTCTTTTCAGAGCCCATCCTGAATCTGGTGGGAGAAAAGAAGGCTGCATTGGCTTCATGTGTTCAATGGAGAATTCCTCAGGTCCCCTTAAATGAGTCTCCTCTTAAACCAGTCTGCCCCTCGTCCACCAGCCCCATCAAGGGCAGTGGGCTCAGCCCTCTGCATCAGCTCCTTTCTCTCTAATTACTCTTCACGCACTCTGGCGCCAGGCCCTCCAACCAAATTACAATTGATTCTTCACTCCTCCTGGATCAATGCCATCGACCTGGAACAGGGAGGACGAATCCAAACTTACCCTCTAGGAAACTAATGGCACAGGGCAGCACCCAGCAGAGAGACCTGCCCAAACTCTGCATGTGCATGCACACACACACACACACACACACACACACACACACACACACACACTTAAGAAGG
>NW_006431288.1:3770458-3780964 GCF_000325575.1 Pteropus alecto
TCTTTTTTTTTTTTTTTTTTTTAAGGAAAAAGAAAAAATTTTAGACTTGGAGATGCTGAGGGAGAAACTGAGCAGAAGCAATGAGATCGCTTTCCCTCTCGGTTGCTGGAAGTCAATTTTTATTAGTTCGTTTACTGTTTATAGTGAGTTCAGAGCGGAACATGAAAAGTAATAAAAATTGGGAAGCATCCCTAATAAGGAAAGGCAAAAAGAACTGAAGTAGGCTGAGGGAAATATTAGAGTTTTTAAGCAAATAAAGGCACATGTAACCTAGTAAAGAGCAACACCCCTGTGCCACATGGGAGTGTGGCTTATGACAGGATGTGATGATGATAAACCTTCTGGGTAAACATAGTGGAACACTCCCCAACCCCCACCCCCCCAACACACACACACACACACACACACACACACACACACACACACACTTAAGAAGGTGTATGAATATGCGCACAAACACACCGGACCACCATAGATATTTGCATGTAAACATATAGTTTGATATACATGCCTGGATACTCTCCTGAATACCTACACAAAGACACACACACTCATAAATGGGACATAAACACGTACTATTAGCTAGAAAAAGAGGGTATTTTGAACCACAGAAAGCATGCTCCGGATGAGTGATGAGCAGAATTCTAGCTCCTCACCAGCCCCCTCCAACCTGCCCTCTAAGAGGCACACTCAGAATCACGCACTGCCTATGAGTCATGGTGTGGTGAGCCCAACATGCCTATGACACACACCTCGAGCAGCTCTTCTGCCAGCTGTGTAGGACTCTGGCTCCCACTTCTCTGGGACGTGCCCTGCCTGCAAATCCCTTCAGGGGTGTTGGACAAGTGCCCGGCAACTTCTATACCAGACAGAATCCAGTATAACTCAGCTGGGCTCCCTCTACACCTCCATCCTCAGAGGAGCTTGGAGCACATCTGCACCTGAGGCCTCAAACAATAGGAAATGAGGTGCCAAGCTTTACAGAAGCCAAAGCAAAGTGACAGCCACCAGCCCACTCCCATCCAGCATATACATGGGGACACAAAGAGAATGTCAAGTATAGAGAGAGAAGGCAGAATGGGACCACTCAATACAGCCCAAGCAGATGCCCAAGGCCTCAGACTGCACTGCCCACTACCCTGTGACCAAGTTCTTGTCCTCTCCCTCACACACACCCAGACCACTAGCCTCATGCCAAGTCCATCACTAGGTCAAGTCACGAAACACAAAATATCATAAATAAAAGAGCCCTCATAGATTATTAAGTAACTCCCTCCCAATTCTCTTAATATCAAAATTTCCTTAATGACTTTCTCAAAAAGGCACTATCATACTAAACATGTCTACTGGGACACTTTGTGGCATGGAGAACTCCCATCAAGCAGCCAGTTCTCTGGCTAAACAGCTCTAAAATTTCATCAAAGTCTTTCTCCTCTTAATGTCCACCAATTGGCATGAGGAAGCAAAGCCATTTAATTATAAATGGTTGGTCTTTCTACTGAAGCTTCTTACAGGAGGAAACACTGTTTTACACTTCTACTCATAGTTCTAAATATGGAACTCTGTGCAGAGACTGATGACTGAGATTCCATGGGCACCACAGAGCTGTTTCACCTTGAGGAAAAGGGACTGGTCTTTTGTAATCTGCATGGATCAGTCATTGCTGCAGATCACCCCAGGTGGGGAGCATAACTCCCCAAGCCTTTCCCTGCAGGGAAGAGTGCAGCTGTGAGCTGTGAGCCTATAGTGACCAACACTCACAGAGTGGTTGGGGGTGGGTGTAGCAGCCCAGTAAAAAGACCTGAGTAAAGCAACTATCAGAGGTATAAAATGGCAAACGCACTACAGGTTTCCTAGAGAATAAGAATTGGACAGATGGGGTCAAGAGAAAGGTCCCTAACCAAGTTGCCTTTCTCCCCCATCAAGTGAGCCAGAGCTGGGCAAAGCAGATTCCCAACACAGCAACATGGTCTCAACAAAGAATTGGTTATGCTTACAAGTGGTTGGGGACTAACAATGAGCTTATTTATTAAGAAAAGTAGAGTATGTGTTTTATTATATGCCACAAACAGAGCTGGTGTTTAAGTTGCAGTGAATTCCAAACTGTGTGGTGGGACTTGTGGGCCACCAAAAGGTACCACAGGTGGAAGACATCGGGGCTGTGTTCTGGCAGAGGGCAAGCCCCTCTGCCTGAAATGCTTTCCAAAGTCACGTCATCTTAGCATCTTCCCGGGAAGTAACAGAGTGTCTGGTTCACCATCTTTTTGACCAGGCTTTAGGGAGCTCTCGACCTTCCTCCATAGCTGTAAGGCAGTGCTATTCCCTCTAGAAGCCATGGCTGGACAAGAAAAGCTTTGGGTCAAGAATGCAGTGGCAGCCCTGTAAAGACACAGCGAGCAGAGAATGAATTGCCTGAGCCAGTTCTTAGTAGTCCCTTAGCCCAGAATGAGAAAGAGCAGAGCTGGCCATAGCTGGCCATCCCCAGAGAGAAGAGACATAGCCCAGGAACCTGCAGGATGACTTGGATCCTTGCACTTTGGCAAAAAGAGACAATGCCATAGTGACCTGATGTGTGAGGTTCTCTGTCCGGGAGGCTGACATCAGGGCCATGTGCTGCTACCTGCCTCGAGGTAGATCTCCAATCTTGGAGTTTTTTTTTTCACCTCTAAGCCAGGAATCTCGAGTCCTACACCCCCTACAACAGACTTATTGGGGATCAGAGTCACCCAACCAGGAAAAGAAGTACTCTGGAGAGTTTAACAGAAATCTTTTCTAACCTGGTCTGCTTCCTCTGTCCTCAGCCTCATTGGCTTCCCTGCTCCCTCCTACCTCTGCCTTTTCCTGCCCTAATGGACCAGGTGGTGATCATTGTCAGAGCAGAACTGGCTCAAGAGACTATCTCCTCTGGCCAAGAAGAGAAAGTAACAACAGGTCCCAGAGAATCTGTCTGTCTGGAGACATTAAATGCCAAAACAATGAAACTTGCACCTGGCCCCGCCAGCCCAGGGTCCCTAATGTGGTATCCCCACTCGTTCCTAAGGAGATAAGATAGATGGTGGCTCCCTGAACAGTAGCCTGGCATCATATGAACAACCATCAGACTGACTCTTGTTTATAGGGTGAGCACTGAGCCAGAACACTGAAGAAGGCGTCACATCGTACAATAGTTAGGACATTCCCTATATGGTGAGAAACTACTGGAAATGGAAGTTTAGCCAAGAAGACAGGACTCAGGCTCCAGGGAACTAAGGAAGATGGAGATGCAGAGTGGAGGTTGAGCAAGCGTAAGCATATAATCTGCTAGATCAACTGGTTGGCCCTATAAGTCTCTAGGCTAAAATCTGCCCTTATATCTTTTTCATCCCTCATGTCCTCCAGCAAGCATCATCCACTTAACTCTTCAACTCCTTCTTACCTGAGTCATTTTCTTAAGCAATTACTGAAAACTAAAAATGCAAAAGACTTACTGAATTTTGGGGTGATACAGAGGTCAAGCCACTCATCCCCCTACCTCTAGAGATTTACATCTCCTAGAATGTGAGGTGTTCTTTTATTACTATACATAAGTCATGTTAAGATAGAAGATAATGCTTAGCCAGGGACCCAGAGCCTGGCACGCCTAAGTCCTGCCATGCCACAGCCACTCTCAACTCCATCCAGACCCTGTAGTGTTCCTACAGATAGAGATGCACATGTGGAGGACAAAGCCAGAACAAGGCTTGCTCTTGAAGTTTGTGCTGCAAACCCCAGAACAGCCCCCTGGGGAGCAGACTACACACATAGCAGTCTCCTTTGGCCAAGAAGAGAGGCAGGCATCCTTTCTTCCTCTCTCTAAGTCTATGCCCACTTAACCAGAGAGGAGAGGAGAACCCAAAGCAAAGGACAAGATGAAAGCATAGCATTTTTTCTTAATTCCTCTGCCAAGAATCCACAAGTTAAGACAGTTCACCAGTGGGAGAGAAGGACAGTCCTAGGCCCCAGAATCCTGAGTGAAAAGGACCATATCTATAACCTCTTGGCCCCAAACCATCATTGCTCTTGGCCCATTGAAACTCATCTTCTTTCCACTTGCACATGAAATGAGCAAGGTAATAAGGGAACAGAGATATCCTGAAGCTTCCCCTGGTAGCCAGAATCCCAGGCAAACTGAGTCCCTAGGTCATTCAACACTTCCCTGCACGAACGTGTTAGGAATGGAATCTGACTGTATTTCCAGTGTCTTCAGGGTCCTCTTACTTTTTCACCTGAGCTAACAGGATGAGAAGCCAAATTACTGATGCTGTGGGAGGCTTCAAATGGTGTTTCCTGTGGGTATTGTTTCCAGCCTAACGTTGTATTAACATAGCTCTGCTTGGTGATTACTATATTATTATATATTAATCATAGGATAATGATGCACACTCACCCTCCTTCTCTCCTCAGTCTATTATGAGATCCCACCTATATCATGAGGCATCACACCTGCTCTCCCTGTAGCTGCACCCACATCCCACTCTCAGGGGCCAGCCTTGGGCTCAGCACCCCTTCTTATAGGTAAAGTCAGAGGAAGACAATTTTCTTGTGTCCATATGCCAAACTAACAGTGTCCAAAGCCAGAGTTTGGAGCCCACATATCTTCACTACCCAGTAACCCCTCATTCCTACTCTCAGATAGAAAAGGTCCAAGAAGCAAAATAAGGTCAAGAAGAGATGAAAGAAAGCTTAATGGTTTGCTAGGATCCAGAAGATGAAGAGGCTGGGACTTGTTAACTCATTCAGGTGCTGATTTCGCACTAATTTGTGCCAACATTCATTTGTTCATGTTATAAGTATCTGTTAAGCCTTTACTTGGCAAGTACTATTTTAGGCAGAGTAAACAAGACAAAGTTCTTGCCTTCATGGAACTTCATTCCTTAAAGAAGATCCACGTCAGGCCTTAGGGAAACAACAGTGAAAGGTCTTGGTCCTTGACCACCTAATGAGAACAGCCAAAACTATCATTTAAAGGTATGGTCCAGGATCCCACTGGTGCACTGAAAGGGAAAAAGATACCACAAAGAGAAAAGATTCACTTCCTGACCTCAAGGGATATAGAGCCAAGTAGGAAAGAAGTATAAATGAATACACTACAACTGCTGAAGCACCAAAGAACTAAGGGAATGTGTTCCTGACATGAGCCTAATGAACTATCAGAGATGTCACTAAGCATATTTGCCCTATTTCAGGAGTCAAATCACATGCCTGTGATTTATACTTTATTCTTGAAGGCCTGTACATTTTTTCAAGAGTCCTTCTCTACCACACAGGTCATTTGTATATGCTTACCCACAATATAAGCAGGGCACAGAATATGACCCTGCCTCCTGGTATCTATGCTTTTATATAGTCCCCTTCCTGAGCAGTGTTGCCAATAGAATACTATGGAAGTGATGGTGTGTGACTCCCAGTGCTGGATTATAAAGGCATTGTGGCTTCCACCTTGGCCTCCTGAATTACTCACTTGGGAGAAGTCATTGCCATGACACGAGGACATTTAAGTAGCCCTGTGGAGGGGTCTATATGGAGAAAATCCAAGGACTCCCACCAAAAGCCAGATGACATCTTGGCAGCGATGTTGTTGAGCCAGATCCTCTGGCCTCGGTCAAGCCTTCAGATTAAGGCAGTCAAGCTGACATCTGATTACAATCTCTTGACAGAGCCTAGGCCAGGACCACCTAGCTAAAACACTCCTGAATTTCTGATCTGCAGATACTACAGGAGATAATAAATGGGTATGGTTGTTTTAAACTACTAAGTTTGGGGATGATGTGCTATGCAGCAGAGATAACTAATACATACTCCTCGCAATAACATAGTTCCCAGAGCACAGCAGGTACTCAGGAAATGAACGAATGAACGAAGCTTCTAGCAAAGGGACCATACATCAAACATTGTGACCATCAGTGGTAAAGGAGGAGTGGCCATGGCAAGGAGAACCAATGTTCAAAATTTGAAAAGATAATAAAACTTAACCCATAAAAATAGATATCCAAGAACGGTCCTAGTATTTCATTTTTGTTACATCAAAATAAGTTGGCTTTAAGTCATCATTGTTACCCAAGACCCCTCTCTACTTCTACTTCAACCTCATTCAAGAATCTGAGAAAGAACCCCACATGGGGAAAGAGCCTCTACTCCCCAAATCTGTTATAGTCATCTTTGATGCCTTAAAATCCCACACACGGTGATTCCTTAACCCATGTTGCTCTACAGCTAGAGAGACTTTCGTGAGAGCCCCTGTGTCTAGAATATAGTCTCCTTGAAATACAATAAAGCTATTCTCTTCTGAGGTATCACTCCTCATTCACTTACTCATTCAACAAATATTTATTGGGTACTGTATTAGTCAGGGTTTTCCAGATAAACAGAATCAATAGGATGCAGAGAGAAATATGCAAATATAGGAGAGAAAGAGGGAGAGGGGGAGAGTGGAAGGAGGGGGAGAGAGAGAAAGAGAGAAAGAGAGAGAGAGGAGAGAGAGAGAGTTTGTTTTTTTTAATTGTATCACACAGTTGGAGGTGTACATTTAAAATCTATAGCACAGGCCAGCAGACTGGAGACCCAGGGAAGTATTGATGGTGCAGCTTGACTCCAAAGGCAGTCTGCTGGCAGAATTCCCTATTCGAGGAACCTAAGTTTTTTTCTCTTAAAGCCTTCAACTGATCAGATGAGGCCCACACACTTATGAAGGATAATCTGCTTTACTCAAAACCTACTGATTTAAATGTTGATCTCATCTGAAAAATACTGTCATAGCCACATCTAGATTACTGTTTGAACAAATATGTGGGTACCATGGCCTAACAAAGTTAACACATAAAATTAACCATCATAGGTGCCATTAATTAATCTAGACACTGAGACTTTAGTAGTAAACCAAAACAGAAGAAATCTCTGGCCTACTAGAGATTTTACATTCCAGGGGTGGGAAAATAAATAAATAATTACATACATATATAACATGATAGGTAGTTCTAATGTTAAGAAGAAATATAAATCAGGTAATTGAAAGAAACTAATGGAGTTTGCTATTTCAGATAGATTAGTCAGGGTAGGTCACTCTGGGAAGATAGCACTTAAGCAGAGACCTAAATGAAATGAAAAAGCAAGTCATATGAATATCGGGTGTTGGGAGAAAGAACGTTCTGGGCTGAGCAAACAACAAGTACACAGGCCCCACTCACCAAAGAGGTTGAGCTCACACACCAGAAGCCCTCTATCCTACTCCCTCCTGTGGAGAATCTCCCCTGAGTCTCTTCTCAGTCCTCCTTTTCCCACCCTCAGCAGAATTCCTCCAAGGAGCCCAGACTTTTAGGAAACAAAATTTAAGGACACTTGTCTGTGAGCAAATTCTCTTTGGCTATACAAATCTGCATAAACAGAAGATAAAACACCTGGCTACTTACTTGGAAAAGGATGGAGTGGGGAAAATATAACAAGATAAGAAATTAATTTCTCAAAAACTCAAATAGGAACAGCAGCTACCCATCCAGTACCCATGCTCAGCTGGGATCTTGAGGCAGATTTGGGGGCAAGGAAAGTGGGCGAGGAGGAGAGACTCTCTCATTCTTAGAACTCTGATTCAGAAGAATTCATGAACTTCCTAACAAAAACTAAAGTAATTCTCCCCAAATTCTAAGATATCACTTCCTCTAAGAAATCCAACATAGATTTGAAAATCAAATCTATGTTGGAAAAGGCAAGAGGGTGGCTCTCCATTCACACATCTCAGAAATTGGAACCAAGAGCTCCCTAGAGAGGAAGTCATATTGAGTCCCACTGCACCTGATTCTAACCTGTGGCCAGGCCCTTAGGTGTAATAAGCAGCCTTCTGGAAGCCAACCCAGAGAGCTATGAAGCCATGGTGACCACTCCCCTGGAGAGGAGGAGTCAGTAAGGGGCACTGGCATCCCATGACTGAGTTGTCATGAACTTAAAGGAGAAAAGTGAAAGAGAGGTAAACTGACACCCAATACCTTTTCTAAGAGCAGTGAGCATAAAGCCAGAGCACTGGGGGTGAGGAGGGTATCAGGTAACTTTAGGCCAAGTATAATGAAAAGACCTTAACCCTTTTTCTTCCTTACCCTTTCATACTCCAGCTCCAGTACACACACACACACACACACACACACACACACACACACACACGTGCGCACCCTGGAAAAGATGGTATCTGGGAAATTGAAATCAATTCGATTCAACAACCTTGTATGTGTTAAATTCTCTGTTCTCTGCAGGGTACTCTGCCAGGTGCTGAGAATGCCAAGAGAAATAAGCCACCTCCTGCCCTCCGAAAGCTTATCCAAGGTCATGGCATGAGAACTGGTATACCATTTGTAATGAATAAAGTGTAATAAGTTCACAGAAGAGGAAAAGATTAATTCCGCCTAAGGGTTGAGAAGGAAAGAGGCAGATTTCTCAGGGAAGACATCATGTGACTCTTGGGGAGTGAGCCAGGGGCAGTGCAAAGAGTGCAGCTTTGTCAAAAGGAAGCAGGCTGGACAGCACTCTTCTGAGGGTGGTCAGGGCACTGGACAGAGGACATGCTGTGTCCGATGGGGCCTGGAAAGAGCTGTGCTTCAGTTGTAGAGGGCTCTGTTTCTTCACTTCACTTTTATCCCATAGGCAGTTTCTTAGATTAGATGTTCTTAAACAGGGATGCGTTCCTATGAACTCCTTGACAAAGATAATTCTGGCATCTGCAGGGCTTGGGGGCAAGGGGTGGGTTAGAGGGAGGAAAGATGATGAAGTAGGAACCTGGAGGACATGAGGAGTCTGGGTTGCTGGTCTCAGCAGAGGCTCTGCTAGCCCATATGAAGATGGAGAAGGCAGGGCAGATCTGAGCAAGGTTTCAGGTAGAACACCGAGGACTGGGGGACAGCAGATGACTGGATATGGAGATAGAGCACCCAGGGATCCCCCCAGGTTTCTGACTTGGTTTGTGGAAGAGGCTGATTTGGAGGAAAAAGGGCCAGAAAATAGGCCCATAAGAGCTCATTCACTGCCATGCCCTAGCTATAGCACAGTGCTGGCCATACAAGATGCAAGGTAACATTTGTGAACCAAATGAGCAGAAGAATGAACAGGAAGTGGTAGAGAAAAAGTAATGTAAACTTCCCCAGGGTGTTAGGAACTGCTATAAGATTGAGCCTAGGGGTGGCTTGGCTTCACAAAAGGGCACTTAACACATGAGAAGGACTCTCAGGGGACAAAATTTTCAGCATCATTGTAGAAATTATTTCTCATTGGTGGATCTGCCACTTGTTCCAACTCGGTATAACTTTCAGACTAGGGCCCAGTGGTGAGCAGAAACAGCAGCCTGTCATGAAATGAAAGCCGTTGGGAGGCAGAGGGTACAGTGACCACAGCAGGACAGGCAAGAAGAGGCAAGAGAAAGAACTGAAACCTATTAACAGCAGGAAATCCATAACTTGGTCTGAGGCCAGGGAAGGATTTGAAAAGAAAATTCCATTCATGTGTATATTTTCTCCTTATCGCAATAAATGGTCTGCCAAAGTGGTAGTGCTCTGTATTAAAAACCTGCTGTCCTTTCATAATTGCACAGACACCCAAGTGTAGTATCTGCTGCGTGTACCTAAAGGGTAAGACATATCCATAGCTCCTATTCACAAATGCAGGGCCTATGGTGTTTTGATACAGGTGGGGCAGGAAACAGTTTTTGCAGAGTAGACACCTGTCTCTTAAGCAGGACTAACACTCTACATGGATTATCCTAGAACTCGTGCTCTTGGATAAACTCTATCTCTTCCTTTCTTAAAGATTTTTTTAAATGTATTTTTGAATTATTATGCTGCAAAATTGGCTCTTATGGATATGGTAAGGAAACATGGCGGAATGAGAGATGTCCTCAGATCTCTCCCCCTGAAACAACAATAAGCTGAACATCTAAAACTCAACAAAAACACCCAAACTGCACACCAGGACATCTGAGCGTGGTATCTGCGCATAAGAGCTACCACAGGTCAGAACCCGGGGTGTCGGGCGCGGTGGACTGGAAGAAATAAAGAAGTTGCCTCTTGCCGCCAATGGAGCTCCTTGCAGGAGGAGGGGGTGGTGAAGGTGCAGCAACTTCCCTGATCAGCCTGCCTGGAAGTGCTGGAACTTCTAGAGGCTGGCAGCAGGGCCAAGTCATCAGGGCAGAAAGCAGAGAAGCTGGACGGGACCGCAGAGAAACAACAATTGATTTTTACTGGCCCCAGTTCCAAAACTGAGGCTGAGCTGCAGCCCCCGATACCCAACCGAGAGGGCCCCTCCCTCCATACCCTCTGAGACCGATCCAGGGGAATCTGAGCAAACGCTACCAAAACTGTTGCTAACACTGATAGGGACTGAAAATGAGAGTAGCAAGTGTGATTAAATATCTACAAGAAAATTAAAAAGACACTTAGACACTTTTATGTAAAGCAGGGATCCAAGAGGCTTAGATGCTCCCTACTGAGAAACCAAAAGAAAAGTGTCTCTTTGCAG
>NW_006431288.1:3782221-3797398 GCF_000325575.1 Pteropus alecto
ACTAAGGGAAATAATGAAAGGGGTTAGCTGACCTAAAACAAAATGACAAAAAAATACATAACTATGAGTAAGGTGACTAGCACGCAGATAGAGGCAGAATAGTGCAACCCTTATTAAGAACAGAGCATTATAAGCTTAAACAATAGAAGAGATTTGCACAATAGTAATGAACGTTCAGCATACATAGGGACAAATTTAGGCAACAATGACTGAATAGGGGAGGATTCAAAGATCCAGATTCACAAAGAGGAATAGAGATAAGACATGAGCAGAAGGAAACAGACAACTATATCCTTTACATATTCGTAATGGTAACTACATGCCAAAGATTCAGAACTGAAGTATATAACATAAAACGAAAAGGACCTGAGGGAAAACCCACAAAAGCCAACCAAATTAAAGAAAACAGAAACACAAAGATAAGGAAGTGATGGAAACAGAGCTACCAGAAAGCAAAAGATAAAATGGCTATAAGAAGACCTCATATTTCAATAATCACCCTAAATGTAAATGGATTGAATTTATCAATAAAAAGGCATTGAGCTGCAGATTGAATCAAAAAAACAAAACCCAATTACATGCTGCCTCCAGGAGACACATCTCAGTTCCAAAGACAAATATAGATTAAAAGTGAAAAGGTAAAAAATTATACTTCGAGCAAATGGCATTCAGAGAAAAGTGGGAGTAGAAGAACTAATATTGGATGAAATAGACTTCAAAATAAAAAAAAAGGTAAAGAACGATACTGAGGGACTCTTCATAATGATAAAAGGAACCATGCACTAAGAAGGCATAACACTTATTGATATCTATGCTACGAATCAGGGAGCCTGAAAATATATAAAGAAATTACTGATAGAACTGAAGGGAGAAACAGACCAAACCGCTATCGTAGTAGGGGACCTAAATACCCCATTGTCAGATATGGACAGATCATCCAAACAGAAAATCAATAAGGAAATAACATCTTTAAATGATACATTAGACCAACTGGACATAATTGACATTTACAGAGCCTTTCATCCCCAAATAGCTGCTTGCACATACATTCTTCTCTAGGGCACATGGAACATTCTCAAGGATTGACCACATACTGGGACACAGAGATAGCCTCAACAAATATAAGAAGGCTGAAATCATACCAACCATATTCTCTGATCATAATGCTTTGAAACTAGAGATCAACTATAAAAAGAAAGCAGAAAGAACCACAAATAAATGAATATTAAACAACATGCTACTGAAGAATTACTGGTGCAGAGACGAAATAAAAAGGGAGATCAAGAGATACATAGAAACGAATGATAATGATAGTACAACATATCAAAACTTTTGGGACACAGTAATAGTTAGTAGTTATAAGAGAAAAGTTCATATCATCATGGGCCTATTTCAAAAGAGAAGAACAAGCCCCCCACCCCAAAACAACATAACACTTCATATTTAAAAGCTAGAAAAAAAAATGAAGCCTAAAGTCAGCAGAAGAAAAGAAATAATCAGAATTAGAGCAGAATTAAATTAAATTGAAGAAAAAAGCAATAGAAAAAATAAATGCAACCTTCTTTGAGAAGGTTAATAAATTTGACAAACCCCTGGCTAGACTCACTACAGAAAAAAGAAAAAGGACACAAATAAACAAAATCAGGGATGAAAGAGGGGAAATTACGACTGACATCGCAGAAATACAAAGGATCATGCAAGAATACTATAAAAAAGTATATAATAACAAATTTAATAACCTAGAAGAAATGGACTAGTACTTAAAGAAATACAATCTTCCTAGACTGAATAAAGATCTGGAAAATCTAAATAGACCAATCAGCAGAATGGAAATTGAAGCAATCATCAAAAACCTACCAAAAAGTAAAAATCCAGGACCAGATGATTTCACCAGTGAATTCTACCAAACATTCAAAGAAGATTTAATACCTATTCTTCTCAAACTCTTTCAAAAAATTGAAGAGGAGGCAATATTTCCCAACTCATTTTATGAAGCCAATATTACTCTGATACCAAAACCTGATAAAGATAACACACACACACACAAAACTACAGACCAATATCTCTCACGAACACAGTTGTAAAAATTCTAAATAAGATACTAGCAAACTGAGCACAGCAACATATTAAAAAAATTATGTACCACAATCAAGTGGGCTACATCCCAGAGACACAGGAATGTTTCAACATATGCAAATCAATTAATATGATACACCATATAAACAAATTAAAAAATAAGAATCATGTGATTATATCAATAGATGCAGAAAAAGCCTTCATCAATATACAGCATCCATTTATGATCAAAACACTTAACAAAATCGGTATAGAAGAAAAGTACCTTAACATAATAAAGGCCATATATGACAAGCCCTCAGCCAATATTATACGTAATGGTGAAAAGCTAAAAAATCTTCCCTCTAAGATCAAGAACAAGGCAAGGTTGTCCACTATCGAACCTCTTATTCAATATAACATTGGAGGTCCTATGCAATCAGGCAAGTGAAAGATATAAAAGGCATCCAAATAGGAAACGAAGAAGTCAGACTGTCACTATTTGCGGATGACATGATTCTCTATATAGAAAATCCTAAAGACTCCACAAGAACACTACTAGAAACAATAAGCAAATACAGTAAAGTCTCTGGATACAAAATCAACATTCAAAAATCCATAGCATTCCTATACTCTAATTATGAAGCATCAGAAAAAGAAGTAGAAAACATAATTTCTTCTGCAATTGCAGCAAAAAGAATAAAATACCTAGGAATAAATTTAACGAAATATGTAAAGGACCTATATAATTAAAACTATAAGACTCTATAAAAGAAATCGAAGGAGATACAAAGAAATGGAAAGATATTCCGTGTTCTTGGAGTAGAAGAATCAACATAGTTAAAATGACCATATTACCTAAAGCATTATACAGATTTAATGCAATCCCCATCAAAATCTCATCGGCATTTTTTAAAGAAATAGAACAAAAATCATCAGATTTGTATAGAAGCAAAAGAAACCCCGAATTGCCAAAGCCATCCTGAGAATAAAGAAGCTGGAGGCATCACTCTGCCCGACTTCAAGTTATACTACAAAACGACAGTAATCAAAACGGCATGGTATTGGTAGCGAAACAGACACACGGAACAGTGGAACAGAAACAAGAGTCCAGAAGTATACCCATATTTATGTGGGCAAATAATTTTCTACCAAAAAAAAAAAGCCAAAAACATACAGTGGAGAAAGGAGAGCCTCTTCAATAAATGGTGGTGCTGTGAAAATTGGAAGGCCACCTGCAAAAGAATGAAACTAGGCTGTTGTCTATCACCACACAACACAATTAACTCAAAATGGATTAAGGACATGAATATAAGACTGGAATCAATAAAATACATAGAAGAAAACATAGGAACAAAACTCAAGGACCTTAGACTTAAAGAGGATTTTATGAATTTGACCTCAAAGGCAAGAGAAGTAAAAGCTAAAATAAATGAATGGGACTACATCAAACTAAAAAGCTTCTGCTCAGCAAAAGAAATCATCAACGAGGTAAAAAGACAACCACCTGAATGGGAAAATATATTTGCAAGCAACGCCTCCGATAAGGGCCTAATATCCAAAATATGCAAAGAACTCATATGACTCGATAACAACAAAAAAAACAAACAATCCGATCAAAAAGTAGGCAGAGTACCTGAACAGACACTTCTCAGAGGACATTCAAATGGCCTACAGACACGAAAAGATGCTCAACATCGCTAGCTATTAGGGAAATGCAAATCAAAACCACAATGAGACACCATCTCGCACCTGTTAGAATATCTATAATCAACAGGACAAGTAATAATAAATGTTGGAGAGGACGCAGAGAGAAAAAGGAACCCTCATATACTGCTGGTGGGACTGCAAACTGGTACAGCCACTATGTAACACAGTATGGCGGTTCTTCATACATCGCTAGCTAGGGAAATGCAAATCAAAACCACAATGAGATACACCTGTTAGAAATGCTATACTCAACAGAACAAGTAATAACAAATGTTGGAGAAGATGCAGAGAAAAAGGAACCCTCATACACTGCTGGTGGGACAGCAGATTGGTACAGCCGCTATGGAAAACAGTATGGAGTTTCCTCAAAAAACTAAGAATTGACCTACCATATGATCCAGCAATCCCTCTACTGGGTATTTACCCTAAAGACCTGAAAACCTATATCCAAAAAGATATTTGCATACCAATGTTCATAGTAGCACTATTCACAGTGGCCAGGACAAAGAAGCAACCGAAGTGTCCTACGATAGATGATTAGCTAAAGAAGCTGTGGTACATATATACAATAGAATATTACTCAGCCATAAGAAGAGATGAAATACTGCCATTTTCGACAACCTGGATGGACCTTGAGATAATCATGCCAAGTGAAATAAGCCAGACTGAAAAAGTTGAAAATCACATGATATCACTTATTGTGGGATATAAACCTAAAAGCAACAAATGAACAGGACAAACAGAGACTCAGGGACATAGACAATGGACTAGTGGTTACCAGACGGTAGGAGGTGAGGGAGGAGGGAAGCGGTAGACAGGGTAAAGGGGATCAAATATATGGTAGCCGAAGGAAACTAGACCCTAGGAAGTAATAGAATATATAGATGACAATAGAATATATAGATGTCAAATTATAATGTACACTCAAAAATTATATAATTATATTAACCAATGTTACCCCAATAAACTTAAAGAAAAAGAAGTGGGGAAAAAAATGGCTCTTATTTTCTTTGGTGTATAGCTCTATGAATTCTTACAGATGTAAAGATTTATGTAACCACCACCATGATCAGGACAAGTACGAGCTCCACCATCCCAAAAAACTCCCTTAAGCTACTCCTCTATACCTAAGCCCTCATGCAGTCCCCTAGCGACCACTGATTTGTTTTCCATCACTAGAATTTTGTCTTTTCCAACATATCCAATAAACAGAATTACACATATATGTATCATTTTGAGACTGGCTTTCTCACCCAGAACAATGTCTTGAAGACTCAAAACGTTGCCTGCACCAGCAACTCATGCTTTTTTCTGTTGTGTAGTGTTTCATGGGGTGGATGGACCACAGTTTGCTTCTCTGCTCTTTTAGTCCACTTCATAAATCCTTAGTACCTTTCTCACAGAGTGGGCCGAGAAAGAAAGAAGGAAAGACGCACTTTGATTTCTCATCCTCTTTCATTAAGTAAGTACTGACTGGGGGTCTACTATGTGCTAGGTACTGTGATATGACTGGGGATATGCATGTGAACAAAACAGACAGCTCTCCCTGCCTTCAAAGGACTTTGGTTCTAGAGGGAGGAGACAGGTGGTAAATCTTCAACCTGATGAATGAATGGTGTTGGATATTAAGAAGTGATAAGTGTTCTGTGGCAAATTAAAAAGGGCAGGAGCAATCAGAAGTGTGGGAAAGGTGTTGCAGTTTTAGAAGTGGAGGAGACATTAAAGCAAAGACTTAAAGAAGAGAGAGCAAGGGAGGAACCTGGCAGAGGAAACGCCTCTGTGGGGAAAGGCCTGGAAAGCTCTGCTGGGGGAAAAAACAGACTAAATTAACAATGCAGTAGGGCTTAGGGGAAGAGACAGTTTCTTCAAGACTGAAAACTCAACCACCAGCATGCCCCACCTCCCAGCTCCCTGTCCCTGCAACATTTTAGAACATTTGGTATAGCCGTCTCTCACTCCCTTTTGATAGCCGAGCTCAGAATAAGTTCCCAAAGCAGACTAGAGCATATGCCCATGGCCGAAAACCTTTGGCAGGCTTCCCTGAGCCCCACCATAACTATACCCAACGCTCAAAACAGACTCATGCACCAAAAGATTTGAAGGCCCCAAACCAGGAGATTGCATTCAACTCCCAGGAAAGTGGTATCCTGGTCACACTCTGACAGCAGTGCCCTGAACCAAGGAGCCAGCAGGGAAGATGCCAGGGGTCAAACGTACTCTGAATCCTAGGGGCACAGGCCCCATGATGCTGAGGTCCTAGGGACACTTGAGTCCCACAGGCATACTCCAAGAGAGTTCTTGTTAAGTCCTTTTCCTAGAACCAGGCAGAAGGGCACTAATCCATGCCTGAACTGCTAGCTAGGGTTCCAGATCTCATTAGCATTTACAAAAGTTAAATTAATCCTCCCTTGATAATCTGGTAATTATTGATTTTTATTTTTAACTCTTGTTTTATGAAGACAAAGTGCCTTTGGCAGCACAGATGTTCCCAGGGATGCAGAAGAAGGGTGTAGAGGGGAACCAGGCATTCAGACAGGATCAAAGACTCTCTCATGGTCTAGTCATTGGTCCTGAGAGGAGGTGAGGACATCACATGTGGCCAGAATCAATTCAGCTGATCAGGAACAGAGAGGACCCCCAAAGAGGACATAAGGCCCGAACCCCTGAAGCCCCAATTAAGACCATCTGCAGCTGGTATAGACAGCTCTGATTCATCTTAATCACATGCAAATTAAAAATAAACATCAGTAACTAGCAGCGTGGAGAAAGGAGGTGACATTTTGAGATGCAAATGAAATGGGAAGTACTAAAACCAGGAAATGATAGTGGCTAACCCCCAACCCCCTCAGCATACCTGGCTTGAGGCCAATTTGGAAGCCACCCTCCATCCCCTACACTGCTCAGGAACCAACACAGAATGGCAACTGCCAATTTTTCATTGCCAGAACCGTGATGGCTTTTTATACTCAGTTCCTTCATAGTCAGCAATGGCACACCGGACAAACCTGGATCTTGACAATAAAGACAAGAATACCAATCCAATCTCAGTCACTTACCAGCTGTATGATCTGGAATGAATCATAGGCCCACTGCACCTCAGTTAACACAGGTACCACCCCCAGCAAGAGCCTGGTACATAATCGGTGCTAAACAAGCGCTTATCTATTTGTTCATTTTCCTCTTCCCTAGGAAGACAAAATCTATTGTTCAAAAAAATTGGTTTAATTCAAGAAAATAAAAATCTTTATTTAACATCTCATACTAAATCAGGTGCCAAGGATTCTACAGGTATCTACAAGGGCTTTGTAATATATATTAAATAACGAATTCCCCTACTCAGAGCTTAAAAATCAAACAGGGGTGTTGTAAACAGTCCGTTGAGCATGAGGTAACAGGAGCTGATAGAGACTGTGTAGATATCTATACTTCCATATAGATTTCACCACCTGGCTCAGATCCTGTCCTGTCCAGATGCAGGAGCAGGATGGGAGGACAAAAGGCAGCTGCCATTCTGAATCCTCTGCCTACATGCAGGCATTTCTACCTGTGATATTGTATTCAATCCGCATAGGTTTGCTGATGAAGAAACTGGAACTCAGGTGAGCTTGGTGATTTGCTCAAGACTACGAATCATCTGGAATTCTAACCCGTGTCTGTCAGCCAAGAGCACTATCTGCTGCTCTTCCCATGCCCAGACATGCAGTAAGGAGACCCTCAGTCCAACAAAGAACTAACTCTGTATCAGCCCAGCAGCTGGGTCCTCTTCTGACTGAGCTCTTGGCTGCAGCCTCTCAGAGCACATCTGAGGTCCCCTAACCCATCCTAATTAGCACAAACTCCCCAAGTCCCTTTCCTCACATGCTCTCCTCAGCTTTCAGCAGGCTCTTCTCTGCTCGCTCCTGAGCCTGAGGTCCTGACAGTCTCCCAGTATCACCAACACTGCCAGCAGAGGGCAGGGGGGCCAAGGCTGGACTCAGCTCACTGTCCTGCAGCCTTCCTCTGCCATGGAGCAGGTCCCCACTCCTGAGGACAGGGGAGACACTTATCCACAAAGAATTCATCATCATCTTGTCCCTGGTGTAGGGGATCAGATGTAGCAATTGGCTGATTAGGAAGGCTGCATTAACACCAAGTCAAAACATCGCTTTAAAACAAGCTTTGACAAAATTGTCACATTAGATGTATCTGAATAAAGTCAGCCGGGCGGCTGGCAGAGCACAATTCTACATCATTTTGACAGCCTGCATTAAGAAGCTGCAGGCACCACTGGGAAATTACCTCCAAGCTAAGCCCGAATTATAGCCAATGCAGCATTTTCAATCCAAAGCAGGGTGCTAGGCTTCCCGAGAAGGGACTTTGAGGGGAGAGGACGGACATTTTCTTCTTCTCTCTTCCCACAGTCAGGAGCAGAGAGGGACACCACTGCCTGGTGGGAAAGCACAATGAATTTCAGTGCATTTAGGAGAGATCTTTCCTCTTTCCATCTGAGTGGGAGCTCCCTTGCTCAATTTTCTGTCTGGTCTCCCATTTAGTAGCCTGGGAAAGGAAACACTGGATGAGGCAGCAGTAAGTCCACGTCTAAGCCCCTCCTTCTATTCCTAATGAACTGTTTGATCTTGGGCCACTTACCTCTCTTCCTTGGCCCTCCATCTTCTTTCCTGGGGAAAAAAAAAAAAAACTAAAATCAATGTTTTCCACACTGGGCTCCTTAGATTTCCAGAAGGTATCCCAGAAGTGATCTGATAGAGGGTGGGTAGAGAAGGCAGAAAGCTTTACATCTTTATTGCACGTTAACTAGATATGTGCTGTTTTTGTCTGTTATATATACAAAAGTTCTAGAAAAGATGCCTTTGAAGGAAAGGTTTTGTTGCTAATCAAAAAAGAAAAGAAAAGAAAAAGGAAAGAAGGAAGGCAGGGAGGGAAGGAGAGTGGAAGGTGGAAGTCACCAGCAACCAGGAGCAACTAGACTTCTAATTGCGCTAATCTGTGTTTGAAGGATCGCATATTCTAGTGTACAGGTGGGCCTTTTCCAGAAGTGATCATCCTTGGGCTTCATGGCAGGTAAGGAAACCTGTGCACTCTGCATTTTTCTAAATGGAGAGATTTGATGGCCTGAGCCTCCTGGACCCTGGAAGAGGGGAGGTAGTGAGAGCTAGGAGCTCAGACCTGCATACTCCCAGCCTTGCAAGAAGGCTGAGAGGAGACCAGCTCTGTAAGCCATCACCTCCTATCTGCAGGTGCCACAAATACAATCTGATGGAGTAGACTAAGTTAAAAGAAACAAGAAGGGAGAGGATGCAAAGGGGCATGAGGGCTCTGAATATTCATGATGCTAATTAAGCAACAGCTAATTGGAAAATGTTGAATTTTATTAAGACCTCAGACTTACATTGTTGCAACAGGCACCAACATAATAACAATCATCTAATGGGCACTTTGGGTTTTTTCCAGAGTTTCTTTTCTCCCTCCCTGGCTGTTAATGTGCGAGAGAAAGCAAGCCAGTGAGTAGATGAGGCCAAGGGAAGCTAGCTTTACAGCTTAGTTTGTACAGTCCAGAATCAGAACATTGGACTGGATGACCTATTGAGACTCTTTCCACATCATCATGAGTGGAGCTGATGAGACGTTTTGACTTTTCTGCACCCCAGGATTCCTGAGGTTGGAGAGGCAGGGAGATACATAAAAGAAGGATAGTTGCCACCCCCAAAGGCGGGAGAAAGATTCCACATCAAATGTATTGCCTTGCACTCAGCAGATAGTAAAAGTTAGAGGTGATGATGGGAACAAAACAAGCTTTAGGAGGGAGTCACTGAAGGGTGGGCTGTACCTTGCTGGCTTTCTTTCCTATGAAGCTAGGAAGGAACTGCTGTTTCTCTGATCCTGAGAGGACACTTCTCAAGGTCTATGTCAACTTGAAGTACTAAAAACAGCTCAGAAGTTGAAGGAAACCACCATCTACTTCTTTAATTTCTCTACCCCGCAGAGAGAAACACCACCTTAAAAGGAAATAATATAAAAAGTAAAGAGTGCCCTGGATCCTTTGAAAAATGTCTGAAATGACATTGATGTTCCATTAGAGGACAAAATGTAATCACACCTTCTCTACTTTGAGATTTGCTAAAACGGGGCAGGATATGAAATAGAATGGAAAGAGGTTGTCCTGGAAGCCTCTTCCTGCGAATGTCTTATTTATGAGGGTATCAGAGCTCAAACTTGCTCCAAATGCACAGTCCCACTCTTACCATAGAAATGACGGAGAGGGAGGAGTAATAAATATCTAGTTAGAGAATGAAAACTGAACATTAGAATCAGGGGAAATGGCCATAAATACCCCCTATTTGATTAACCTGCCTGCCTAGCAGAAGAAGTCATAATCACCACCAACCTGCAGCAGGTCCCTGGCACCAAAGACACAGCAAGTGAGGAGGAGGCCATGTAGCTGTTCCTGAGCTCCATCCAAGTTACAGGTGGTTTCCTGCCCCTGCATTGCACTATAGACCTCCATCCACTACCCACTGCTCTTCCCAGTCCCAGACCACTGGCCCAGCTGACTTGGCCTGCAAGTCAGCCATCTCAGGGATGGAAGGTCCCCCTTGGGCAAGTGGGGCAGACCTGAAACCCCACATCCAGGCACCAGGTGGAGGAGGAGGTGGAATACAGGATCAAGCATGGCCAGGGGACACTGGCTCCCCTCAGCAGAGAAGCGAACTAGAAATCAGGCAAGACAATAAGCATTTTGAGGAGGGATTCACTATTTGGAAGACTTTTTCATGGGAAAAGGAACATCAGAAGCCTAAACTCTGAAAATATCCATTGGCTTGCTTTTCTTTCTTTTTTAAACTGGTGACAAAGATTTATTTTTAGTGATAAGAAAAACTGTTGGTTACATTTAATCAAAAAAAGCAATTTGGAGACCAGCATTTTATGCAGATTAAAAGCAAACAATATATTTTTTTAAGATTTTTCCACATTGGTTTGCTATGAGGAGACTCTTCCTTGCCCATTTGAGGAAATGCTTTATGTCCCTCCTGTGGAATCTGGATTAACATGTAGTGTTATTTCTGCCCATGGTTCTTTCACCCTCTATCACCAAAGGGAGATTATCAAGAAAAACATCTTGAGAACACTTGTGCACTGTTGGTGGAAATATAAATTGGTACAACCACTATAGAAAACAGTACTGCAGTTCTTCAAAATGTTAAAAATATAACTACCATATGAATCAGCAATCCTACTTCTGGGAATTTATCCAAAGGAAATGAAAACATTAACTCAAAAACACATTACTACCCCGTATTATTGCAGCATTATTTACAATAGCCAAGATATAAAAACAACCTAAGTGTCCATCAATGGATGAATGGATAAAGAAAATATATGTATACACACACACACAGTGGAATATTATTCAGCCATAAAAAAAGAAGGAAATATTACCCTTTGCTACAACATGGATGGGCCTCGAAGGCATTATATTAAGTGAAAAAGTCAAACAGCGAAAGAAAAATACCATGCAATTTCACTTGTATGTGGAATCTTAAAGCGCGTGCGTGCGCGCGCATGCACACACACACACACACACACACACACACACACACACACACACACCACAAGTTCCAAGATACAGAGAACGGATTGATGGTTGCCAGAGGAGGGGTAGGGGAGGTGGGCAAAATGGATCAAGAAAATCAAATATAATATATAACATGTTGACTATAGTGAATAATACTGTATTCCGTATTTGAAAGTTGCTAAGAGAATAAATCTTAAAGATTATCATCACAAGAAAAAAAATTTGTGTAACTATGTATGGTGACAGATGTTAACTAGATTTATTATGGTGACCATTTTGCAATATATACAAATATATTGTATATATTATATATCTGAAATTTGTATAATGTTTTATGTCAATTATACCTCAATAAAATAATTAATTAGTTAAGTAATTTTTTAAAAAGGAAAACAAATGATGGATAGATGAAAAGATAGATGACTATAGATACAATTATAAACAGAGGTGATAGATACAGATATATAAAACAATGCAAAAGCTCAATGATTAATAATACTTGCAGTACTTTTCTAAAATATTTTAAAGCACCTTTCCATCTTTCCATAGCTCCTATAAAGGTGGCAGGGCAAGTGCTCTCAAACCCATTTCCACAGATGAGGAATGTAAGGCCCAGAGAGAAATGTGTTTGTCCAGGGTGGCACCAACCAGAGTTCTTTCTCTTCTGTTGGACTGCTCCTCTCTTAGTTCAAGGGTGCAATTCATCACTAGCATTTCAAGCCCCAGATGAGGGCTGAGACAGCAAGGAAAATATAGCAGACTTCATCCAAAATGGAATCATAGCTGGGACCTCTCCAGGGATGCTGCGTCTGAAACCAGATGCAGAGGAGCCACAGAGGTGAAGTTTAGCTGAGTTTCCAGGGTTCCTTTGTGTCATTCCAAGACTCAGGAGCTCCCTTAACCATCTGTGTATCTGGGAGCCTGCTTGTGAACATGCCTCAGCACTCCAAGGAATCAAAGGGGCCCCGCCCCCACAATTGCACACAGGCGAGAGTGTCAGATGTCCCTCCACAACAGAGGGGCCCATACCTACCTGCTCAGCCCTTCCAGAGCCCATTTGGGAGTGTACTGCCATTTCCCTGCCTGCCCCGTTTCAGGGACAGATTCAGTAAGGAAGGGGATGCCTCAAGGGTCTGCCAGAGGAAGAGGATGTCTTCCTGGATGCAGACTGCTTTTCTATGGCCTGCGAGTGACCCTGCTTCCCAGACACAAGTCTAAGAGAAAAACGAACACACTTAAGTGTCCTAGTAATTGTATCCAACTCGGAATCATTCCTGCCTGAAGCATCCTCAGGCAGTTTCCTAACAAAACAGACTATGGATCTCAGGACCCCTTAACCTAGCCTCGTGATACCTGCCCTTGTTTGCCCTTAGCCCGAGCAATGTCCTCACAACCTCTGACATTCAGAAAACCCCAAATCAATCTGGGGACAAGGGCTCCACTGAACTGACCCATCTCTGATCCAGGCAGACATCTGGGCCTCCGTTCTATCGGTGCCATCATTTCCCATCTATCGGTGGAGAAAGTAAGTAGTGGCAAAGAAATCCTGAACATCTTTGGGAATAGTTTCTTGGTCAGAAATTCCCCAAAGGGCCTGGGATCGGTCGCAGCTCAATTCTGGGCTCTGTTGTGCTGTGTAACAGAAAACTGGGCCTAGCTTAGAACGAGAACCCTGGAGAGGTGAGCCCAAGCAGCAGGTGTAAGCAAACTGGCATGACCCAGGTGCTTACCTGAGGACTGAGGGTCAGAGTCAACCAAGTGTGGGTGCTGCCTGGAACCACAAGGCAGGAGCTAGGCCACCACATGTGTCACGGTCTTTTGGGCTCAGCACCACAGGACACACAGGTCCAAGTGGGGAGCCTGTCCTCCAACATACAATCTGATGCCCAATCCAGTTCCCCCGCAACATCAGGCCACCTCAGAGGGATCCACAGGGAGAAAAGAGCCATTGTTTTCCAGATTTCCAAAACTTCTTCTTTCAATTCTCCATGTGACCTTGTTTCATAGAGAGGAGATAGATGAGCCAGCCAAGGCCTGCACAATCCATCTCTTCCAAAGGTCACCTTCACCCCTCTGGTTTTTGTCTATGCCCAGCCCCCAGGCAGGACCCAGACTGCCCTGCTGTGGCCTTCGACTGCTCCTGGTCTCCCAGACACAGATGCCTATGGAAGGCTCTCTGTCTGTCCCTTCAGGCAGGGTGTTGTTGGTCAGCCTCCTTTATCCCACCTACACTGTGAGCTCCTGAGAACAGAGCTCCTCTGGCTTCCTCTATACTCACACAGTACTGCACACATACCAGACTAGTAAGTACACCTCAGAGTCCTCCAAAAGCCAGCACAGCCCAACAAAAGATGCTGAGGAGGCCATGGAGACCTTAGCTTGCCCTTCACCAGACTCCTGAAGACACTTCCTCAGCCCAAGCACCCAATAAGGAAAGCAGGGCCAGCAGCACCCCTACGCTGTTCTCTAGGAAAGGGCTGTGGAGACAGAGCTGCCCTCTCACAGTCATCCATCTCTAGGGCTTCATCCTCTGAGGCTTTAGGTGACAGATTTGGCTGCTCCTCACCCCCCTGTCTGGCTGCCTCCCTGCCGGCTTTGGGTTTCTGCTCTCTCTGAGTCACTCTGACCCCAGCTGCCACTACCAGCAGGCTCTGTCGGCCACAGCCCTCTCCTCCTTGTAAGTGACAGTTCTGTCATATCACCATAGCTCAGGCAGCACACTGTGTCCTTGAAGATTTTCTCCTGCCTGCAGTGCACACACAGGGCTGTCCCTTTGCCCTCTGCAGCTTCCTCCACACTCTCCAAGCATCCTGTCCTTTCCACTTCAAACTCCCCAACATCTGAGGGAAACCTGAGTCACCCCAGCCCTGGCTATCCTCAGCAACATGTGTGATCTTGGCAAACCTCTGACCCTTTCTAAGCCTGTTCTCTCGTCTGTAAAACTATAATTATAATACATCCTCAACTGCCTCTCAAGACTGATGGGAGATGAAATGAGATCATGTATGTGGATTTGCAAAGTAAAGACTCTGGTAATTGTTATCTTTATTCCTGTGTTACAACCCACCTCAAACCTGATCACCATAAGCAAGGCTGGGAGCAATTTTAATGGCTAGGGACTATCACCTTCTACCTTCCCCGGTCAGATTCTTCAGGCATCCATCACGGCTTACCCCAGCTAACTAAACTCTACCCCAGTCTTGAACCACAGGAAGAATATCAAGGCACTATGTGATAGTGATGGTTATTTTTATGTGTACACTTGACAGGGCACAGCGTGCCCAGATGTTTGGTCAAACATTATTCTGTGAGTTGCTTTTGGAAGAGATTAATATTTGAATTTGTAGACTGAGTAAAGCAGATTGTCTCCCCTCACTTGGGTGGGCCTCATCCAAACAGCTGAAGGTCTGAATAGATTAAAAATTCTAACCCTCCTGTGAGTAAAAGGGAATTTTTGCCTGATATCTCCAAGACATCAGTCTTTGTTGGCCTCTGGACTTGAACTAAAACATCAGCTCTTCCTGAGTCTTGAGCTTGCTGGACTTCAGAATGGAACTTACACTGTCAGCTCTCCTGGGTCTCCAGCTTGCTGACTACAGATCTTGGGACTTGCCAGTCTCCATAATTTCATAAGCCAACTCATAGATATAGATATAGATATAGATATAGATATAGATATAGATATAGATATAAATAGATATAGATACAGATACACACGCATACATACATATACATATATATGTGCATATATATACACATATATACATATATACACACATATATACATATATATACACACATATATATATATATATACACACACACACACACACACACAC
>NW_006431288.1:3797427-3822306 GCF_000325575.1 Pteropus alecto
CATATACACATACAAATACATACACTGTCTGTTGGTTCTCTTTCTGGAGAAACCCTGACTAACATACTGATTTTATTGGACAGTGTGTGGAAATGAAACTATGTTGGGAAATATTTTGGTTGTCAGAATGACTTGATAGAAGAGGCACTACTAACATTTAGCAGGCAAGGGCTAGATGCTAAATGCCACCTAATATCCATGATTGTTCACCCCAAATGCCAATAGCATTCCTTTAAAAAACTGGATTGAGGCCCTGACAAACTCTTCAAGTTCATTTTCCTCCATTTTTGACATGGCTCACTTTGCCAGAGCCACCCAAGCAACACTGGCCTCCTTTTCTGTTTCTCAAACACACCCAAGATAGTTGATGCCTAAGAATTTTGTCTCCACCCCCAACTCCAGATGGTTGCATGACTGGTTCTTTCTCATCCTTCAGGTCCCATTGCCACCTGAAAGGGATTTTCTTGATCACCCAGTCCCCGGTGGTCCCTCCACCAGTGACATTCTTTAATCTTCTGTTCCACCTCCCAAGAGCACTCAATTCCCTGTGAAATGATCATGTCCATTTGTTTCCTTGCTTCATTATTGTCTATCTACTCCTGTGAGGACAGGAACTTACCACCATTCACCCCTATATTCCCAGAATGTAGTAAGAACTCAGTAAATCTTTATTAAATCTAGATTGGGAATTTATAATGAGCCAGACACAGTGCTGGGCACTGAAGCTCCGAGTGGAATAAGCTCTCCCTCACTACCAGGGAGGGGGTAGGCTCTGGAATTCATTTGACATAAGCAATCCTGGACCCTGGCATTTCTGGGAGACAGTCCCAGGCACCTACACATTTTTCAAGGTGACTACATGACCAGATTTCAGCTTCAGTCCACAGGAGTGCTGGTACCCTCTTCACCTCCAGCCTGCTTACTCACAGACTCCCTCTTCTTAGGCTTGCTGTCACTAGCTTCTCCCACAGGGCTTCAGACCAGGCTATCTCCTAAGTCTGACTCAGTGTGCTGATGACCCACCAGAGCACTGCAGCCAGCCCCTACTGGGTCCCACCTGCCTGTGTGGCCCTCCTCACCTCTGTCAGCGCAAAGCTGGTCTGAGTGTGCTCTACTTTTCTGACTACTTCATAGAGTGCCAGCTGTCAATACAGGAAGCAGCCATGGAATGTGGGCACATTCTCCACAGCCCCTACTCTGTCTAGACTTGATTTCTCCTCCAATTTCTCCTCCAACCTGAATTGGTACACGGAACTGCTTAGGTTCAAACCAACAGACCCACCCTGACCAGGATTTGGTCTTAAAGAGAGTGTTAGACTAATGACTGACCTTTAACTTAGTCCCAGATATCTCCTTCCTGGTCCCATGGCACTTCAGGCCAGCAAAGTCTCGGGGGCTCATTGGCAAATCTCTTATATGATAGCACATCTGGAAACCAAGTTCAAGAGCTGTCTGCAGAGAACAATGGTCTTAAACAAGACAACAAATATAAGAAGAAGCCTCAGACATGCCAGTGACCTGGCCCGAAAATCTCCACAGGTCAATACGCTCTTGCTGTAACTTGAAGTGCCTTGCCTTTAATTCCAGCACTGTCTCCAGAAGCTTTCTGTTAAAAATGTAAATGTTATTATTAATATGTAAACTGGGAGGAGTAAAGCATCACTATTACCTCACTATCATACTAACAGATCAAATACCCAAAGAGAAGGTAACCAGAATAGGGTATAGAGAAAAGAAAGGAGAAGAAAGTGTTGCAGATGAAGATTTTTGTTTCAAAATTTCGCCTCAGGTCACACCTTCGAAGTATTCTCTCTGGAAGAGAGCACCCCAGGCAGAAAGGGATCCCAGATGTCACCAGCTCACTTCACAGGCTGCCTCAGCTGTGCCCTGTTCTCTGATGGGGAAACAACCACTGCTGCCCCCCACCCCTGCCTTTACAGATGCTGATCTGATCACTGACTTTTCCTTGCGGTGTGAACAGTTATCTTTTTGCCTTAGATGAATTGGCATAAAGTTGAAATTATTCAAAGAGAATTCTTGACATGTAAGAGGAGGGAAACAAAATGAGAAATAGGAAGATGCAGCCAATTGTTTTCTCCCAATACAATGCATGTCTTTCTACAAGTGGCAATGACCTAGGCTAAATGAGAGAATTTCTAAGTGTCTTCAGGATTTGAGATTTCTGTTCATTAAAAATAATGTGAAATCTATAAATGTCTTATTTTTTTCAAACTGAGTTTTGTTATGTTAGGATGCAATAGTAGTGTACTTTTAAAAATAATATAAATTGCACTATAGATTATAGTCAAACTTTCTAATAACCTGTGTTTTCATTTGATCTATACATTTTTATCAAACATACCTCATATATTTGTTGAAACCACCTGGCAGCTGAGAACAGAGGCCTTACCTGGACCTCAGACCTGAAGCAGCTTCTTGGGGAATCTTTCTGGGCAGGGCTCCTTGGGTGTCTGGTCTAAACCAGGCTGGGCTGTCTCTCTGACTTCTACCTATACCCCAAAGCTGAGAGGGGGATTACTCCCTCCAGCCCTCAGGCATGTCAGTCCTCAAAATTTAAGCTTGAGGATTCTTCCTTGGTCCTTTCTGCTAGAAAGGTCTGTGGCCGTCAGCCCTGGAAGCCTCCTCTTACCTCAGCCTTCTCTTTGTCACTTAACCAACTGTTAGGGGCTCAGTGAAATTTATATTTAGGACTAGTCTTTCCACTTTCTGCAGTGATGAAGATGTTCAGTATGGTGAAGAGCTGCGAGCCACAAAAGACCTTTGAGCACTTAAAATGTGGATAATGCAACTGAGGAACTGAGTTTTTAATGCCATTTAATTGTAATTAATTTACATTTAAAGAGCTAGCTGTGGCTAGTGGCTGCCTTATTAGATAGCATAGCTCTAGCTAAGGAACACATGGTTGTGGACACGACCATCATCCTGGCCTTGTCTGGCTCACGTTAAAGGCTTCACCTCACATGCACATCCTACACCATACACACACCACCAACACCACACACACACTCACACACACCCTACACCCTTCACCCCCCTACACTCACATACACCATCTCTAGGCCTCCTTACCTTGCCTTCTCCCTGCCATTTTTCTTATCTCTGGCAGTTTGTCTGTTTATTGTCTGTCTTCCCCACTAGTAAATAAGTACTGTGAAGAAAGAAACTTTCTTCTTTTCCGCTGTACCTCCAATGCCTAGAGCAGCACCTCACACTTATTAGGGATACACAAAAAATATTGCTGAACGAATGAATGAACCAATGAACTTGTGAAGAAGGTAGGGAAGGGTGAGAGTGTGCAGAGGTGCCAAACTGATGTTCTAGCCCATCTTCTTCTGCTTCTTCTTCCTCTTCCAGCCACATCTCTCTTCCTGCTGTAAGCTGCAGCTGTAATCTTCCAAATGTTGACTCAAGTGCCTCCTTGCAGAGCTTGGGTCTGCTAAATATTACAGAGCCCTTTGGGCAAAATAGATGCTGAATGTCAAGAGAAGGTTTGTCTTTGGAATAAAAGCAGAAGATACTTTTACCACTCTCAGCTTCCAGATGCAGGGGTCCCTACGCAGAGGGAGTGAGAACTGACTAGAAGTCATCTTTCCCTTCCATGTAGAAAGTGATGCCTACTTCATCCCATTCCCTGGTTTCTTCTGGGGCTCTCTTCAGAGAAATGACTATCCCTTGTCCCCCACAGCACCATTTCCCTATTTGCCTTTCTCATTACCCCTTAGAGGTAAGAGGCTGTGGTGAGAAGAGTAATTAGGGAGATTTCACTTCTTTTTCTCCCCATCTAAAGGAAAGTGGCTTCCTAGGAGGAACTACTTTTTTTAAGGACAGTAAGTAATATTTCCAAATAAAAAGTCACTAGAGCATAGTAGGAACTTATTACATGTGTTTTGAAAGAAAAAATAATGAAATACTATCAACCTCCATAAATTGAATAGAATGGACAGGAAGCAATGACCACTGGACATGGGGACACTCACGCCAAGATGAAGCAGAAAGCTCTAATTTCCACACTGAGACTACAGTTTGGAGTCATAGGGCTAGCCTTTGATATGGCATCAGATAATCTCCCTCAACACCCTCCTTCCAGCCTGCCTCCAAGAATACTTGGCACAAGTCTTTACACAGGGAATCTTAAACAGAGAAAGAAGTAAGGCTGACCTAGGAATTCTGAGAAAGTATAATTACAGATTTTCCAGATCATTCGCTGCCAACAAGGTGATCTCTAGACACTGAAGGAAGACTGTCTTCCAACAGAGAATCCGGTGCAGTGTGGGCAGCAATGCAGGCAGCAGTGATGGCAAAGTCGTAGCCCCTCCCACACGGCCAGTGTTCCTGAGAGCCCAGAGCAGGAAGTACAGAGGCCTGGCCCCTGGCGACATGGAAGGGGCCAGGCAAGTCATTCCAGCCTCTCTGGACAGGACAGGGGTGGACTGTAGGCCAACTATAGACTACAGCAGTGGAGACTGGCCAAAGCGCAGAGGGCTTCACAGAGACCCATAGAAAGTTGAATGGCCCTGGAAGCCTGCCTCTAGTTTCAGCTCTGCCACTAACACACTATGTGCCTTGAGCTCATGTTTTCATCTACGAAGGGAGATGAGGACATACCCGTGAGACTCATGATGATCATGTGAGATGCTATACACAGAGGCCGAACACAGGGCCCCTCCACACATCTCCACCCCCAGTTCTGTGAGGAATGACTTATACTGTTCACTCCTCTACCTTCACATCACTGAGCCCACGGAGCGGGCTAGGGACCTGTGAGAGGTACTCAGCCTCCTTGGCCAGGACAATGATGAATGCCAGAGCTCTGCCCCTGAATATCCAACTCTGATTTTCACCTTTAACACAAGATCTGATGCAAATGAGAGGACTTGGGCACAGGAGGAGCCCAGGAAGCAGGCCTGTTTCTTGCTGCTGGGCCATGGGCTGAGGTATCTGTCCTGTTCTGGGGAGTAGGACAGAGAGCAGCAAGTCCCTGGAGCAGCAGTCAGGCAGAATGAGGAAGAGGCCAAGAGTTCTCCAGGTTTCTTTTTCAAGTCCACATGTTTGTTTGCTAGGTGAGAAGCTGTGCTGAGAGCTGGGGTGTCATGAGGAGCACTGATGGGGATGTCGCACAATGCCCACTGTTGAGCTTCATTTCTCTTATTGTTCTAGAGCCTAAGAAACCACAGAAATGGACATAGACGTATCTGCCAGAAAAGGCTTTGAGAAAAGGCTGGTCTGCTGGGTAGAGAACAGTTGTAGATATCATCAGAATCTTTCTGGGTGACCAGCTATTTTGCCTGGCCTGACAGGTCCCCAGGACATGGAATTTTCAGTTCTGGGACAGTTCTGAGCACACCAGGATGAGCTGGTCGCCACATCCCTCCCCACTCACAGCAAACACTCTCAAATGCAAGACTGTGGCCTTTTTATTCTAAACCAGCCTTCTCTCTCAAATCCTTGTACTCCCTACAAATCCTCTAGCCCCAACACCTCCCTCCACTTCTACATTGGCAGCACCTCTGCCAGCCCAGGAAAGAAAGAAGTGGGGAAGGTTTGTGCCCATCTGTGTCCTGGGCACAAAGTAAGGCAATTTCATGGCAGAACTGGTATGTCTAGTCCTAAAAGCTGAACTGGAATAAGGGAAGAAGGCAGCATCCAGCATCGGATGAGAAACAAAAAGAAAGCCCTGAGCATTTTATTAATGAAATACCACCCACTTTTTTTGACAGATCTGGGCCCAGCCCCGCAAGATCTCCCCTTCAGGGCTCTGTGTGTTCCTACTTCCTGGCTGTACTTGAAAAGGCAGTGACATCCTGCTGACAGCTTTGACAGAAACACATCTAATTTAGATACATCAGCAATGCAGTTACCTCCTCCCTGGGCCTACATCCCATAGGCAGCAGACTTTCACCCACAACAGGGTCGCCCCTGCCCCTACAACGGAACTTAGAACCAGGATTAAGGCTCAGCTGCTTGGGTCAGAACTTTGTTTCTGAGAATCATATTTCCTACTTTCAGAGCATTTTAGGCCTTTCTAAGTGCTATCATCCACACATCATCTCTCTCTATGTTTCTAAGAGAGTTTTATTTTTTCAACTTTATTGAAATATAATTGACATATAACATTGTATAAGTCAAATTGTCATGTTGTACACCTTATGTTATCTCTTGACCCTCATAAAGCCCAGTGAGCTCCCAGAGCCTGGGTAATTTGCTCGAGGCCCCATGGCAGAGCTGGGCCCAGGTCCAGACTCTGTTTGCTCTTCCTTCTAGCCTATTTTGCTTTGGTTATGAACATCATCACCAAACAAGGCCTGCTAGGCTCTGGGGTGGCCCAGGTGGACAAGGAAAGTGTCACAGCCACATTCTGATGAGCACCAAGCCAGAGTCACCAATGACCTGAGACATGGTCCAGATGTCCCCATCCCCAGAAGCCCCACTTTAGCCATCTCAGCCTGGCCTGAAGCCAGAGGAAATGCCTTTTGGGACAGATTGTACCTGCAGAGCTGTGGGCAAGAGCCCGGCAGGCCTCTACATACCAGTGCTGCTTCCAACAGATACCAAAATATAACAGAGGTGTCAGCTCTTTTAAAGCTGAATTTTCTATAGATTTTCCAAGTTGAAGAAGGTTTCAGCAACATTAGATCTTCAGAGTGATTTCCTGCCAAATGAGAGAGGTGGAAAGACCATATATACCAGTGCTGAGGATGGAAGGAAATACGGTGTTTCCCACATAGTTCTTCCTCCAAGACATTAGCACTACAGGGGAGACAGATGTTAGAGAGAGAAATACAAAGGATCAGGGCTCCCCAGTCAATTCCTGTGACCTTCTTTGAATTAATGTGTCAGAACAATTCTTATTCCAAGTGGAAAACACCACCCTTAATGGCAAACTGGAGAGTGGTCCATGGGCTCAATCCACATGCGCTGAGCATTATTGTTTAGAGCAAAGGGGCTAAATTCAGATCAGCTGAATGGGGCCCGAGTTTCTCTTCTTACAAGTTAGATGACCTTGGACATGCAACTCCATGCCTCAGTTTCCCCCTTTGTGAAATGGGAATCCACATAATGCCCATAGAATTGTCATAAGGATCAAGTGAGTGAAAACAAATCAACCTCTTAAAAGAATGCTGGCTCATAGGACGTGTCCCATAAATCTTGACTCTTACGATTACTATGCACAGAGAGCATGGGGAGAGGCAGTCAGAGGAACTTTACATGTGTTATTTTGTCTCGTCCTTTTTTAAAAAGCTTGAAATAAATGGTATTAATCTCTATTTTTTAGATGAGGAAATAGAGGCTTAGAGAGGTCATGGGGAGATTGGGAATAAAGGCAGTGCTAGAGGATGAAAGATGAAGATTGCTTTAAAAATATAAGTCCTGCTTGAAACCTTCATTGACTTCTCACTGCCCTGAATCTGGCATAAACCATGAGGCCCTGCTCCAAGCCCTCCTCCACTGGCCTCTTCAGGGACTCTTCATGTGTTCCAGATCTTATCTTACTCAGTGTCTTCCCCAAGTGTTCATCACTCTGCCACACACCTGGCTGGCACCTTCTCAGGGGCCGCCAGCCAACAGGGCAACTGTATGAATGAGGAAAATGCATGCACTTTGGGCAGTGCTGGCTGTGCGGGCACTTAGCCCAGAGAATATGTGCAGGCTGGATTTCGCTGCCACCCACACTCACACACACACACAATCTCCACAACTGTACAGAGCAGCTCCCAGGTCAAATATTCCCCTAGAGAGGCTCCCTGAACCCTGTACTTGCTAAGTCATAACTGTATATTTATATATGTTTATTTGTCTATGTTTGTCATCATCCTCTACACTCAATGAGAGTAGGAACTGTCTCTGATTTATTACTGTCCCTGGCACATATTAGGCACTAAATAAATATGAATTACATGAAAAATTGAATGAATAAATTTCATAAATGAGTGGACGAATAAAACAACAACATATGCCTAAATTAACTAGGTCAACTATCTGGATTCTAAGAGCATCCTGAATTAGAGTAAAAAAAAAAAATCTCTGATGAGATCTACAAAAGGGCCTGAGCCAGAAGATCTGAACCTACTCATAGTGCTCTATACCATAGTCTAAATTTGCAAAACAGTTGCTGCCACCACAGCAAAGAGTAGAGAATTGCTCTACTTGCTCACAATTATTTCTCAGTGATGACTATAAGTCTCTGACACATTGTAGATACGCAATACATTTTTGTTAAATGAATAAATGTTACTAGCAGGTGTGGTTTCAAAGCAGTCACATTTCTGTTTTTAAGCCAGAATCTGATTTCCTTGATCAAACATTAACTGGAAAACCATATTCTCTGGAAATTATCAGGAAGCTCCCTGGAAAATTCAGGGTCTGAGAATTCAAACATCAAGATATTGAATAGGTAAATCTCGCTGCCATAGTCTCTTTACAAATAATGATAATACAATGTATACAAGAAATACATATCATCTCATCCACATTCAGTCTCTGCCATTTTTTATCACGTCTGTTATAACAGCATCTTCCCTGACCCTCAGTTTACTTATCTATAAAGGTAAATAACAAGAATACCTACCACCGAAGGGAGTTGTGAGGATTAAACTAGATATTATCTGGCACATAGTAAGTAGTTATTATTATAATTGCTTAAACAGAAGGCATCATTTCAGAAGAAAGCTATTTAAAGCTACGAGAATTTATTGCAGGAAAATTTTCCTGACATTGTTCTATATACAGAAAAAGTCATGAAATTCCTTGAAAGGTGCTATCTTAATAAGAGTATTCCCACAAATTCCACTTCTCCCACATTCAACTACCCATTTCTAGGTGGATTCTGATTGAAATTATAAAAAAAAAAAAAAAAATTGGCACCAAGAATGTATATTGCAAAACAAAATGTGTTGCTTTTAAAGTGATTTTGGAGCCTCAGTAATTAGTCTAGCAAGTTCCAAAGATACATTCTGTAGTCATCATTCAGTATTTGTTTCCTTTGGTGATCTGCCTTCCTAAAAAGAAATAAATAAATAAAAGTAAAAATAAATAGGGGAAACATCTGTTATGAAGTTGCCTGGGACTGAAGGTGCCCCAGGCCTTACTGGGCTCTGTATTATAAGGAATCCCCTTTGGATCTTACATTTCTTCTTCCTGCCAGGCTGCTCCTGGGTCACTTCTCAGCTCTGGTGGCTGCTGAAACAAGACAGATGCTGCTATACAAAATAACTCAAGAACATACCAAAGCCTGTTGCTTCCAGCACTTGGAAAATTTGACATTCAAATATGCAAATATTTTATGGCACGAAGAGAAAAAAGAGAGAGAGAGAGGAGCTGGAAAGTCACATTTGAAATGAAACATACTAGAGATGTAAGCAAACTAGAATTTACACTTCTGGATTATAATTAAATTGGCGCCATTATCAAAGAAGAGCACAGAATTTGCCATGATCCACTACAAGAGTCTCTCGTCACTGAAGAAACCACCAAACGTGGTACTCAGTCTTGAGCACTAACGAGTAATGGCAGAGTTATATTTGGAGCACCCGTTGACACAAAGGGCAGCAGGGAAGTTAGAACATTGTCTTTATACCATTTCCAGCAGTACAGTATTTATGTTAATTTTTAAAATGAGATGTCTTTAAATATAAGGATTAAAATTCTGTCAATAATCAGAGCCCTTATAAACTTTGAGTTGGTTTTCCAGGAGCTGTGAGGGAATGAGCAAAGTCAATCTTACTATCTCAAATGGTGAAATGAAAAGAAAACTCAAACCATAAGTCCAAAATTAATCTGGGTCACACCATTAATAGCTGAGCTATTTTGATCAGTCTTCGTGTCTCTATTTCTTCATGCACATTAGTGGAGTTATTCTAAATGATTTCAAAGCCGCAGATCTTAGACTCTATCGAAGGCTGTAGTGGAAAGATTTGAATTGAACAGACCCAAGTTTCAGGGGTGGTTTCCCTATTTACTCATTTTGTGAATGTGGGCAAGTTTCTTTAATAGTGTAGGGCCTTGGTTCTCACCCATAAAACAGGGTTAATAATAGCTTCTATCTTACAAGGTTGCTGTAAAGTTTAAATAAAACTATGTAAGTAAAGCATTTGATATAGAGTAAATTATGGTTTTAGTCCCTCCTTCTTATAATTTCTTCTCAGAGAATACAACTAGAAGAGATTAGGGACAGTTTGATACTGGGATATCTGCAACATCAACTTCATCAATACTGTTTTTTGGTCAACTGAGTTAAGTTTTGAAGGTATGGATTCAGATCCAGTCATACACAGGACTAGTCACTTAATTGAAAGACCACCCATGACTTTTTTACTTATAATTGGCCATCCAGTATGCCCATTGCACTTCTGATGCCCTGCCATCATCTGGTGGTATCTGTTTAGTGAATAGCACTTATTTTTAATACTAATCTAGCAGTAAAGGGTGAAACTTTACTCCCTGACTTCCTCCCTATAAACTACATAAAGCTGTCCAGAAAGTTTTATTTTGTTTTAACTTTATCAGGAATGCTATCCCCCTTAATTGATATAGACGCTGAAATTTATTGAATCAATTAATCAATTCAGTGGATTCTACTGGTGTTTGCTCCGTTATTTTTTAACACTGAGACATACTATTTACCAGGCACTATGCTAAGCACTCAAAATAAATGAGAAGAACATCTCTTCGATTTGATAGGATAAAGGAATTCCAACTTATCAACTTTCATTGTTTGGGAAGGACACAATGAAAAAAACCTAGTGCTAGAGAAACACATTGCATTAGTTATCTCTTGCTGTTTAATAAATTACTCTGAAACTTAGAGGCTTAAAACAAAAACATTTATTATTTCCCACAGTTTACAGAGTCCAAAAGGAATCTAAGAGCAGCTCAGCTACGTATAGTCCTGGCTCAGGGAATCTCATGAGACCTTGGTCAGATGTCAGCCTGGGCTCCATCACACACGTGAAGCTTGTTCAGTGTGAAAGGGGATCACGAAGGATGTGGGTACCAGGTTCATCGGAGGATCATCGGAGGCTCTACTGCAGGCTGGCCACCACGCAGATTATTGTACGGAAAGAGAATTCTGGCATTAGGCCATGAAGGGGAACACTAGGACAGCAATTCTAACCAAAAACAAAGAGAGGAAGAAACAAAGCTATCCATTGGGGTAAAGATCAGAGAAGAAGCCAAAACTTTTTAATAAGTTTCACTTCTGTTAGAAAGGTAGGCAGTGGATCTGGCCTCCAGAAGCCTAATCAACTGCCACAGGGAATGAAGGAAGGAAGGAGACTGTGAAGGAGTCAGACACTGTGGGTCCTGGGAGGGCAATAAACAGAGAGAAGAGGGTGCTGACACGAAGCTTGAGCAACACAATCATCTACAAGGAATTATTCTGCTCCAAAGTTCTGGGACACAGAGGGGAGACAGGAGAGTCTGCAAATGGATGCGTACCATCTTCTTGGACTCTCGGCCAGCAGTTTTCTTTTCATTTTCCTTTCCTTCCTCACCTTCTTTCCATGTGGAAGCTTCAGGGTTTTCTTTTCTTTTTAAAACAAACAGTCAGCTCTTGCATTTAGTCCACCCCTAGACTGGGATTTCGGTCTGTCTTCCTTTGCTCCATATTCCAAGCCCCAAAAGTTTCCCCTGCTTATGTGATCCTAGGACAATCCCAAGAAAGACCTTCAGGAAGTTTTACCTGGACATCAGCCTCCATTGGGCCCATCAGCTTGGACCCTGAAACTGGTTCTGGCTGGGATGTTTTTTCCCTTTAGCAATTTACACAATTGGGATTGAAATTAAGAAATTACAATATATTACATTTAAAAGTGTTATCCTATAAGGCACCATTCCAGTGCTCCCTGTTTTTCCCACTAAGCAGATCAATGCGGTTTCCTCAGGCTCTGTTTCCTTGCCTGGGGCACTTCCCAGGAGAGCCTTCTGGCATGGAGACCCAGGTCCAAAAGGCTATCACAGGACTGCTGTTTGCTAGTGCCAGGTGGTACTCTATGGCCTCTGCCCCAGAGTGAAACCATCTTTAAGCTTTACTCGGCCCCTTGAGCAGAGATGATTATGTCTCAGCTGCCACCTTGAGAGACTGATGAGTAATGAAGCCAGCCAGCCCTGAAGCTCCCACATGGAAAGAAGGTGAGGAAGGAAAGGAAAAACAGCCCATTAGTGTATTACTGTCCTTCAGGGCTGACAGCAAAGAGCTGGTGTGATCCCCAGGGATCCCCAGCTCCATGGGGAAGTGATCTGATCTCAGAGATTAGTGGATTGTGCTGACGCTGTTTACCCTGGTGAATAATAAAATCAGACTGATCTGCTCAGAACCACCTGGCTTCTTCCCTCAGGGAGAACACAGGCAGGGACATGCTGACCGTGAGATGCAAAGGCAGCTGGGACATTGTCACCCATGAAAATAATGTCATTTGACAAGAGAAACCTGCAGAGATCCTTGACCTCAGCCATCTTGGAGGAAGCTTCTCTACTGGCCTCTGTATCCTTCAGGGCCCAAGGTAGGTGTCAGGACCTCTGGCCCAAAACACATTATGCAAATGATAGACCTGCCAAAGGATGAGTTGAGAAGCAATACCTGGGGCAGAGATAACAGCATTTCCCTAAGCCCTTGACCCAGCAGAAAGACAGTTCACCTAACTCAGTAGTCCAGTCAATCGGGAGCCTTCTTAGTTGCATGGAGAAGCCACCAGGCCCTTCCCAAATCCTTTGCTTCTGCCCTAGTACCCATGGTAGACTCACGTGGAAGGTCGCAGCCTCTGGGTCTCTCTTTTTCTATGTAACCTGTACACCTAAGACAGATTCAGCTGTCTCACTTTTCCTAAGAGCTGTAAGAAAGTGCCAAGCTCTACTCTAGTTGCTTCGCATAAGTTGTATCACACCTGGATTCAGATCTTACCCTGCTTTACAGCTGTCTTGTCTTCAATATTTAGTCTTTGTTTCTTCCAGCACAATGCCCCAAGAGGGTAATCCGCATATTTCCCCTTCAAGGAGAGAGTAAGGATATCTGAGTCCCTAAATTCTTTACCTAATGGCCTAGCAAAGGTATCCCTACCCTGATAAAGGGCTTGAATATGAATATATATATCTATATAGTGTGTATATATATAAACAATATGAATATATACACACGCACACATATAAACATACACATATGTTCTAAGGAAATTATATATTAGCAAATATATATTTAAGGAATATTTTTAAAGGCAGACACCCCCCCAATTGGAAAATAAACCTGAACAGGCAATTCACAGAAGAGAATATTAAAAGACCATGAAATATATAAAAAATATCTCAGTTTAAGTAATGATCAAGGAAATGGAAATTAAAACCACAAAGAGATACCACTACACATGCATCAGAGTAGTTAAGATTAAAAAGGATGATAATATAAAATTTTCACCAAGATGTAGAGCAACAGGAATTCTCATATGCCACTGGCAGTAGTTCAAGCTAGTACAGCCACTATGGAAAACTGGCAGTATCTACTAAAATTGAACATATGCATCATCTGTGACTCAGCAACGTTACTGCTAGCTATATACCCTATGGAAATGCATGTATAGGACTTTCAAAAGACATATATTAGAATGTTATAGCTGAAGCATAATTTTTAATAAAGACTAAAAACAACCCAAAGGTCCATCACCAATATTAATAAATTATTATATTCATATAATGAAATACTATTCACCAATGAAAATTAACAAACTACAGCTATACAAAACAACATGATGAATCCCAGAGACATAATCATTCATAAAAGAAAGTAAATGCAAAAAAAAAAAAAAAATACATACTGCGTGATTACATTTTTATAAAATTTATAAATAGGCAAAACTACTAGTCTTTAGGAATGAAAGCTTAGGTGGTTTTCATAAGAGAAATGCTCATTATGACCTTGGGGACTGTGGTGATTGGGAGGGGATATGAAGAGGGAAGCTACTAGGAAATTGGCAGTGTTTTGACTTTGGGTGGTAGATATTTAAATTATGATATTAAATTTGGGAGAAAAATTGTTTTATTTTTTATTTTTTTATTTTTTAATTACAGTTGGCATACAATATTATGTTAGTTTTATATGTACAACGTAGTGGTTAGATTTTTTTCATGTAACTTAAAAAGTATTCACCCTGATAAGTCTAGTACCCACCTGGCACCATATGTAGTTATTACAATATTATTGACTATATTCCCTATGCTGTACTTTACAATCTTGTGACTGTTTTTATAACAGGAAATTTGTACATCTTAATCCCTTCCCCTTTTCCACCCATCCCCCAACCCCTCTCCCAACTGGCAATTATCAATGTTCTCTGTATCTACGAGTTTGTTGTGATATTTGGTTTCTGATAATTCATTCGACTGTACGTATGTTTTTCACCTTGTTCTGTTTCTGTGTATATTTAGCAATTAAAACAATAAATCGGGAAAAAAAAGTCTTCCCTTTCATTCTCATGTGCCCCTCACAGTAGGTGGCTTAAAAGCACAAGAGAGCTCAGGCCAACTTAGGATTAAATCATGGCTCCCATCTTACCACCCATGTGATCAAGGCAAGATACTAAACTCTGTAACCCTCAGTTTCTTTTTCTATACAATGGGGATGATAATGATTAATAAATACGGTTGATGAAAGGGTGAAATGTCCTGGAATATGTTAAAAGCCCAGCACAACGCTGGAACATGAAAGGTATTAAATAAGTGGTGGGTGAGCATCGTCAGTCTGGCAGCTGTTGTTGCTTCTTGCCCTCTTTAAGTTCACCTTAACCTATTCTGCCTGTTCTGTGAGACAGTGGAAACCTCTGTGAATCTGGAATTAAGTTGAGAAAGCCATTTGTCTTCTTTAAGATTCAGTTACCTTGTCTTTAAAATGGGAAGAATACTACATAGCTCAGACAGCTCTTATAAAGATTAAGTGAACCAATAAATGAACATGTCTGGCACACAGTAGAACCCAAGTCTGTTTTTCTAGTAGTTTTTTTTTTAGATTTTGTTTTAGACCACCCATTAGTGAGATACTATAGGAAGGAAGACTGACCCAGAAGACTGAGTTGCTGTTCTGGTTATCTATTGCAAATAGCATTCATATTACCCACATAATACCACCTAAAAATAACAATTTTCTTTTTCTTATAATGCTTTGGGTCAGAAAAGAGAGGGAAGGCAGGGTCAATTAGGCATTTCTCACGTGAGTTCTCCCATGCAGTTGCATTCAAATGTCAACTGAAGCTGCAGCCATTTGAAGACTCAACTTGGCTGAACGTCCAAGAGGCTTATTTGCTTGCTGGTGGGCAATGCTTGCTCTTGGCAGAGAGCCTAGTTGGAGCCACAGTCTCCAGTTGAACACCTACACATGACCTCCACATTTAGTTTAGGCTTCTCAAAACATGGTGACTCCAAAGTTTCAAAAAGAAATGGCCTGGTGGATAAGGCAGAAGCCACATTGCTTTTTCATGAACTGCCCTTTGAGGTCATCTTGTGTCACTTCCCACAGAATCTGTTGTTGAAAGCAGTCACAAATCTGCACTTATTCAGTAGATGGGGGCATAGAACTTATACTCATCTTTTAAAATTGTCACAGTAGTAGGAACACTAAGGTTGCATGTAAATTCTGAAAAATTTTTATGTAACATATAGGAAGCCTTGCATAATGACTAAGAGTGCTTACTGTGTTGAAATTCTAACTCTATGACTTATTTCTGTATATCCTTTAGAAGTTACTTAACATTCGATATAGAAGACACCACTTTGAGACTGACAGGAGGGGCAAAGACATAGAATAGGCTTGTCCCACATCCATGTGTGATGGTTAAAAATCAGAGGGATATCTCGCCTGCAGAACTCTCCGCTAGGAGCGAGGGTGCCCAACACCACACTAGGCACCCCAACCCGGGGTTCCAGTGCTGGGAAGAGAAGTCCCCACAATTTCTGGCTGTGAAAACCATCGGAAATTGTGGCTGAGTGAAATGAAGGGCTGCTGGAGTTACAGGTGTTCTTAAAGGGTCCACATGCGTAATTACTGCTGATAGACTCCGAGCTCCAGCGCTGGGGCAGCAGCTCAAAAGGCTCCAGGGACATACAATTTGGGAGAAACCAAATTGTATGGCTTCAGGGCAAAGGCTTGAGGGGCAGCTTCTTCCCATACAGAAGTGCAGGCAGAAGCCATTGTTCTTTTGTTGAGGCTGCCTCTGTCCCAGGGTACAGAAGCATGTGGCTGCCATATCTGAGTTTCCACCAACCTGGCTAACACTGTTTGCTCTGCCCTGGTGATTCTCGGAGACCCCTCCCCACCTAACCTGCAGGCCCATCCATGCCACTTCCAGTGGCTTTTCCATGCAAACAGCCTATCTTAGCTCATGCTGTGGACTTTCCTGAAATTTCTCAAAAGTTTATAAACCCTAGACAAGCAGCATCTGGCCTTGGTGTGCCTCATACCTCTTGCCTAGCATAGAGGCAGCCAGCCTCGGTTTGCAGCTTAGCCAATCCCAGGCACCTCGAAGCCCAGTGTCTGTGGAAGACATCTGCAGATCACTTTGTGGCTCATACCAAGTGTCTCCAGGCAGGGCACAGGCAATGGATGAACTTGTTCTGCAGCAGGATCCCTCCCAGGAGGCCCTGGGACCAGCACAGCTAGTGGCCGGCTTCAGGTCATGCCGGAGCAGCACCAGGTCACCTCCACAAATGACACATCGAAAGCAGAGTGGGCAGGCACCAGAGCTCTGCTAAAGTGAATCCTACTCTGTGGGGTCAACTCCTGCACAACAGTTCTTACACTGTAGTCATGGCCAGTCCTCACAACAAATCAGCCTGAGGGTTAATCCCTCCCATTGACATCTCAACAGCAACCAAAGCTCAACTACAATAGGAGGGCACATAAAATCCACACAAGGGACACACCTGGAGCACCTAGCTCAAATGTCCAGGGAGACTGCGCCACGGGATCCCACAAGAGAGCTACTGCATAAATCCACTCCACCAAGACTGGGAGACATAGCAGCTCTATCTAATGCATAGAAACAAACACCAAGAGGCAGCCAAAATTGGGAGACAAAAAAAAAAATTTCATGTCCCAAATGAAAGAATGGAACAAAGCTCCAGAAACAGAACCAAACAAAATGGAGACAATCTACCAGATGCAAAGTTCAAAACACTGGTTATGAGGATACTCAATGATCTCAGTGAGGACTTCAACAAAGAGATAAGAAACATAAAAATGGAGATGCAAAACACACGCACACACACACACACAAAAAGTCAGAAATGAAGAATACATGAGAGGGTGTCAACAGTAGATTAGATGAAGCAGAGGATCAAATCAGCTATTTGGGGGATAAGGTAGCAGAAAACATCCGATCAGAACAGCAAAAAGAAAAAAAGAATTAAAAAAATGAGGATATTTTAAGGGGCCACTGAAATAACATCAAGCATACCAACACTCTCATCATAGGGGTGCCTGAAGGAGAAGAGAGAGAGCAAGGAACTAAAAACCTATTTGAAGACATAATGACCTAAAACTTCCTTAACCTAGAGAAGGAAATAGACATACAAGCCCAGGAAGCACAGAGAGTCCCAAACAAGATGAACTCAAAGAGGCCCACACTGAGACACATTATAATTAAAATGTCAGAGGTTAAAGACAAAGGGAGAATCTTCAAAGCAACAAGAGAAAAGTGGTTAGTTACCTACAAAGGAGCTCCCATTATACTGTCTGATTTCTCAACAGAAATTTTGCAGGCCAGAAGGGATTGGCACGAAATACTCAAAGTGTTGAAAAGCAAGGACCTATAGCCAAGATTATTCTACCCAGCAAAGCTATCATTTAGAATCGAAGGCTGGATAAAGAGCTTCTCAGGCAAGAAAAAGCTAAAGGAGTTCATCAGCACTAAACCAGTATCATAGGAAATGTTAAAGGGACTTCTTGAAGAAGAGCAGAATAAGAAGAATAAGAATAAGAATAAGAATAAGAATAAGAATAAGAATAAGAATAAGAATAAAGAGAAGGAGAAGGAGAAGGAGCGGGTGGCTGAATGGATAAGAAAACACAACCCTCACATATGCTGCCTACAGGAAACTCACTTCAGATCTAAAGACACACACAAACTGAAAGTAAAAGGAATGGGAAAAGGTAGTTCATGCAAATGGAAGGGAAAAAAGCTGGGGTAACAATACTTATGCCAGACAAAATAGACTTTGAAACAAAGGCTGTAACAAGAGACAAAGAAGGACCTGGTAATCCCACCTCTGGTATTTATCCAAAGAAACCCAAAATGCTAATTTGAAAAGACAGGTGCATCCCTATGTTTATTGCAGTATTTTTTATAATAGCCAAGATATGGAGGCAACCTGGGTGTCCCTCAACGAATGAATGAATAAAGAAAAAGTGGTACACATTTACAGTGGAATATTGCTCAGCTATGAAACAAAATGAAATCTTGCCATCTGCAACAACATAGATAGACATAGAGAATATCGTGCTGAGTGAAGTATGTCAGATAGAGAAAGACAAATACCATATGATTTCACTTACATGTAGAATACAAAGAACAAAATAATTGAACAAATGAAACAAACAAACTCAGAGATACAGAGAACATTTTGATGGTTGCCAAATGGGAGAGAGGTTTGGTTGAGAGATGAAAAAGGGGAAGGGATTAAGAAGTACAAATCAGTAGTTACAAAATAGTCATGGGGATGTAAAGTATAGTATAGGGAATATAATCCATAATGTAATAACTATGTATTGTGTCAGATGGTTACTAAATTTATCGGGGTGATCACTTTGTAAGTCATAAGTGTCTAATCACTATGTTATACACCTGAAACTAATATAATATTGTATGTCAACTGCAATTGAAAAATAAAAAGATTATTTAAAAACAAACAAAAACCCACACCCACTACTTGGGAAAGTTTGCATAAATTTTTTAAACCTTCTGATGGTTCCTCATCTCTCATTGTAACAATTATAACTTGATTTTAATGGCTTCCCAGTTCTTTTCTTTCCCCATTTCAGGATCCTACTTCTTCTAACACTTAGTCATATGTTGCTGACAAATATTTTCTCTAGTCTGCTTTTTTCAGTTATGAACTGTTTGTTCCTAATTATTGGGAACATTTTACCATCAGTACATTCCTTCCCTCTCTTCCATGTCTTCTATAAGCAATTTAATAATATCTAGGCTCTTGTTCTTCAGGCAGGAGGATCCCACTATCTTAACCTTTCTGCCTAAGTTGTTTCTAAATTTCATAAGCTCCGCCTCAAGTGCCTCTTAATGAAGATCGAAGAATGGAATGGAAGAAGAATAGTGAATACTTTCTTCCTGAAGGTACACCCAGGATCATGTTCTTCATGTTGATGGAAATCATTCAGAATTATGCATTTGTTCATATTTTTAAATAAAAATTATTATTTGAGACAAAGACTTGTCTTTGAGAAATCAACAGTCTAAAGACAGACATTATGATACAGGCAAGCATCCACAAGACACAAAGAATAAAGTTTTAAAAAGTAATATGAGACATTAAACATTTATATCATGCATAGATCAAGGTAAGTGTGTTTGTCACCTTGATATAATTTAGTTACTCTGTCCCTGGCTTGTCCCTCAAGAAACTCTTCCTCCTTTGTACACTAAATTATTTTCGAAGTCTATTCCTTTTAGAGGACAGAGGTACAGATCCATGTGACCTTCTCATTGCAGAATCTTACTGCTGATTTGTGAGAGCTATTGATGTGATGTTGATTTGTAACTTGTGAAAAAAGAATTGAATTAGAGGTCATGAAGTGACTCAGGAAAACTGAATGCTATAGATGAAATTTGGGGCAATTTTTCAAAAATGCAAAATACTTCTTTCAGTTGTTCATCTTTGACTCATTTGTATAGTTTTTATTTAGAGTGCTTCATGGAAATATCTGGTGTATACAGTACATGTAATCATTACTTAAAGAGTTGACAAGTTGCCTTCGGGGATAGGTGGAACTTGCTTTATCTAGGAACTCTGAAGTGTTTCACATTTCATGGGTGGAGAAATAGTAAGGTCATTGGAGGCTGGAATCCAGGGAATTTGAAGCAGCTCTACTTCTCCCACAGCCAATATCCCCTTGTGGCTCCCAGTATCTCATGCATGAGAGAAGAAAGCAGGAGAGCCAGCCACTGGGACAGGGCTCTGAGCTCAATGACATCTCTGCCTTCAAAAACAGAATGTCTTCTAGCAGGACCCTTTAGATGAGCTGCCTCTGACTGATCTGGGCAGTTATAAAGCTCCAGTTGGAGAGTGGCATTCAATCTCCATCTTCAATACTCTGACATTACTTATGGGTCCCAGATCCCTGAGAGAGAGAAGTAATTGTCTCTGAATCCCATATTCTCTTGGCCCTCTATCCTGAGGTTGTTGGTCAGACCTGGTGCAGGTCCCCTCTGACCAGTGTGCCCCATCCTACTCTGGGGTTAATGTTTTCTACAAATTCAGGAGAGGTCTATGCCTCAGGCTAACTTGATTCCTGCCATTGCATTCCCTAACTTCATCTCACGCTCAGCTAAACCATTCCTATGCTCCTCCCACAGCAGTAACCACAAACTCTTAGGAGTTTTTATCAGAGCAAACTCTTGTTCTCTTCAATGCCTCATCTGAACCATTCGGATTGGCTATGTCTTCTGGAGTTCTCGTCTGAGGCATAAACTTGAGAATACCGCTTTAGGAAACAGTGAAGACCTCACTAGAAAATAAATGCCAGGAGAGCAGAGAGGTGTTTGTTTGTTTGTTTGTTTGTTTGTTTGTTTGTTTGTTTTCATTTTGTGCATAGTACGAATAAATATGAACAAATCAATCAATCAATATGGTGGAGAGGAGAGAAGGCAGAGAATAAGAGCTTTTTGAAACAAGCAGATACAAAGAAGGAAGCAAGCAGATGAAGAAGGGCATGGCCTGCTCTCACCAAGGATCCCAATTCCTTTCCTGATCTTTCATTCTTTGGAAAATTCCTATAAGTACCAGAGTCACTTGTACATGAGTTCAATTGAGAGCAGAGCATCCAAAATCCCAGCATAAAGTCATTATGCCGAAGCAGTCATATTGAAAGAACAAGCCATTAGAGAGCCTACTTAAAAGTTAGAGGCATTCAAAGTCACAGGTCAATTATGGAGTCAGCAGGTTGAACAGTTGAACTTGCCTATCTAAAGTGTGTGGGAAGGGGTGAGTTCCAGGACTCATGGAAAACAGGGATCCAGGCTGGAAGATGCCGAAGAGGAGAAAGAGGGAAAATGTGGATGTAATGCCTGGGAATAAAATTGTCACATCTCCCTTGATCAAGCATTTATGCTTCTTGACCTCTTCTTAGCCAAAGAGAATGGTTTAATTGCATAGTTTATTTTGCCACTGAGAAATTGTTCTTTGACTACCTTCTCTGAAACTCATATTCTCTTCCTCCTAAAAACAAAACAAAACAAAACAAAACAAAATACCAAATACACATGAAATGCTGGAGTGTGTACTAAGTGCTTTTATAAACATTTTCTTACTTAATTTTTTCAGCCCTTTTGTCAAGAATGTCTCATTTTTCTCTTCTTTACTGCATGTCAGAGAATAAACAGTTTATCCCACATCCATCAGAAAGAAGTAGAAACAGGATTTGGACTCAAGAGTATCTGACTTCAACTCAAGTGCTTATCTCACTATAATGTAGGTGCCTGGTTCCATCCTCCTCAGAGTAGTCATGTGGCATAGATCCCAGGAAGGAGGTGATATCCATAGAAACATGTGGAGGTCTAAGTATGCTGAGAGTGACACAAGATCATGGAATTGGATACAGTTCTGGGTGGAAGCAATATTAAAGTTAATATTCATGTAGACATTGAGTGTGTTTACCATGGATCACACACTCCTTTCAATAGGACCAATAAAGACAATACTATTATCCCCAGTTTACAAATGAGGAAACTAAGAGACAGAGGTGTTAAGAAACTTTTTAAAAATAATCTTAAAAGAATAATTGCAGGTGACAAGATTTCGTTCTTTTTTATGACTGAGTAGTATTCCATTGTGCATATGTACCACTTCTTCTTTTTCCATTCATCCACTGATGGATACCCAGGTCGTACTCATATCTTGCCTATTGTAAAAAAAAAAAAAAAAAAAAAGCCACAATAAACATATGGATGCACATGTCTTTTCAAATTAGCATTTTGGGTTTCTTTGGATAAATACCCAGAGGTGGGATTACTGGGTCCTTCTTTGTCTCTTGTTACAGCCTTTGTTTTAAAGTCTATTTTGTCCAGTATAAGCTTTTTTTTTCTTCTATTTGCATGAATTACCTTTTTCCATCCCTTTTACTTTCAGATTATATGTATCTTTCGATCTGAAGTGAGTCTCTTATAGGCAGAATACGTGAGGGTCTTCTTTTCTCCTCCATCAGCCACCCTGTCTTTTGATTGGAGCAGTTAATTCAATTACATTTAAAGTAATCGTTGCAAGATATGTAGTTATTGCCATTTTATTATTCATATATTATTTATCTCTTCTCTTTCTCCTCCTCCTCCTGATTCAAAAATTAAATTTGAGTCTAAAACTATATTCATTCATTCCTCCCAAATACATCAAACTGTCTCTTGATTCAGTCCCCTGAAACAAGAGCTTGAGATGTATGCTGAAGTCTGGCTCCATGCTCTGAGTCTCACACCTTCCATGGTGAGCTCACACCATCTCTGATTTTTTTCTTGATTGGACTGTTCCATGGCTATTTTTAGCTTGGCTTATTGGCAGTTTCTCCAATGTTCTTCAAGATGTTTATGGACACATACTGAGAACTACATAGTACGAAATTAGGGAGCTCTCCTGAAACATCCCCCACATATTAGGGTCCCTATTTTGCTCTCTGTCCCAGTTTTGTTGTGACGTACTTGGGTGCCAGAAGTACCAGGCTAGATCTAGCCTAATAAATCAACCTCAACTTTGGCATAAAATAAAATAGAAAGCTTGTAAAGATATTGCTTTTTTGTCATTAGGCAAAGAGTCAGTTTTTCAATGAACTAACCTTCATTTGACTTTAAGGGGTAGCTTATGGCTTACAAGCTTGGAAGGTCTGATTTGTTAACTTCAACAAAAGAAGGCTAAACCACAAGAGGGGAGACAAGGCCACAGAGAGTGCAAATTTGCTTATTTTACATCTACAGAAAAATACATAAGGGTGAGATTCCTTTCTTCTCTATTTGCCAGAAAAGTTTTTAAAATATGGCAGCAAGACAAATGAAAGTTAGATAGAAAGATTTTACTGATGCGTGTCTTGTCTTAAGAGATTGAGAGGCACTTTGATCATCTTCTACACACCAAGCTTAAAAACACTTTCCTTTATAAGATGTTTAGGAAGAAGAGAGGTGGCTTAAAAGCAATTATACCAAAAAGTGAGGCTAGGATAAACTAAAGGTGATTTGGAGTAGTGAGAAGAATGTTGAGGAAGGAGTGACTTTAAATGAAAAGTTTTTTAACATCTCTGGATGTCAGGGTCCTCTTCTATTAAAGAAGGAATTTAGGTAAAAATCTTTAAGACCCCTTCAACCTCTAATATTGTATAATTCTGGAGGTCTCATCCAACTTTAGAAGAATTTGATTCTCAACAGTGAATCCTTGGGTTTATAAGGTTACATCACCAGTAACCGGCAAGCCAATTTTCTCAATTACTTGTGATAGAGTCTTGGGCTCCTCTGATGCCACAAAAATATTGGATCATGGAAAGATAGGGGAAAAGGCATAGACAATAGAGGTCTGTTCATCTCTCTTGCAACCAAATCAAAGTTATGACAGAAACATGGAGCAAACAGCAAGCAAAGTTGCCTAGGATCTAGATGAGCAGAAGCACTACAACCAGGAGAGAAATAATTAATCCACTTGCAACAGTAAAAGATAGGAGGGGGCGAAGACACAAGACTGCTGGGTCCCAAGGGGCTGAGTGGGACAGAGGCTGCGGCAGCAGTAGCCAGAAGATAGATACCTCTTAAAGGGGCGGTGTCCACAAGCAGACTTTCACAGTGACGGATCTACTCTCTCTGTGCACCAGCGCCAGGGCCAGCTGCATGGGGAGCACCAAGGACTTACATGGGAACACTGAGTTTTCAGAGTGAGGGCCCGAAGCGAGACTTGCTCTGTACAGAAGTGCTGGTGGTATTCATTGTTCCTCTGTTTAGCCCTCCTCGCTCTCAGTATGCAGACGCAGTGCAGCCATAGCGGAGACATCATCAAACTGGATAACACAGGTCGCTCTGTCAGAGGATTCCCTGAAACTCCGCCTCCCCCAACTCGCAGTCCCACCCAAGCCACATCCAGATGTGTCCTCGGCAAGTCCCATGCTCCTTTCTGAGCAGTATCAAGACTCACACTGGAGGCAGCTGGCCTCAGTTTCTGATGTGGTTTCTTGAGGCAACTATAAGCAAATCATCTGTGGATTGCTTGTGAATCTTAACAGGTGGTCCTAGAGGGACACAGGCTGAGGCTAAACTTGGCCTACAGCTGAACCCTTCTCAAGTCTCCGCCACTGGACACCAACTACACAAAGCTGAGCTAATAAGACTGAGAGACATGGAACGTAAAATCGCTGTCTTTACTTAGTACATAAAAACAGACACAGAAAGGCAGCCAAAATGGGAAGACAAAGAAGCAGAAACCATATAAGAGAACAGAACAGAGATCCAGGAATAATGGATTCAAGCAATCTAACAAATGCAGAGTTCAAAACACTGGTTATAAAGATGTTCAATGAACTTATAGGAAGTGTAGATGAATTCAGTGAGAACTTTAACAAAGAGATAAAAAACATATAAATGGAAATGGAAATTATAAAAGGGAACCAGTCAGAAATGAAGAACACAT